>NW_020174705.1:2593853-2617834 GCF_003031525.2 Neophocaena asiaeorientalis asiaeorientalis | reverse complement strand
CCGCGGACGAAAAAAAAAAAAAAAAAAAAAAAAAAAAAGCAATTGAGCACATCCTGTTGCCCAAAGGGTCCTACCTCCCCTCGTAGCTTGACAGGACCCCTCCACCTCTCTCTTCCTTTCATTTAACCCAACAGATGAGCCTCTCAGCTCTACCTCCAAAATATACACCCTGGATTCAGCTGTGTCTCATCACATTGTTGCCTGAACACTACGTGCCTCCTTCCTGGTCTGGGTGCTCCCCACCCTCCATTCTCCAGCAGTAAGCAGAGGAAGCTTAAAATTGCAAATCACCAAAAAAAAAAAAAAAAAAATTGCAAATCACATCAAGTTGCCTCTCTCCCTCAAACCCGCTCAGGGTTTCTTATCACACTTGAAATCAAACCAAAACACCTTTCATGGCCCCTGATCAGGCTCTTATTTAGCTCATCAGTCCTCCTTTCATTACAGGCATGCAAGCCAGTGTCTGCCACAGGGCCTTTGCACTTGCCTGGGACACTCTTTTCCCACATCTTCCCATGGCTGTTTCCTCCTCTTTGTGTCCTACGAATTCTTCAAGTCATATGAGCTCCTCCCAACTCATATGACATCTTTCAGAGGGGCCTGCCCTGCCCAGACCAGCTCCCTGAATACCATTAGCATTTTATTTTCATCAGAATGCTCACCACTATCTGAAATTAGTTTGCATATTTCTGTTCTTGATCTGTGTGTGTCTCCCTCTAGAATGTTAGCTCCGAGAGAGCAGGGACCTCATTTACCTTGTTCACTATACCAGTGGAGCCTGAAATGACCTCACATGTCATTTATCAAGAAGAGATTCCTGATAAACACTTACTGAAAGAGGAATATCTTAGAACCTCCGAGTTGGGACCTGAGGTCAGCATTTCATAGCGCCCGTGATTCAGATACACGGGAGGTTTAGAAACTGCGGTTGGTTGGGTGGGCAACAACGGTCAGGCTGGGTGCGGAGGCTGGGCTGGGGGAGGGGATGGGGGCCACATACCCAGGACGCCTGTCTCCGGCAGACCCGCAAACCTCTGCATGACCTTGATCGCATCCCGCAGCTTTGCAGGGCTCTGCAGCTGGGCCTGGGCAGGGTGAGGTGGCGGCAGGTAGCCATAGCGGGTCAGCCAGTCCTAGACCAGAGGAGGGAACAGGGGAAGCAGGAAAGGTCGAAGAGATGGGACTTTCCCTTCCCACCACCATCCTGGAAGCCCCACCTCTCACCAGACATGGATAGTCCAGAGTCCTCAGCCCCGGGTACTGGCCTGCTCCCCATCTCAAGGTACAGGCCCTCCAGCCCTGGGCTTGCCCTTGTTCATCTGTTCCCAAGAGTCCCCACCTCCCGACCATAGCCCCTTTCCAGATTTCCAAATTCGGGCCCCGAACCTCCTGACGGATCCAATAATTCGGGTCCCCTGTCTCCATCCCCGGTCACTCTTTGGACACTTGAACCGCCCCCAGCTTCCTCTGAACCCGGGAGTCCAGGCCCCGGCTTCCCTCTCCCAGACCCCTGCAGGTCCAGGAGCCCGCGAACCCCGGCACTCACCACGCCCAGGCTCACGTCCTGCGCGGAGGGCTCCCGGGCGCGCGCGGGTGGCGGCAGCAGCGGAAGCAACAGCGCCAGGAGCCGGAGCATAGCGCGGTCCTGCCCTGGCAGCCGGCGGAGCTCGAGGGGACCTGACCCGCGCCGCCCTGGGGATCCGGGGATGGAGATCAGGGGCCCAGATTGGCTCAGGGGACCCGGCGCGGGATACGAGGAGTGGGTGAGGGGATGGGGGACCGCTCGGGGATCCGGGACCCTGGGAGGCACGATGCGGGGGGTACAGGGGCGTCCAGCGGAGGGCCGGCAGAGTTGAGAGGGTGCGGGAAGGGGGTGGAAGCTCGGGCTCCGGGTCCGCGACGGCCACCTCTCGGGGATGCGGGCCGGTCCTGTCCGCGCCGACGGCTCCTCCTCCGGAGTGGAGCGGCGGGCCCGGCGGGGAGGGGCGGGTCAGGCGCAACCCACTAGGCGAAGACGGCGCAGCAGGGGAAAGGGCCGGATCTTCGGTCTTCCAGCGAGACGAGGCGGGCCGGGTGGTGACGCAGGACCCCTCCTGGACCCAGAACCTCTCCTCCGAGCGCTACACAGATCGCGGGGCGCGGCCCCAGCCCCGCCCGCAAGTTTCTCTTCCCAGATCCCGGCTCCGGTGAGACTCTCCGGAGCGCCGCTCGCTTCTGCTTTCTCAGACCTCGAAGCCGGGCCCGGGGGAGGGGCGGCTCGGGGTCCTCCCCTTCCCCCAGGCGCCCTTCCCGGAGACCCCAGGACGCTCGGCCGGCCAAGCGCAGGGGGGATTTCCGGGCGGCGGGAGGCTGGGCCGCTTCCCCCTCCGCGGGGCCCTGGCACGCCCCCCGCCCCTCTCCGCCCGCAGTCCCCGTGTGCGCGCGTGCGGCAGCCTGTGGCCACCGAATTCATTCCCCCAATCACGTGGGCTGCGCGGGTCTCTGCTTCCTACGCGGTGGTCCTAGCAACTCTAGATCCCAGACCCGGGGGCTACTTCGGGGCAGGTACTAGGCATTTAAAAATCCAGTAACATGCTCGCAGGAGCTGGAGCGCCGGCCCCGGGCCGGGAGCGCCGGGCGGAGGAGGGGTGAATAGGAGGAGATCCCGGAGGCACAGCCGCCCCTCGCGCCCCCCGGGGAGCCGGGTGCTGGGAGGCCGAGCAGCTGGAGAAGGATGAGGATGAAGGTGGGGGTGGACTTCCTGGCGAGGGCGGCTGAGTGAAAGAGCTCAGTCTGTGGCGCAAGCAGGGCAGCCACAGGACCCCATGTGTGTTTTAAACAAAATAAATAGTGAGCAGGATTAGCAAGCTAGAGATGCAAACTAAAACACTGAGATCCTGTGCTGATCCGCTGGGGCTGCCATAACAAACTACCACAGACCAGGTGGCCTGAACAACGAGAGAAATTTATTTCCTGACAGTTCTGGAGGCCGGAAGTCCAAGATCAAGGTGCAGGCAACGTCGATTTTTCCAGGCTTCTCTTCTCACCTTGCAGGTGGTTGTTTTGTCCCTGTGTCCTCACGTGGTCTTTCCTCTGTGCCCACGCAGCCTTGGTGTCTCTTTGCGGTCCATATCCCTCTTCTCATAAAGACACCAATCACATTGGATGAGGGCCCACCCTAATGGCCTCATTTTACCTTAATCACTTCTTTAAAGGCCTATCTCCAAATCCCCACATTTTGACTGGGGATTAGGACTTCAACATACAAATTTAGGGACACTGGTTCAGTCCATAATGGATCCCGTATGCAATAAAAACGTCCACTCCTTCTCCTGGTGTTTCTCCTTTGCTCTCACACACTACCACACTCACAATGTTTAACATCTGACACCAGATGTGTGGGGTTTTTCCTCACATCGGGCAATTCTCTGTGACACCAGCTGGGTGTCCTACGATTCTTCAATTCTGATAGTAACCAGAGTTATTGAAGACCCCACAGGTTAAGGGTTCAGTCCCACGAGACTGCCCCCTATTTCAGATGCCAATCACAAGTAGGAGGTCTCCAGGTCACCCCAGGTTCTGCCAAGTTGGCTACAAATCAGAGGTTCCCATGACTTCCCCCTCCTTGGACTTGATAATCTTTGCTAGAACAACTCACAGAACTGGGGGAAACACTTACTTACATTTACCAGCTTTTTATGTAATAAAAAAATAGGATAAGGAATATAGATGAACAGCCAGATGAAGAGATACATCGGGCAAGGTCTGGAAGGGTCCCCAGCCCAGGAGCTTTTGTCCCCGTGGAGTTGGAGTGCGCCACCCTCCTGGCATGTAGATGTGTTCACCAACCCAGAAGCTCTCTGAACCTCATACTTTGGGGATTTTTATGGAGGCTCATCACGTAGGCATGATTAATTATTAACAATATCCAGCCCCTCTTCCCTCCCTGGAGCATGAGAGGTGGGGCTGAAAGTTCCAAGCTTCAGGTGACCAGCCCCCATCCAGGAGCTATCGAGAAGCCCACCCAGAGTCACCTCATTAGAACAAAAGACACCCCTATCACCCAGGAAATTCTGATGGATTTAGGAGCCTTGGGTCGGAAACTGGGGACAGAGACCAAATATTAGAACAAAAGATGCTCCTAGTACTCTTATCACTTAGGAAATCACAAGGGTTTTAGGAATTCTGTTCCAGGAACCAAGGGCAGAAACCAAAAGACATATTTTCTATTATTTCGCAGCCCACCCCCTTGTCTAGCCATGGAACCTTTACAGCAAAACAATATGCAACTTGAAAGATACTGGCATGTTACAGAATCCCATGCCGTCAGCAATCACTCCAGTCCATCATCATATCACATGGAAGTGTCTGCCAGGGTGAAGCCGCTTAGGGTCTCGAGTTTCCGTCTGATCTTGTCAGGTTCCAAAAGCAGGAGTGGTTTTGGCACATATGGCTTCACCCTTCCAGGCATCTGGTATAATCGAGCTAACAGAGAATATCATCTCTTGCTCTGAGCCTCTTTCAAGGTGTTAATGTAATACTGGATTTCCCTCATGACATAATTCATTTATCCATTACTTTACCCTTAGCTACTGTTCCTCCTTCTCTACATTGACACCCAAATGCTTCCACCTTTGGAAGGGATGTTAGGTTCGGCCACTGTGCTGGTCCAGATTGCAGGCAGCTATACTAGTCTAGTCGGTGCCTCCCCCTCGGTCCACAGAGGTTGAGGTCACACAGGTGCAGAACTGGTGGGCTATCTTTACCAGCATCACTATAGCTGCATTCACTGTCAATGCCAATTTTGTCAGAGGAGGTGAAGGCACATCCTGCCCCATCAGTCCCGTAGGAATTCTGACATAAGGTTTGAAGTATAGTTGCAATCTCTTATTTAGGAATCATCACTGTTTGGGGCACTTGTATTTGCAGCCCTGGTCATGGAACCAGGTAGGAAGAAAAAAAGTTGTGATGATGTGGGGAAGAAAGAAAGAGAAAAAAAATGAGTTGTTATATGAGCATCCTCCTCCCTTGGGATAAACTACATAGTCTTACCAGCATTTCTCCCCACCCTGTCTTCCCCAGATCCACCAGAAAAACAGAGACATCTACCCAGTGGGGACACTCCTTTGGCCGCACTCACACCTGTGTTACACAGGGAGGAGTATAAGCCAGCTCTTTAATTGTCCCATTTTAAACAACTAATGCTTTAACTGCTTGCTCCAATTCTCTACCAAACTAGTACTCTGGACATTATGGGCTATAAAGTGGGGTCCTTGGTCTGAAGAAATGATGATCGGCCACCCAAATTGTCACAATATCTTCTGTTCCAGTTCTTTTATATTATTCTGAGCATTTGCATCTACCACCAGCTAAGCAAAGCCCAGTCCAGAATCAGTGTCTATTCCCGGCAGGACCCATCTGTACCCCTCAGGGATACCAGCATTAGTCTCACTTGCCAGTTAGGATCCAGGCCTTCCCCCCAGGGAATCTGCCACATAACTATCTCCATTCTCTGTCTCTTGCTTGTTGACAAAACAGCTCTTATTGGCATTTCGTGCCTCAGGGGGTACAAGAGGACCATGTCCAGATTCAGCCCAACTCGGCATTGCTGTAGGGACCCCGTGTCCATTTACCTCATGGGCCCAGGTGGCAGCCACCTTAAGGGAACACATAGGAATCTCTGCTTATTAAGTTGGAAGGGGGTTCCAAGGATGGACATTGACGTGCCATGTCCTACTTTCAAGCACCCCTCAAATTTCCATAGTTATTTCCACGGGGCTGTGTCCCATATGGGCATCATTTTATTTATTTATTTTTAATTATTATAATTATTTTTTGGCCACACTGTGCTGCATGTGGGATCTTTGTTCCCCGACCAGGGATCAAACCAGTGTCCCCTGCAGTGGAAGTGCAGAGTCCTAACCATTAGACCATCAGGGAATTCCCTAGGTATCCCTTTAACAGGCCAGGTTTCCGTTGCCCTCCTGCCTGACCGTGAGTCTGTAGAAACCAAAACATAGGGAATTTCACCACTGCCAATTCTCCCATCATGGCTAGGAAAACAGCTTGCAGTTCAGCCCACCAGACTGATCTGTTTTCACATTCTTTGATCACAGTGGTGGCTTTCCAAAGAGGAGGTTGTCTGTTCACCTTGGAACTGCTGTCCACAAACCAAGCATCTTCTTTTTTTTTTTTTTTTCCAAGCATCTTCTTGTTGGTCAGTCGAGAGCTGTTAATAGGGCACTCACTGTCCAAGTGGTGGAATCCAGAGCTGCTCACACAGATCTGGATTCAGTCCTCAGAGAAGAGAGGCTCCCTCCTCGTGACGGTCTCCCCAGGCAGCACCATCTTGTGAAAACCATTTCCATCTTATGATGGAACTCTTCTGGGTTCTGCCATCCCCATTAGAGCATTTCTCTGACATCACCCTAGACGTAATGGGTATTTCAGGTTTTAAGATCATTTTATGTCCTTCAGTCATGGGGTAGCTTCAATTAATGTCTGAAAACAAGATAGTAAATAACCCTGGAAACTCTCCAGTTGAAAGTCCCAGTAGTCATCGCTGGGGGGTGCTCACAGGCTTTTGCCTTAAGCCCCAGTCTACAATCCACATAGGTCTACCGCACACAGACTCTGTCCCTGCCAGCACCCCACCTTCTATTCAACGCTGTGTAGAGTCGGGCAATCTTACTGGTTCCTGTTCAGCACGTCCAAGTAACCTTGCTTGAAGGGAGGATTTGCACACCTTCTGTTTCACAGTACTAGTTAGGGAAACATTCCCCAGTCAGATACAGTGTCAATCCCTGTAATTGCACTCAGGTAAAAGAGGCACTTCACAGAAAGTCTGATGGAGTATTCCAATTAGTAGAATTCCAGTTAGTAGAACTTTTACCTTAATTCAATCGACCCTTACATTCCTAGAAGTGGCCTCCGCTGGGACTCCATCTACAGGTTTGGAGTTTACAATACCAGGTAGGGGAAATATTCCCAGCAGGACATAATATCCATTCCCATAAAACAATAGGTAAAGGAGACACAGCTTCTTTACATAAAGGTTGTTTAAACATTCCAACTTCCATAGTCTCATGAACTCTTGCACTTCTAGTTCTGTTTTCTCAATCTAATTGCCACCAAGTCAGGGCTTCACCAACAGGTTTTGGTACCACAATGAGTGGTGAGTGGGGCTCCTGTGTCAAGGAGTCCTGGGAAGTTCCCTTCTTCACTCCCCGACTGTTTCACCCACTGTTGTGCAAAAGGCTTTGGATTGGAGAAGATTCTGGGAAGATGGTGGAGTAGGAAGTACCAGAAATCTGTCTCCCCACCTGGACAACAACTGCACTGGCAGAATCTGTCTGATGGAACTATTCGGGAAGCCTGAAGGCTTACAACTTCCAGGGGAAGGCTTGGACAGTAAATGGCCATCAATTTCAGCTCTTAGTTCAGTAGTAGCTGCCCATCCCCCACCTGGAGAACTTGCAGGAAGGAAGGTGAGCAAAAAAGGACCCTGTCCTCCGAAGATGGGGGATCTGGGCTCTGACGGCTGAGACTGATCAATGCTTCTGATCAGGGAGCTGTAGACCGAGGGGCGGCAGCCATTCTTGTGGCAGCTTCCCTGCTGCTGCAGCCCCCGCCCATCTGGCTGAAGTAAATGCCAGGGGATTTAAAGGCCCCGGACCCCTTTATAACCCCTTTCTTTTTTTTTTTAATTAATTTTTATTGGAGTATAGTTGCTTTACAATGTTGTGTTAGTTTCTACTGTACAACAGAGTGAATCTATACGTATACATATATCCCCTCTTTTTTGGATTTCCTTCCCATTTAGGTCACCACAGAGCATTGAGTATTAATCCCCATCTTTTAACGATTTTCCCCTTTCAGGAGTCAGACATTAAAGACTAGAATATTAAAACAAAACAAAACAAAAAACCTGCATCTATGGGGAAAATTAGCAAGTGACCGCGTGTGCCCAAGGAAAGGCTCAGAAAAGACCTAAGAACACATTAAGTTCACACCTCAGTCACAGAGACAGCCTACAACATTCCAAAAAAAAAAAAAGCCCCCAAACAACAACAAAAAACAGCAAACCCTGGGGAGGGGGAGAATCTGACTTCCAGAGTTACCACATTATTAGATTTAAATGTCCCAGTGTTCAACAAAAAATCACAAGGCACACAAAGAAACAGGAAATATGGCCAGTTCAAAGGAAAAAAAAAATCAACAGAAACTGTCCTTGAAAAGACTTAATGGCAGGCAACTACTACAGGATTCCACTCATTTGAGGTACTTAGAGTACTGAAACTCACAGAGACAGAAAGTACAGTGGTGACTGCCAGGGGCCAAGGGTGGGGAGAAGGGGTAGTTTGTGTTTAATAGGGACAGAGTTTCAGTTTTACAAGCTGAAAGAAGTTATGGGGATGACGGTGGTGATTTCTGCCCAGCATTGTGACTGCATGTAATGCCGCCAACCTGTACACTTAAAAATGGTTAAGATAGGGCTTCCCTGGTGGCGCAGTGGTTGAGAGTCCGCCTGCCGATGCAGGGGACACGGGTTTGTGCCCTGGACCGGGAAGATGCCGCGGAGCGGCTGGGCCCATGAGCCATGGCCGCTGAGCCTGCGCGTCGGGAGCCTGTGCTCCGCAATGGGAGAGGCCACAACAGTGAAAGGCCTGCGTACCGCAAAAAAAGAAAAAAAGGTTAAGATAGTAAATTTTATATATGTGTATTTTACCACAATAAGAAAAAAAAGTTAATGTGGAAAACAAACAAAAGAAGGCAGACAAAAAAATAGATCATGCTATATGATTCCAGTTATATTTAGCAAATGCAAACCAAACTAGAGGGATAGAAAGCAGATCAGTGGTTGCTTGGGTGGGGTTAGGGGGAGGCAGAAGGGAGGAATTGAAACCGAGCAGAACACTGTGGTACCCCCGCCTCCCCCCAAGTACAAAGGCCCTTCCAATGTCCCCTGCCTCTTGTTTGTAGAAAAGCTGAAGTCTCCCAAGCCTCCCTGAGTCACAAAAGAGCAGGCTCAAGCAGTTAATGATCAGGACAATAGAGTCATAGAATCTTTCAGTGTCTGATGCACATTCTTGAGTTGCTTTACAGATACTGTAACTGTCCCCCAGAGGGAAAAAGCATGATGACCAGACTGCAGCCATGACATAAGCTGCTCCATTTTGAGCAGTACTGACTCTTTGGCTAGCACAATTCCAAGTAATGGCCTCAAGAGAATGTGGTTAACACTATTGCTCATAATAATCTGTATCTTTGTGGGCGTCAAAATAATTGTAGCTCGCTAGGCCCGTATATGTAAGTGGGCAACTAAAATTGTCAGCAAAGAGATGTTATAGAAGCATGTCAATATCTTCCACTCTAAGACTACGACACCCTATGTCAGCAGGAAGAAGTTACAGAAGATGGACCTTCGCCCCTAATCCCTTAGAAATGGAGTGATGTCTGACAATGGGGATCTGTAAGCAGCTTTTTGCAGGAAAGAGCTTTTTGCAGGAAAGAGCTCTTTGCAGGAAAGAGCTCTCTGCAGGAGGTCCCTTTTGTCTTGTCACTTTAGCAAAGCCATATTGTAACTAACCTCGGGCCCAAGCACACCTTTCTAATCTTTTGATCACACAATACTTAGCCTAACCTGATTCTTTCCTTAGATCAAAAAAATAGAAATGAAGAATAAGGAATTAACAGATGACTAGATCTTTTTCCTAGCTTCCCCTTCAGTAATCTCGTGAAGAAACTGTGTGAACAAGGTGGCATCTAAAGAAAGATCACAAGGAGTCGACAAGGCTGCACCCAACGGGAGATGGTGATGATTCTGACCCCCTATCTCAGTGATTAACTGAGGGGACTTCCCCAGTGGCACAGTGGTCAAGACTCCACTCTTCCAATGAACTCAGATCCTACTAGCCAGCGAGGTGCGGTCAAAGAAAAAGAAACTGACAGTCAGTGATTAACTGAAATTACCTCCCCTTTAAAAACTTTCATGGCCAAGCAGAATCTCCAGAGCTGGTTCTGGGACTTGAGTCCGACTTCTCCCCAGGTTGCTAGTCCCCTAATTTTTTTTTTTTTTGGCCATGCTACGCATCATGCGGGATGTGGGATCCCGGATCCCAACCAGTGATTGAACCCGTGCTCCCTGCAATGGAAGCGTGGAGTCTTAACCACTGGACCACCAAGGAAGTCCTTCTTTCCTCGCGTTTTCCTCTTTGTTTCATTCCTATCAATATTCGTTTTATTCACCTTATTTCTTAATAACCCTTTAAAAATGTTCACCCTGCCAAGACCTGTCTCTTGTCTCTTGATTCTCTCCTCTGCCTTTCCCCATTTTCTTTTTTTTTTTTAAATAACTAAATTTATTTATTTATTTTTGGCTGCGTTGGGTCTTTGTTGCTGGGCTTTCTCTAGTTGCAGCGAGGGAGGGCTACTCTTCATGGTGGTGGATTCTCTTGTGGAACACAGGCTCTAGGTGTGTGCGGGCTCAGTAGTTGTGGCTCGCAGGCTCTAGAGCACAGGCTCAGTAGTTGTGGCGCGCGGATTTAGTTGCTCCGCGGCATGTGGGATCTTCCTGGACCAGGGCTCACACCCATGTCCCCTGAATTGGCAGGTGGATTCTTAACCACTGTGCCACCAAGGAAGTCCCCCCATTTTCTTGTTAATTAACCTAATTTTTTTTCTTTAGTAAGACCCATGAGGGGGGAGCTGGGACCGCAGATTTATAAGGCTTCCTGAACTGTCCTTCAGTTTTGCAGCAGTCAGGTTATGTGGGGTACCCATGCAAAAGGGCCACCCCCCAACCAGAGGGTGGTCGGGGTAAGGGGCATATTTTGTGGGCGAATATTCAAGTCATTTTAAAGCCAGCCCCAGGTGGCTAGCATACAGAGTTGTCAGCCACTTCATCTGCAGTGCTCCACTTGGCATTTATGGGGCGAGATGGATAGTTCTCCTTCTCAGGGTAATCAGACCTTACTGTGGCTTTTATTCAGTCTACCAGGCTGGCTGTTCCCTCGGGAATAACCTCCTGTGGGTCTGGATCACTTATAACCATCTGTGATTCTTTCATACTGAGCTGTGGGTCCTGAACAACCCAGACATGCCCTTCCACTCTGCAGACTCAAAACCAAAGAACAGCCCCTAAGCTAGTTACTCTCACAATCCATTTCAAGAAAGTGATGATACTGATCCACGAAATGAAAAAAACCCTCCACACTGTCCCCCTGTTTTCAGCAGTTTCTTGGTTTTGCCCTTCCCCCACCTTGACTACCTTCCTGGTGACCTGAGGTCTCAGAGGTACTTATGGTTGTCCCTGCACGACTTTTCCCTCAGTGGGTGGCATTAGGCTAGTGGCCAAAGCTCAGACTCACCAAAATCTGATCAGTATCAAGGTTCCACCCAGCACTCTCTTTTAATTTCATTTTAGCTATTACCAATAACAATAAACAATTGAATCGTTTGCCGTTTTCTTATTAGTTTTCATTTCCTTCTGCCTCAATTGAACCAACTCCCTGGGAGTTGGGTCCATCCCTAAATTCCATTGCCAGCTTTTACCTTTAGTACCTGAATACAGCACAGCTGCTTCTCCAGGCCATGGATGACCACGTGGCCACCAGGAATCAAAATCTCCGCATCCCCTGCCCTTTTATCCTTTCTCTTCCCAAGCCACATGCTTCCATGAGTTCTAGGAAATCCCACTTCACTGACACCAACTTAATGAAAACCTCACTTCTCCTGGCATCCCTATTTACAAGGATTTCAGGAGCTTTGTACCAGGAACTGAGGGCAGAGACCAATATATATTTTTTCTATTATCTCACACCATGTTTGTCATCGGATTGGCAAAAATTAAAAAGTCTGATGATGCCAAGCATTAGCTAGCTACGGGCTAGATGAAACTCACACTCTGCCGATAGGAGTGTGCGTCCTGGTTGCTCCGTGATGGGATCAAACCCTCCACACAAAATTTGGTTCAGAGGTGAAGACTGATGAGGTCACACATAGCCAGAGAGTAGGATAAGATTGATGACTCACATAATGAGGCTTCCTGGGAGGAGCAGGGCAGGTTCCCAAGCAGGTCAGAAATGGCTTGAGAGAGTGAGGAGGGGCTTTCACTGTGGTTAGGGGGTGAGGCTGGATTGAGGGCCCCTCCACACTGGCCAGGGCTTTCCTGAATTCAATTTCCTGCCTGTGCAAGGGAGCAAGCATCAGGGCCTTCTTATCAGCTTGCCCAGATGTGGGACACAAGAGGGAAGAGGGAAGCCTGAGGCTGTCAGGCTATCAGCAAACATCAGAAATGGAGTTGGACTTCTGATTACAGAGTGTAAATTCATATCTACCCTTTGGAAACCGGTTGGGCGATATTTAATAAAACTGAAGAGTATAACCTCTGTGGTAGGTAAAAGATGGCTGCAAATTCTTCTCTACACCTCCTGTGGGGAGGTGGAATCCACTCCTTTCCCCTGGAACCTGGGCTGACTCAGTGCCTTACCTGACCAGTAGCATGCTGTAGAAGTGATGGTTCTGGGAACTTCTGAGTCTTAAGAAGCCTGGCAGCTTCTGCCCAGGCTTCTTGGAACCTCGTTCTTGGGGAAGTCGGCTGCCACGTGAGGAGTCTGGGATAGCCTCGCTGGGAGGAAATCCAGGCAGATGCGTGCAGAGGCTGCGTGAAGAAAGAAACGCTATCTCGTCCCAGCTGACCCAGCCAGCCAGCCCAGGCGCCAGACTTGGGAGCGGAGAAACCATCTGACGACTCTAGCCCCGGCCACCATCTTACCTGCAACTGCATGAGATCCCGGCAGAGCCCAGCCAACCCTCAAAACTGTGAGAGAGAAAACCAAATTGCTGGGCTTCCCTGGTGGCACAGTGGTTAAGAATCCGCCTGTCAATGCAGGGGACACGGCTTCAAGCCCTGGTCCGGGAAGATCCCACATGAAGCCTGTGCGACACAACTACTGAGCCTGTGTGCCTAGAGCCTGTGCTTTGCAACAAGAGAAGCCACCACGATGAGAAGTCCACGCACTGCACCGCAATGAAGAGGAGCCCCCACTAGCCACAACTAGAGAAAGCCCGCATGCAGCAATGAAGACCCAACGCAGCCAAAAATAAATTTTAAAAAAGTTCTAAAGAATAATTTAAAAAAAAAACTTGCTGTTCCAAACCTCTAAATGGTGGGATAGTTATTACCCAGCAAGAGATCACTGGAACACCTCCCCCCACTGATTTTACTTCTAGAATGATGACAGCATAAAATTTCCATCCAAGTGTCCATGGAGATCTACGTACAAGGATGTGCATTAGAACGTTGTTTATAATGTTGAAGAAGTGCCAGAAGACTAAGTGTTCATTGATAGGAGAGTGGAGAAACAAATCGGGGCATAAACATTGGATGAAATACCTTACAGCTGTTAAGAACAAACTAAATCTAAATACATTATCCTGGATAAGTCTGAGAAACATTTTGGAAAACAGCTGCTTGTATTCTTCCCCCCAAAGTCAATATCCCGAAAGACACATAAGAAGGCAAGGGGAGTGGGACTTCCCTGGTGGTCCAGTGAGTAAGACTCCATGCTCCCAATGCAGGGGGCCTGGGCTCAATCCCTGGTCAGAGAACTAGATCCCGCATGCATGCCACAACAGAAGATCCTGTGGGCCACAACTAAGACCCGGCACAGCCAAAATAAATAAATAAATATTAAAAAAAAAAAAAAAAAAGAAGGCAAGGGGAGTATTTCAGATGAAAGGGGTCTAAAGAGAAATGTTCAGTCAATCACATGTGATAATGGTACATGATTATGTAGAGGGATATCTGCGTTCTCAGAGATGCAAGGTGAAGTGGCCAATGCTTTAGTAAAATGTGTGCGAGTGTGTGTCGTGTAAGAGAGCGAGAAAGCAAATGTGGCAAAATGTCCACCATTGGGAGCTTAAGTGGAGGGTATTCATTGTGTTATTTCAGCAACTTTCCTTTAGATTTGAAACTTCTCAACCCTATTGATTCCACTGATATGTATGACATGGATGAATCGCAGCAGCATTACGCTGGGTCAAAGCAGCCAGGAGCAGGGACTTCCCTAGCGGTCCTGTGGTTAGGACTTGGTGCTTTCACTGCCACGACTCCATTCAGAGAGCAATCTGGAAGAGGCAAAGTAAAGCAGATCAGTGGTTTCCAGGGGATAAGACCTGCGGAAGGAGCACGGGGAGCTCCGGGTGATGGACCATGGAGCTGGGAGAGCAGTGTGGGAGAGATGCCCGTCAGGGTCTCAAGGAGGAGCCAACACTGCCCACACCTTGATTTCAGGCTTCTGGCCCCCAGAACTATGAAACAATACATTTCTGTTTTTTGAGCCATAAATTTGTTATGGCAGCCCTAGGAAATGAATACCTACCAATAAAGTCAATTTTTTTTTTAAGTTGGGAAAAAACTTGGAAATATCAGGCTAAATGAAAAAAAGCAAGTTACAGAACAATGTATTCAGTGCAAAACATTTTATAGGAAAGTTTTAAATGCCCCAAACAATACTACTTATTGTTCATGGACTCTGTATCTGTCGTAAAAGCCCAGAGGCGCCTTGGTCTGGAAGTGCGCCATTCCCTGGGTTGCCTCACTGGAGGGGGTGGGGCATTCTGCTGGCTTCCGCCACCCAGCAAAGGCTGCCCAAGTCCTTGTGAAGTCTGTGGAGGTTTCCCCAGGGAGGAGACACCAGGACTCACCAGGTGGTTAGGAAGGGGGGGGAGAGCATTCAGGGCTGAGCCAGAGCTTGGAGGCTCCAGGAAGCTGGCTTGCTTGGGGGGTGGCTGGAGACCAGAGGGCTGGGTTATTATCATCCCTGCTCTTATCTGGACATGTCCCAGCATCCCTAGGGCTTCTCTGGGGCCACTCTGTCGCTCTTATCCATCTTCACCTGTGATCAGCAGGGAGGCTGGGGAGAGGGGAGCTGGGGGACAGGGGAGGGGCTGGAGGCCAGGACTCAGGTCCAGCAGGGAGGCTGGAGGCCAGATTCAAATGTCCAAAGAATGACTGGGGCTGGGAACCAGGCAAGCTGGGATGAGAGGTCGGCCATGCAGCCACAGACAAATCACTTTGCCTCCCTGAGCTGGTAACCTGTCTGTGAATGGCAATGACTTAATAGGGTTGCTGTGAGGATGAAATGCATTGTAATACGTATGGTGTCATTTCTTAGGGCCCTGCTGAGGATCACAAGCAGAGCCTAAGCGCTGGTACTTCACCCTCATTGAATTCTCAGAACTCCATAAGCTAGGAACTGTGATCGCCTCTGTTTTACAGATGGGGAAACTGAGGGCTGCAGAGGCCAGTCAGCTGAATGACACAGGTACACACAGCTGACATGTGGCCAAACTGGAATTTGGACTGAAGCCATGTGATGCCAGCATCCGAGAGCCAAGCTCTTTTGCTGTTTGTTTTATTGGTGCCTTTCTGCTTTATAGGTCTACACCTCCTCCAACTTCCTGGGTGGACTGTGAACCTCCTTTGGGAGTAGGGCCTTGAGCACTTCATCTCCAGGTGAGCCCACCCCCTGCCTGGCAGGAGGGGGGCTCAGGGAGTGGAGTGTGAGTGCATTACACCTGGGGCCCCGGGTGGTCCTGGTATTTGGAGGGAGTTAGGTGGCAGCACCGAGGCAAGGCTGGGGTGTCTCCAGCCCTCTGAAGTCTGCCAGGCTGTCCCACAGGTGCTGTGGGAGAATGTAGTAGCCTTGCCAGGCAAGGCAGCCCACAGACCCCTTTGCAATGTAACTGGTACCCCTGCTCTGTGCTGGCAGGAAACCTTGTCCCAGCCCTGGACATAGTAGTCCCAGCCCCTGAACCACCCCTCCAAGGAATCCTTGCATCCATTTCCCCACAAATCAGGAGTCCCAGCTCCCATCTTCCTCCTGTTTTTCTAAAACTCAGCCAGATAGGACTCCAGTCCTCCAAGACTCAGAAGCCCTGATCCCCCCCAGCCAGAGGGGCAGGGAACCCAGCTGATACTGGCTGGCAAAAGCTGATTATGGACATTTCTGCCCATCTCCACATTCAAGGATGTCACATCAGTAGCTTGAAATCAGCTTTGGAGGGAGTACTTACAGCACAGAAATTGGCAAAACCAACAACTCAGGGCATTCTTTTTCCCCAGGGACTCTGTTGTTAAAGTGTTACCAGCATACCATTGCTCCCAGCCCTCCATCTGTCCCTACTCACCAGGCCAGGAACCCCTTTTACAGGGACCCAGGGAGCCCTGGAAGTCTGAGGAGACTCCTGACAAGCCACCAGGCCACGGCAGGGGCATCCCCCGCATGCCCAGGCTGCACTGGGCTGGACCCCAGAACCCAGGCCTGGATCCTCCCAGTCTCCACACCCAGACCTCTGCCTCTGACTCTGTGCAGCCTGGGAACTGAGCGCCTCAAGTTGGGAGGCGCACAGGCTAAGGTGTGGTTACGGGCAAGTCACTTTAGCTGTCACCTACAGCACAGGAATCAGCATAAGAGCACACACCCCGAAGTCACACTTGTGCTGCTCACATTCAAGTTCTGTCCATGTGACCCCAAGCAAGTTAGATTTTCCCTGGCCCTCAGTTTCCTCATCTGTAAAATGGGGATAATAGTAGTTCCTGCTTCATTAGGATGTCATGAAAGTAAAGAAGTTATCCCCATATAAGAGGATATTATTACTTAGCATATTACTTAGCATTAATACATGTTAGATTTGTTATTGTTAATAATTTCCTATCCCACAAGGGAAGTTGTGAAGGAAAAGGAGCTAACATATATACTCGGGGGTCTGCACACAGCAGGTGCTCAGTTAATGGGCCCTGTCGTTTTCCGATGGCGGCAAGATGGGTCACTGGCTCTGACCTGGGTGGAGGCGACTTTCTTTGGGCCCCACCTGGCCATTCCGGCCACCAGGGGGCGCCCCAGCCTTGCCCGTGGCACCGCCCCCTCACCTGCGCGGGCAGTTCACCTGGCGCCGTCTCCGGAAGAGGGGACCGGGGCCGCGGGTACCTCGGAGGGATCCCGGCGTCGTCGGGTGAGAGCCTAAGGGACGCCGAGGACGGGGGCCCTTCGAGCTTTGGGCGCACCGGGCCGGGGAGAGTGGGCGAGTGGGTCATGGGGCGGGGCAGGAGCGGCCGGGCCGGACTCCCGGGGCCGAGAAACAGGGGACGCGGGCAGGAAGGAAGGCAGGAAGGCGGTGGCTGGGCTAACGACGCCTAGGGTTGGGGGTCGAGGCGTGGGGACCCTGACGCCTGGGCTGACGTGCTAATAACTGGTAGCTCGGTGCCGGGAGGGGTGAGGAGGAGGGATACCCCTGAGTCCCAGAGCGGTGTTGGGCCTGCAGAGGCCACGTCAGGGAGACCCCCAGCCTGGCCGGGGGGCATTTGGGCTGGGACTGCCGCTGATGCCTGGGTCCTGAGAGTAGGCCTAGGGTCGGACACATGGCGAGGGGAGGAGGGGAAGGGACAGATGTGTGTGCGCGCGTTGGGGGTGGGGAACCTCAGGAGTGCTGGAGAGGGGTAATATGCCAGGAAAGCCCCGTGTGTCCCCTCCCTCCTGAGCCCTGGAGCCCCTGAACTGCGGGCCCTGGCGGCCCTAGGGGAGTGCCACCAGGCTCCCATCCCCAAAGCCGGGCGGGAAGTAAACAGAAACCTGGAGTGGACGGTCGGGCGGCAGGTCGGGCGGCAGTGCCGGCACAACCTGTTACCTCGCCGGCCCGCCCACCCGCTCAGGGCCTGGAAACTGGGGGACTGGGGCCAGCAATCCGGAAGGGGTGGGCTGAGGGTCTGGGCACCTAAGTTCAGGATGGGGACCTGAGAAAATAGGAAAACAAGGGCCAGGAGGGCTGGGGGGCAGGGAACTTGGGCCTGGGCTTCTGGAAAGGGAGGGTGCTGGATTTCTGGGGGCTAAGGGCTCAGGACACGTAAGTTCCCAAGGAGAAGAGGCTGGACTAATCGCAGAGTCCTGAGTCCCAAGAACCTGGGTTCTGGGAAGAGTTTCCCAGCTGGTAAGAGGCTGGGAGCCAGAACAGCTGGGTCATGGGAAGAGGGGGGTGGGGACTGTCACTGGGGTGGCGTGTGGTCCTGGAGCACTGGGAGAAGGTTTCCTGGGAGCAGAAAACATCTGCTAGAGGCAGAAGCCTGGACAGCTCTTTTCCTGCTTCTCCCTGCCTCAGTTTACCCTGGGGACATTAAAGGAGCTGGACAGCCAAGACACAGATCATTAACCCTTCATGGCCCAGGGAGGCCCTGGCTGCAGGACCGAGAGGGCCAGTAGGCAGGTGAAGAATTGCAGGAGAGCCACGTCTTGGCCAGTGTGTGTGTGTGTGGGGGGCGCGGGGCAGGGCAGTGAACCCCTTTGGGCTGCGGTGTAGAGTGTCTTGCAGCTACCTCTCCCCACAGACCTACCTGTCCCCACAGACACTGCAGGCACCATGAGCTCCCCAGAAGGGCCCAGCTTCCCATCCGGGCTGCTCTCCGGGGGCACCTCCCCCAGCAGCAATGAGGGCTTCTTCCCCTTCATGCTGGAGCGGCGGGACTCATTCCTGGGAGGGGGCCCAAGGCCTGAGGAGCCCGAGGACCTGGCCCTGCAGCTGCAGCAGAAGGAGAAAGACCTGTTGTTGGCCGCAGAGCTTGGCAAGATGCTTCTGGAGCGCAATGAGGAGCTGCAGCGGCGGCTGGAGATGCTGAGCGCCCAGCACTCTGAGCATGAGGAAGTGAGCTGACAGCAGAGGGCAGGGCTGGGGGGATGGAGGACAGGGGAGGGACCAGGCAGCGGGGGCAGGGAGAGGAAAGCCAGGCAGGGGGATGCCTCTGGAACAGCAGTTCAGGTCTGGGACCAGCCTCCCTGGCAGTGTTGCCCACTGGTTAAGAACATGAGCTCTGAGGGCAAGACAGGACCTGGGTTCAGATCCCTGCCTGGCTGTGTGACCTTGGGCAAGCTGCTGGACCTCTCTGAATCTTGGGTCTGTCTCCTCGGCAGTATTGCCAACAGATCCTGGGCTCTCTCCCTGCCTGGCTCTGGGCTAAGCACTTTCCATGCATCATCTCGGTCAATTCTCACCTGGCTCTGGGAGATATGAAGTTCCCTCTGCCCAGGCTGTGGTCAGCCACACTCTCACCCTGGGGGTCACATCTAGTCCCCTAAACACCCTAGACACCACTGACTCCTGTATCCATGTCGTCAGCCCCACACCCTCCCCACCTGGCCACCTAATGGGCATTTCAACATAAGTGGCACTGGATTCCATGACCTCATCCCCTGCTGTCCCCACCCCAGCTTCCCACCGTAGGACCAGAGCCTGCACATCTCTGTGACCTCTCCCTCCCACACTGGCAGGCCCTGTTGATTCTTCTTCAAAACTAGATTGTGAGTCTACCCACTTCTCACCGTCTCTCCAAGCTGGCCGCAGCCCCATCATCTGCCCCAGACACTGCAGCTGCCTCCTCACTGGTCCTCAGCTTCCACTCTTGCCCCCTGAGCCCCTTCTCCATGGGGAAGCCAGAGGGATCCTCAAAAATTGCAAATCAGATCATTTCAGTCCTTGCCCAGAATCTCTCAGTGGCTCCCCCTCACATTTAGAATGAAACCAAAACTCCTCCCCATGTGACCTCCTTGACGTCAGTCATCTCAGCCACTCAGTCCCTCCTCAGAGGGGGCCTTTTTTCAGTTCCCTGAGCAACCCACGCTTATTGCCTCAGGGCCTTTGCACTTGCTGTCCCTTGCTGTAGCCCTCTTCCTTCTTGCCCTGCAGGAGTCAACAGACATCACTTCCTCCTGAAGGATCCCCCACCCCACCCCGCTCCTCTTCATCACTTACCAGGGTTTCTTTAGAGCTCTTAATGTCCCCCCTCTGAAACTACCTGGTTCAATGAAGGGTCCGTTTGCCTCTGGACTCTAAGCTGCTTCAGGCACGGAACTTGGTGGTCTCACTTACTGCTGACAAAGACTCCAAAACAGGGTGAGCTCAGGAAATATTGGACGGATGGATGGATGGATGGATGGATGGATGGATGGATGGGACTTGGAGATATTAGGGAACTTGCCTTACCACAAAGCAGCAGCAGAGCAGGACAACGGCCAGGACAATCGGACCCCGAACCTGTGGGCTCCATCCTAGAGCTGTGTTGCCCCCACAGTATTTGGTTAAGGGCTTGGCTGCCTGGGTTAGAATCCCGGCTCCACTAACTCACTGTGTGTCCTTGGGCAAGGCTTTTAACCTCTCTGAGGCCCAGTTTTCTCATTTGTAAAATGAGGGTGTTAAGGAGTCTAAGTCTCGTGGAGTAAATAAAATAATGTAATATAGGTAAAGTGCTAGCACAGGCCCTGGCAGGAATGCCTGCTAATCATTGTAGCAGCTGTGGCTAGCTTCACCTTCCTGCGTGGAGAGTCTATGACGGGGAGGCAGGAGAGGCTGGCCCCCTGACTTGCCTGCCTCCACAAGCTGGGCATCTGGGTGTGCCAGGAGCATCCCCCTGCTGGTTAGACAGGTTTGGGGGAGGGCAGGCAGAGGCCTGGGGCCAGGGTGTGGCTGACCAGGGTTAATTAGAGGGAGCTGGCCAGGAGGAGCTGGGGGAGAGGGAGGCCGAACCTCCAGAGCCCCTGGAACCCAGGTGTGTGAGGCCATGGGCCGAGGCTTCAATTCTGCCAGACTCAGGCGCCAGAAATGGCGCCTACGCCCTCAGGTCCAGAAGCCCTGGTGGCAGCCAGAGGTGAGTGGGCATCAGGGAGCCCCGCCCAACTCTGGCCCAGGGTCAGCCCCTCCTGGAAGCTTCTTTCTATTGTTCCCCCTCCTCCTCTACTGTCTGAGGCTGTGTCTTGCCCTCTGCCCACTTCCTCCCCGGCTCTCTCACGTTTCTGGTTTTCAGGCTTGTCTCAGACCCCCCTTGGACTTTCTTTGGGTCTCTGTCTCCCTGCGTCCCCTCCAGTCTCACCTCTCCCTGTCTCTACCCTCTGTCCTGGCCCCCACAGCGGCTGCAGCAGGAGAACCATGAGCTCCGCCGAGGCCTGGCAGCCCGGGGAGCCGAGTGGGAGGCCAGGACTGTGGAGCTGGAGGGGGACATGGAGGCCCTTCGGGTCCAGCTGGGGGAGCAGCGTTCTGAGCAGCAGGACAGCGGACGGGAGCGGGCACGCGCCCTCAGTGAACTCAGTGAACAGAACCTCCGGCTCAGCCAGCAGCTGGCCCAGGTGGGACGGCCCTGACCCCGGGTCCCTGGGAAGGAGTGGCAGATACCTGGGTCCTGGTGGGAGTGGGTGCACTGGGCTTGGTGTTGCGGCTTGGGCCAGCTGAGGGCTCCACTGCCTCCCCCCACCCTCAGGCCTCCCAGACTGAGCAGGAGCTTCAGAGAGAACTGGATGGCCTTCGGGGTCAGTGCCAGGCCCAGGCCTTGGCTGGGGCAGAGTTGAGGACACGGCTGGAGTGTCTGCAGGGGGAGGTGAGTGCCAGCTGGGTCTGTTGAGCCTGGAAGGCTGGCTGGGAGCTGTCTGTGCCTGGCCTAGCCCTTCCACTCCAGCTCTGAGGCCTTTCCCCAGAATCAGATGCTCCAGAGTCGCCGACAGGACCTGGAGGCCCAGATTCGAGGTCTGTGTGAGGAGGTGGAAAAGGGCCAGGGCAGGCTACAGGCAACCCATGAGGAGCTGCTGCTGCTACGGCGAGAGAGGCAGGAGCACAGTCTGGAGGTGACTACTAGGGTTGGGGTGGGCAGACGCATCCAGCCAGGGCCTTGGCCACTGCCTCAGGGCTTCCTGGGAGAAGACACCAGAGCTGGGTCACTGGGAGCCCTAACAGCTGGGCCAGAAGAGCACAGGCATTAGCACAAGGGCAAGTGGGAGGCATAAGCTACTGAGCAGGGGCAGTACTCTTAGAATGCATCAGAGACTGGCATCTGGGAGGCCAGGGATGGGGCTGAGGCCAGAACTCAGGGCAGAGATGATAGGGACCTGGACCAGGTCTGGGCTGTGAAAATGGAGGAAAGGAAATGAAAAGAGGCAGTACGGCTTGATGTTTGAGATCTCAGGAGTTTGCACTTTGTGGTCAAATTACCTGGGTTCTTATTTCAGTGTCCCTTCCTACTATTGTGGAACACCAACCTCAGTTTCCCCATCTGTGAGATGGGATGGTAATGGTACATGGCTGTGGTAAGGGTGTGAGACACTCAGCACATTGCCCGGCTTAGAAGAAAGGATCAGTCAATGCTGGATGGTAGCATTAGTGAGAGAGTTAGAAGGTAGACTGGTATGGTCGGGGGAGGGGGTGGGGCTTTTCGAGGTGACCTGGTGGGGTGGGACTGGAGGGAGGGTGATGGGAGACTTTGAAGCCGGGGCGCCCATCGGCGTCCTGCTTTATAGGGGAGGAAATTGGTGTCTGCCGAGGGGAACTGCGCGGCCCAAGGCAGCCCAGCGATCCGGGAGTGGGAGCCAACTTCAGCGCTGGGCTGCGCTGACGCGCGGGGCTGCCTGACTCTCTGCGGCGTGCCGGCGCCCCCTGTGGGCCGGCCGCGGGAGGCCAGTGGCGGGAGCACCTGGCTGACCGCCCTTGTTTCACTCTGTGGTGGGTTGGTCGCAGCTGGAACTCGCGCGCTCCGAGGCGGGGGAGGCACTGAGCGCGCTGCGGAGGCTGCAGCGGCAGGTCTCGGAGCTGGAGGAGGAGTCGCGCCTCCAGGACGCCAACATCTCAGGAGCCTCGCTTCAGTCAGAGCTTGCCCATAGCCTCGACAGCAAGGACCAAGACCAGAACGTGGACAGAGGCGGAGATGCTCTGGTGAGCTCTCGGCCCACCAGCCCCTACACGCACCATCCAGGAGGGCTGCAGACTCTGTCCCTCCTTTTTTTCCCACGAGGTGTGACACTGCACTGACCAGTTTCTTTGGTGAATAGGCCACTCTGCCCCCAGAGACCCAAGAGGCATCCAGCCACCAGCCTTCACCCCAGGAGGAGAGGTTGGAGCCTCCCAGGAAGCGAGCATCCCTGAGCCCAGCGGAGATACTGGAAGAGAAGGAGGCGGAAGTGGTCCGGTTGCAGGATGAGGTGGGGGGAGCATAGTACTGGACGCAAAGCCCCTCTCAATGTCAGTTTCTCTTTCCCATCTACATCTCCGAACCTTTGCCCACGAATTCCCCTCTACCTGGATAGCCCTTCAACCCAACAAACTTGCAATCATGTTTGAAGAGTCAGCCTGTATGTCACCTCCTCCAGGAAGACTTCCTGGACTACACTGCCCCTTTAGTCCCACCTCCCAATGCTTCTCCATGCATCCTTCCTGCAGGCTTATACCACCCATCTAGCCCCGACCAGCCCCACCCCTCTAGGCGCTCAGAAGATTCATCTCCAGCACAGGACCACAACTGTCTGGGTTGTTTGTGGAGCAGGCGGGGATGGGGGGTGGGGGAGGGAGCGGGAGGGCGGCAAGCTGGAGTCCAGGCTGCCTGAAGAGCAAGAGCTGGGACACTCAGGGGCCTACCTGCCTTTCTGCACCTTACCCTGTCCGCAGATAGCGCTGCAGCGGGAAGAGCTACAGTCCCTGCGGGAGGAGCTGCAAAGGCAGAAGGAACTGCGGGCGCAGAAGGATCCCGAGGAGATCTTAAGCGGTGCCCTCTCGGATCGGGACGAGGCTGTGAACAAGTGAGCATCTGCCACCATCCACCACCGCCCCAGGGGGGGCTACAGGCCCCCAGGACACTCTGGCCTTTCTGGGTCTCGGATTCCCTCCCGCGAGTGCTAAAATTGTCCCCACTCCGATGCAAGAGCCCTCTAACCTCCCTGGTTTCGGTATTAGCGGCCTCACTCCCGCCTGGGTCCAGGAGCCCCCAACCACCACTGTTCGCTGAGGCCCCAGCGCCCTCGTACCTGCTCTCTGCCCCTCTCTCTTGCAGGTCCCTGGAACTGGCCCTGGAGCTCAGCCGCGTTTCTCTGGAGCGGGACTCCCTCTCCCGGGAGCTGCTTCGCACCATCCGCCAGAAGGTGGCGCTGACGCAAGAGCTGGAGGCCTGGCAGGTGAGGGGCGGTGCCGGCGGGGGCGGT
>NW_020174705.1:2574975-2593792 GCF_003031525.2 Neophocaena asiaeorientalis asiaeorientalis | reverse complement strand
GGGCGGTGCCGGCGGGGGCGGTGCCGAACGCTGACCCGACCCGCCGGCCCGGCCGCCCTGTCCGCAGGACGACATGCAGGTGGTCATCGGGCAGCAGCTGCGATCACAACGCCAGAAAGAGCTGAGTGCGGCTGGATCCGCCCCGAGCCGCAACCCGCCGCGCCTCTCGCTGCGCCTGGGCCCTGGGCCCGCCGGCGGCTTCTTCAGCAACCTCTTCCGAAGGACCTGAGCGCCTGGTCGAGGGGGCCACCTTTGCCCTCTTTGGCTCACTTTCCTCTTCTGGCCAACGGAGCAACGGGCCCTGACTGTCTGCCAAAGGCGGCTGGTGCCCTCTCCACCCCAAGAGGCTGGGCAAGGGCTCACCGGGAACAGGGGCCAGCTTTGGGGGCCAGGGACCCAAGGTGGGTGGCAGGGGCAGGTGTGGCAGAGCTGTTTTTCGAATCTAGATAGGTCTATCTTTTCCAGGGACTAGGCCCCCTGCCCCCCGGCATGCTCCAGGACAGGGTTGAGGGTGGGTATTTATGTATCAAGCTCAGACAGAGTAATATATAAATCATTGCACCGACTTGGCCTCCATTCTTGGGAAAAAAGCACATGAAAAAAAAATGCCCCAAATTTTATTAGTATAAAAAAAAGAAAAAACCAAACCACTCCGAACCCCTGAGATGGAGGTGGGGGTGTTGCTGGAGGTCAGAAGGACAGGGAGAAAGCTCGGTAGCCCAGATTGGTGAAGACATCCACCCTGCAGCTGTTGCCTGCGGCTGTCAGGACCTAGAGGCAAGAGGGGAGTGACTGACCTGCCCACACGCTCTGGCCTCCCAGGATCCCCACCGCCCCTTGCTGAACCCACCTTGCACTCAGGGGCTGCTGGTTGCTGGTTGAGGCTGAGGCTTAGCAGCCCTGGGGAGGAGCCAGGCACCTGGGCCTTGAGCTCCCCGCTCAGCTGCCACTGATTGACACAGCGACCCTGTCCAGCTGATAGAATCTGTGGAAGACAAGGAGGGGCCTCAGGGTTCAGGGCTGCAGGGGGAGCGGGGCAGGGCTGGCAGAAGCAAGACAGAGGGCCTCACCAAGTCCTGGTAGAAGGTAACATGCTTCTGTGGTGCCCGCATGGGGAAGACGGTGGTGGGTGTGGAGGATCGAAGGTGCCAGAGGGTTAGTGCTGGGCCACCTCCACAGACCTGGGCAGAAAGGTGGGGGTCCCCAGCCGCCATGAACCACAGGCCCTCAGCTGGACAGGGCCCGGAGCTGCCACCCCATCTTGCACTCTGCCCGGCTCACCATCCAGTCAGAGTCAGTTGCCAAACATCCAATCCAGCGCCCATTGTGGGGCCTCGAGCACTCCTGGGAGGGAAGAGGAGAATAGAGGAGGAGGTGAAGACACAGGAGATGCCCAGGAAGGAAAAAGGACAGAGCATGGGGTGTGCCCTCACCTCGTGCTTGTAGACCTCAATCGTCTGGACCTCCTTGGCCGTGCGGAGGTCTGTGAGGGAAGAACCATAAAAAGTACCCTCCTTGCCCCAGCCTCCCTTACCACCATCTTTCCCTCCAATCAGACATTCCCTTACCCCAAAGCCGCACGGCCCCATCCTCGCCACCTGACAGCACCTCGGGGCTCCGCTCCCGCAGTGCCAGGCAGTGGATGTAGTCTGTGTGGCCCCAGAGGGCCCGCTGCAGGGAGAGGGGCAGTGTCAGGACAAGATCCAGGAAGGATGCTGCTGCCCCTGCTCCCCCACCCCGCCCCTGCCACTCCAGTTCCACAGCCCTCTCACCGTGAAGGTCCCCGTCTCAAGGTCCATCGTATGCAACTGACAGTCTCCCCCTGCCAGGATGAGGGAATTCTCCTGCAGAAGGTAGGATGGGGTCAGAAGAGAATGTCAAGTCAGAACAGGGAGAGGGGAAGGATTAAAATTTGGGCCCAAAACAGGGCAGGGCAGAGCCCCAATTAAAAAGGGCTCAAACCTTGGGGACGAGAAGCAAAGCATTGATCTCAGGTACTTCCAGACTGGTCCTGGGAGAGGAAAAGCAGAGTCAGCTCTTGTGAGGCAGTACCTTCACCCCCACATGCCCTCTGCCCACATGGGCCTGGCTCACCTGTATGGGGGCTGACGACGCCACAGCTCCTTACAGCCCTTCATGGAGAAAAACACTGGGTGATCTCAAAGGCTCTCTCTGGGTCTGGGCACCTCACCCTTCCCCCAGCTCCACACTCACCTTCTTAAGGATCTCTGCCCAAAGCCAGGCCTTCACCTCCCCATCCCCAGCACTGAGCAGATGTCGATCAGTGGAGACCATGCTGTAGACGGGTCCATCGTGGGCTAAATGGAAGTACAGAACCTGAGTGACCCTGTCCTGCTCCTCTCGTCCACCCGGGGGTTCCCTAAGCTGGCCTCAATGCCTGCACCCACCTTGGAAGGTCACCATGGGCTTCTTACTTTCCTCTTTGGCCTCAGAGCTCAAAGCAGCAGACAAGCTGAAAGGAGAGGGGCCTGAGAGTCAGAAGAAGGGGGCATCAGCCCCAGGAGGACCAAGTGCCAGAGCTAATGGATGGTGGGGAGCAGGGGCAAGGGTACCTAAAGATGGCTATCTGCCCGTAATTGTTGCCGGCTGCCAGGAACTTCCCACAGGGTGAGACATTCTGGGAAAAAATGATCATGTGCAGCCGCTGCAGGGCCTGAAATACTTCCATCTGTGGAGAGAGGCTGGATGAAGGCTGTCTGGGGCGTCTGGGACCCCTGAACCACACACTCCTTCCTGCTTCCCCTGCTGCAGTCCGGCCTCCCGCCGCAGTCCGGCCTCCCACCGCACTGACTTCTCAGTTCTCCTTTTTATAGCCCACCAAGCAGGCACCTGTCCATATAGTCCCAGGGGTGGCTCGAAGGAGGAGGTGAGAAAGGGGAGAGTTGAGGCTTGATGCCTATTGGAACTTTTGTTGACCAAGGACTCAGCCTCTCCTCCACGTTTCCTCAACTGTCAAAAGGAGCCCACGGGAGATTTCGTCACGATTGGATGAGCTACTGTATATAAAAAGCTTCGCACAGGGCTGCCTCGGAGAAACCGCTTAAAAAGTGGCTCTAGGGGCTTCCCTGGTGGCGCAGTGGTTGAGAGTCCGCCTGCCGATGCAGGGGACACGGGTTCGTGCTCCCGTCCGGGAAGATCCCACATGCCGCGGAGCGGCTAGGCCCGTGAGCCATGGCCGCTGAGCCTGCACGTCCGGAGCCTGTGCTCCGCAACGGGAGAGGCCACAACAGTGAGAAGCCCGCGTACCACACACACACAAAAAAGTGGCTCTATTACTCCAATACAGAAAAACGTACTGACTCCTAATCCGTATCCTGACTTTCATGTTAGGCCCCTGAGGTATTTCTGGGTTACTCTCCCTCCCTCGGGTCAGAATCCGAGTCCCACCAACAGCCCACGCAAAACAGGTCTTGAGCGCACGACTCCTTGCCGGCCCCTTCGGAGCCGGGCATGGACTACAAACCCCAGAAAGCACCGCACATCGCGCCCTCTCACCTGACCCAGAGGCACCGCTTGCGGCATGGTTCGCTCCATCTCGAGAAATAAAAGTCCCAGAGTGCTCCGCGCGCGACGAAGCCTCACGAGACCGGAAGTGCCAGCAAGCGCCTCCCTTTCGCGGTGCGTCACCTACCCAACGCCGGTGGCGGGTCCGGCGTGAAGGCGGCCGCCGCGTAACCCGAGTCCCAGGAGCGGAGGTGACCGCCAAGAAGGTCCCAACACTAAGTGGCGCCCTCCTCAACGCCACTACGCCAGGTCCCTTCCCCTACCTCCCCTCCCCTACCCCGCTGAACCGACCCGCCTTCCAGTCGCGTGCCGTCCGTCTTCCGCGCCTGCGCGGGACCTGGCCGCGCGCGCGCGCGCCTAAAGCCACGCCCCCGCGTTGAGCCACGCCCTCGGAGGCTCCGCCCCTGTCGTCCGGATCCCACCCCTCCGCTCGCAGGACCCCGAACCCCAATGATCTTACAGCAACCCCTGGAGCGAAGCCCCCAGGGTCGGGCCCGGCGCGACCCGCGGGCTGACTCAGGGGCGTCCCGAGGCCTGGACGCGAGGTGTGTGTGGGGGCCCTGGGTGGGCCTGGCCCGGGGGCCCAGGAGCTTTGCTGGGCCCTCAGGGCTGGTCTGCAGGATGACACGCGGTGGGGTTTATCGGCAGGGCTTGGGCATGAGTTAAGACAGGATTGCAGACTTGGGACAGACTCCGAGGCAGGCTTCTGGATGGTCTGGGAGAGGAGGTGACTTAGGCGTCAGCTGAGACAGGGTTGGGCTGGGGGCTCCTGGCTGACGCTGCAGGCTTAGTTGGGCAGATCCTGGGGATGGGTCCAAGAGGGTGGGGTGCTCCTGGCTCTCTTTTCTTCCCAGCTCCCCTCTCCGAGGAGCTGTGCCCATGAGTACCAAGCGTCGCCTGGAGGAGGAGCAGTGAGTTTGGGGGCAGGGAGGGACTTCCAGCAAGCCCTCTGTCACCTCAGGTCCCCATCAGACTACCTCTCCTCTGAATATCCCAGGCTGCCTGCCTCCTCGTCTCTCCCCAGGGAGCCCCTGCGCAAGCAGTTCCTGTCTGAGGAGAACATGGTCACCCATTTCTCTAGACTCAGCCTGCACAATGACCATCCTTACTGCAGCCCCCCCATGGCTTTCCCCCCAGCTCTGCCCCCACTCAGGTAGGCACAATCCACAATCCACTAGCTGGGCCTTCTGGAGGATCATACCCAATCCTCAGAGCCAATCTCCAGGCTCTGCCTCATCTTGCTATTTTTAGCTTCTAGCCAACCTCTGTTGTTTCCCTACTTGGCTCCTTGGAAGGTGCCAGCAGTCCAGGAGCCCCTGGGGACCTGTACCAGGTGGGGTGTGGCTCTGCTAGTCCAGCCTCAGCCCTGTGCCGTGACTGTCATTTCCTCTTCCAGAAGCCCTTGCTCTGAGCTGCTTCTCTGGTGCTACCCTGGGAACCTGATCCCGGAGGCGCTCCGGTTGCTGAGGCTGGGGGACACCCCCAGCCCCCACTATCCTGCAACCCCAGCTGGGGACTTAATGGAGCTCTGAGTGCTGGGGGGCAGTGCCCCTGCCCACCTTCCTTCTTCCCCACAGCAGGGGAGGCCAGCACTCCCACGAAGGGAGCAGCTGCCCTGCTTTTCCTCCAGACCAGGCCTCTGGGCACCAGGACCTTCCCCCAACAGAGGACACTGAGCCCCACGGAGCCCTGGGGTGGGAGGTGCAGGAGCATGGGAAGGGAGCCGTCCCCTCCCCAGAGAACTGAATAAAGATTGCTGAGCAAATGAAGCCTACAGTGTGGAACCCAGGGCCTTTGGGAAAGGGAGGGCAGGGCAGAGGTGCTGGATGCTGGGGTTTCTCCTCAAGATCTTCCCTGGAAAACGGTCAGGGCACAGCCAGGTCCTGGCAGGCTGGGCTCAGGCATTGAGAATGTGTGAGTCAGAGCCTCACCCCCACCCCCGCGGCTGACTCACTCCTCCCTCCAGCTCTGGGAAGTCAGGCTGGGATCATGCCACTCTCCAAACCATTTAAAGTTAAAGATTCTTTTATTAATAAATTCTCTCCCCCCTCCAAACTTTCTTCCCAAAATAAATATCTCCCCCCTTTTGGGGGTTGGAGGGGCAGTGTCTTAGGGCCAGCCGTGCTAGAGGGCCAGCCCCCTAGTGTTAGGAACAGGTCCCTAGCGCCCCAGGCTGAGACCCCGTGGTGGAATTTCAGTACATCTGAGTGGGTGGGTCCTGATGTTGTGTCTATCTCTCAGGTCAGCCTGGCCCCCAGGCCATAGTGGGGGTGGGGGGACCCTTGTGCAAATGCTGTGGTTCCTTAGTGTCAGCTGTCTGGCATGAGCCAGCCAGGGTCTCCTTTTCTATTCTGGAGCCAGAGTCAGGGCAGTCAGACACCTTGGAAGGCCCTTCTGAAGCCTGGACCCAGGCCTCAGAGAGGTGATTCGCTGTCCCCCATCCCTCCACACCCCTGTGGTTGGAGCAGCCTGGCTTTGGCTGTGTCTGGGAGGCTGGGGCTGGCTCCAGAATGAATGAATGAATGATGAGTGGGCGCAGCCTCCTGCTGGCAGGGGGCGCTCACTGTCACTGGATCAGCGCCACGCCAGGACAGCCCTCCCCGCCGGTCTCCTCGATGGGGGCTGCAAGATAAGAAGAGGGGCATCATGAGCGGGGGAGTTGCTGAGGAATGATGAGGGGCCGTCGGGCGGGCAGGGGCGCACTTACTGGTAAACTTTTCTCTCCTGCGGCACCGTCTCCAGACCAGGAATCCGGAAAGCAGCCCCAGAACGAGGGCCAGGCTCAGGGCACCCCCAAGGATGGGCCACAGCAGCCTGAAGGAGGCTGGAGGGGCCGCAGCGCCTGGGGGCGGGACTCCAAGTCAGACCTCGCCCCTCTAGGGACCAGCCCCGCCCCCTAGATCGGAGCCTTAAGCCTTTCCTCCACCTTGGTCTCTACCCCAGTCAGAGCCCCTTCCTCACTCCAGCCTCTCCCAATTAATTCCACAGATCTGCTCCCCTCTCCACCCAGCAACCCTCCCCCCCAAGACTGGGGTCCGCTCGCCTCTGGCCCCGCCCCCACTCACAGCCCAGGCAGAAGTCGCTGTGCGGTCGCGTGGGGCACGATGCGCAGTCCATGCACTTGTCTAGGTCCGCGCTCCAGGAGCTGCCGCGAGAGCAGGGGGTGGTGCCTGGGGAGGGGGCCGCGAGTCAGAGGCGGGGGGCGGCTATTTTTGGGGCTGAGGTCAGGGTCGGCCGGCTCGAATAACGTGAGTCACCGGCGCTCTCCCTCCACATTCCTCACAGGTGACCGCACGGCCCGACCGGGACACGGCAGCGCGGGGGAGAGGGGGGCGTAGTGCGGGACGCTGGGGGGAGTAGGTCAGGTCCCCATAACAGCCCCCCCGCCGCCGCCGGCGGGTGACTCATTCCTGGGCACCGGGCCCGACCCCGGTCCCTCCCCCCGCATAGCTGGGCACTGAAGTCACCGGATGGAAGGGGGCACCCCACATGGTATGGGGGGCACAGACCTCCGTGCCACTCAACACCCCCCCAACTCTTCGGTCAAGGGGGGGTGGGCAGACCCGGTATTGATCAGGCTGGGGGCGTGCCACCTTACCGGACGGGACATCCCTCCCTCAAACTTTTCTTCTCTCTCCACTTCCGAGTCCAGACTCAGGACCGAAGCCTCCCCCGCCCCCCAAGTTGGACAGGCGGGAAACTGAGGCCTGGACTACGGATGAAGCTGGGAGCGAGATGGGACCTCTCCTGGCCAGGGAGCGCGGTGTCTGGAGACCACCTGACCCCGGATCCCCATGTCCGCCTAGTCCCCCCAGTTCTGCCCACTCCTCTAGGCCCCCAATGACGGCTCCCCGATCCCGGACCTGGGAGTCCTCCGTCTCCCACGCCCTCCCGCCCAGCCCGGGCCGGGCATACCTGGCACTCGCTCCCCGGCCGCGGCGCGCAGCAGCGCCAGCCCGAGCCCCAGCACGAAGAGCCGCGGCAGCGGGCGTAGCGGGCCGGGAGACATGGTGTTGTTCGTCGGGCGGCGGCTGCAGTCTGCGCTGGCCGCCCGCGTACCGGGGCAGACAGCAGCGGCCCCGCCCCCGCCTTCCGGGGCGGATCCCTAGCCTCTGCCCACCCCGTGATCCACCCCTAGACGCCGGGTCCCGCCCGGACCTCTAAGTTCAGTTATTCGCTCAACAAACGCCGTCTCTGTGCGGGAGCGGCCAGAACGCCAAAGGGATGCAGATCTGGCCCTGCCTTCTCGGTGCGGAAGCCCAGGAGGTGCGTGTTGGGCGAGAGGGCGGATCTGACACGAAACAACCCAGCACAGAGAAAGCTGTTTCTTAAGGGCCCCGAGGGTATGATAATAACAATACAACAAAAATAATAATACTGTGCCCTTTAATTTCTACCTTAGCACATAGTTACATAGTAAAATGTGGGCTTGTTGTCTCCATTTTTCAGACTAAAATGAAGCTCGGGAAGGTTAGGTGAGTTCCGGAGTCGAGCCCCAAGCTCTGTTCGGCTCCATACCCTGCCCCTTGACCCACTGCTTGCCGGACTTCAGCCAGTTGATGCTCTGCACCCGGGCCAGATGGGGGAGCAGCGGCTCCAGGCTCGAGCGCCCCCCACTGACGAGGTTGGGATTCGCGCGTTCGCCGCGGTCGGGACTGGGGTCTCTGCCCCTCCCCTGGGCGGTGGTCCGGTGACGTCATTGCCTCTTTAAGACCCCCGCCTCCGCCCCAGTCCCAGCACTCCGCCTGCTACTCCGAATCTTGGTGGACTCCTTTGCAGGTGAGCCTGGGGGAAGTGTGCGTGTCGTGGAGGAGGGGGTAGGTGCCTCGAAGATAGGGGGGCACGGGGAGTGGCGGAGTTGGGTTGGGGTGCGCGTGAAGAACCTGAACTGATTGGGCGGCAGCCACCCAGGGCCAGGAGCCCCTGGGCGGGGGGCTGCACCAAAGCCCTAATGGGGTCCTTTGGCGGAAGGGTTAAACGCCCCTCCCCCCAGCCCGGGGACAAAGGCACCGAAACCCAGGCGCCCCTCCCCCACCTGTGCTTCCCTCTGGGGCGGGGCTCCCTTCCCCCTCACCTGCGGGAGCGGACCCTGCAGCTAGCGCCGCCATTGGAACCCTCCAGGTTGCGCGGCTTCCAGGCCGGGGGGCTGAGGACACCCTCCTTCGGGCCAGACTCAGAAGGGAAATAGGGATCGAGAGCGGGAGGGGACGCCCTCGGATGAGCCGAGCCTGTAGTGCGTGGAAAGGGAAGGGGTCGAGACCAGGGACACGCTTGTAAGGGAGAGGTGCTGGGTGCCTAGTCTGGCGTGGCCCCGGCCCTAACCCGGCCAGAGTCCTGGAGGGCTGACACTGGGTTTGGGATTAGCGCCGTACGGCCCGCCGCGTCCTATCTCCCCCCAGGTCATGAGTTCGGCCCGGGTTATGGGCGGGTGCAATTGAGTGGAGAGTCTGCCCTCTGGCCACCCTGGTGGGGCCGGTGCTAAGTTTAGGTCCGAGCCGTGCGCGGGAACTTTGGGCAATGGAGAGCCACAACGGGACCCTGAACGGAAGGGATCCCCCGCGGCGACCTCCAACACGAAGTGGGATGTGTGGGGGCCAGGGCTGCCCCAGAGGAGATGTTTCACTGGACAGACCCCAAGGGTGGTAACTTCTTTTAGGGAAGTTGTGTCCTGAGAGAATGGCATTTGGGGCAAGAATACACAAAAAAATGTCACCAACCTTGGGGGTCTGCTCTGTGGCCCCCCTAGGGGAGGACAGAAGGGCAGGAACCAGGGAGGCAGCCGGTGGCCTTGGGAAAGGAAGTGCTTTGGGGTGGGAGGGCTGTTTTTGTTTTTGTTTCCCTCCATCTCTGCTGCCCCATCCAGGGTCTGACTGGGTGGGATTGGTTTGGGCCAGGCAGTGGCAGGCAAGGCCAGGGCTGACTGGCCACCATGTACACAAGATCTTAAGATCAAACTGGCAACCGCCTGTATGGGGTACAGAACCAAGTTGGGGTGAAGGGTTTGGACATTTATGTTGGGTGCTGGGAGGAAACTTGTATCTCTATTCTTGGTGTTAAAACTAAGTTTTAAGCCTGAAGCTCATGGCTAGAGCAAACCTACCACCCATTAACCCTGTGGAAACCACCAAAAAACTGCATTCTATTGTTTCATCCCTTTTGCCCCTTTGTACCCAAAGTAGCTGAAGCCATGGGCAAGCATGTGCATAGGCTTTATATTTCATTTGCACTCAAAACAACTAGGACTGGGTTGCTTACTTTTTCACTCTTATAAACTAGTGCCTGTCTAAGGAAAAAAAAATACTAAAGCATTAAATGCTCGTTTTGCCCATGAGAAAATGAGGCTCAGGGAGCATGCCTTGTCCATGTTACAGGACACGGTGTCCTGATTCCCAGGGTTCATACTCTTGTCCTGTGTGGTGGCCATGGCTTGTGGCATGGGGGTTAGCATTCACTGGGAACCAGAGGCTGGGCCAGCTGATCTTAACGTTACTCTGCTTCTGTCCCACAGTGCAGCTCCTCAACCTCAACCTCAACCTCACCATGGCCTCTGCTGGTCTGCAAATCCTGGGGATCGTCCTGACACTGCTTGGCTGGGTGAATGCCCTGGTGTCCTGTGCCCTGCCCCTGTGGAAGGTGACCGCCTTCATCGGCAACAGCATTGTGGTGGCCCAGGTGGTGTGGGAGGGGCTGTGGATGTCCTGCGTGGTGCAGAGCACTGGCCAGATGCAGTGCAAGGTGTACGACTCGCTGCTGGCGCTGCCCCAGGACCTGCAGGCTGCCCGAGCCCTCTGTGTCATCACTCTCCTAGTGGTCCTGCTCGGCCTGCTGGTCTACCTCGCAGGGGCCAAGTGCACCACCTGTGTGGAGGACAAGGACTCCAAGGCCCGTCTGGTGCTCATCTCTGGGATCATCTTTGTCATCTCAGGAGTCCTGACCCTGATCCCCGTGTGCTGGACTGCCCACACCATCATCCAGGACTTCTACAACCCCCTGGTGGCTGAGGCCCAAAAGCGGGAGCTGGGAGCCTCCCTCTACCTGGGCTGGGCAGCTTCTGGCCTTTTGTTGCTGGGTGGGGGGCTACTGTGCTGCACCTGCCCCTCTGGGGGGTCCCGGGGCTCCAGCCATTATATGGCCCGATACTCGGCCTCAGCCCCGCATACTGCCTCTCGGGGTCCCTCTGAGTACCCCACTAAGAATTACGTCTAATTCAGGAAGGGGAGCATGGGCTCCCTTGAGAGTGGAGCCTAACCCTCTGAGCTGGAGCCATGGCAATGGTGATCCATGACAGCTTTGGTGTTGTTTTTGCTTTATATTGGGGGGGGGCAGTGGTTAATCCATTTGATAACCCTGGGGGTCGGGCCTCCCTAGGCCTGCAGAGACAAGCCTTCCCTTGCTGGTCAGGCCTCTGGAACCCGCAGGGGCTTTTGAGCCACCTGTAGCCTCTAGAGGAGCAGGTGATAAGTTACCAAAGACCCACCCACCTCCAAGTCTTCTGACCTCTGGCTCCTCCAACCTGAGTCATGTCCCCCCTGTGCTGACCCCTGACCCTCCCATCCCCAGCCCCTGTGCACTTCTGCCATGTCCTGCCCACACTCACCAGTTTTTACTAAATAAAGCACATTTTGTTTGGTTACTTGCCTTTGGTGTTGCTGGGGGTCTGCTGAGTGCCAGCCTGGCAGGAGGAGGTGGGCACAAGTCACTCACCTCCCGTGTTGGCCCCGTGCCTTGCGTGGCCTGAGTGAGGTTACCCACTGGTCAGGACCTGGAGCAGGCCTTGGCCAGACAAACCCAGGAGAGGCCATCAGGTCTTCCCGGCCCAACCACAGATCAAAGGAGCCAGGTTACAAATGGTCTGTTTATTCCCTACTCAAGGGTGGGGGTGAGGGGGGTTGATGATGGGCAGGGCCTCCAGGCCTGGAGGAGAGTGGCTGCTCCCAGATAACCTGTCCTGGGCCTCTGGATGCTGGTAGTGGCCAGGTCAGAAGGGACCAACTCCAGGCCAGGGAGGGCATAAGGAGCTACTGCCCTTTGGGTGAGGCCCAGGTTCTGGGGGCAGGGGAGGGCTCAGGAAGAGGAAGGCCAGCCTGAAGGAGACAGCAGAAGAGAGAAAATTGGGGGAAGCAGGGGCAGGCAAGGGCACCCTGCCTGGATGGAGGTGGGGACCCCACTGAGGAGGGTCTAGACTCAGTCAGGCCCGCTGAGACTAGCCCTGCAGCCGGGCTGGGCTCCAGCATCTGGAAAGTGGGTTTCACCTGGGGGAGGGATTGACAGTAGAAGGCAAGGATTAGGGCAGGGCATCCAGCACAGGGTCAAGGTTCTAAGCAGCAGGCTTCCATGGACATTCACCTCACACGTAGTCTCTCTTGTCCAGCCCAGATGCACCCGAGCGGGAGGGGATAGAGTAGCCCAACCTCGGTCCCCGGGGCCGGTCGATCTGGGGCGGGGGGCATGTGCAGCAGAGGAGGCCCCCGCCCAACATAAGCAGGGCAGATGCCGCCCAGCCCAGGTAGAGAGAGGCTCCCAGCTCCCGCTTGAGGGCCTCAGCCACCAGGGGGTTGTAGAAGTCCTGGATGATGGCGTGGGCGGTCCAGCACACAGGGATGAGCACCAGGATGCCTGAGAGGAGGAGGATGACCCCCCCGGTGAGCACAATGCGGGCCTTGGCGCCTTCATCCTCCACGCAGGTGGTACACTGTGCACCCGTGATGGCCACCAGCAGGCCAAGCAGAGCCAGCAAGAGGGCGATAACGCAGAGGGCTCGGGCAGCCTGCAGGTCCTGGGGCAGCGCCAGCAGCGAGTCGTACACCTTGCACTGCATCTGGCCAGTGCTCTGCACCACGCAGGACATCCACAGCCCCTCCCACACCACCTGGGCCACCACAATGCTGTTGCCGATGAAGGCGGTCACCTTCCACAGGGGCAGGGCACAGGACACCAGGGTCCCCAGCCAGCCCAGCACAGCCAGGGTCATGCCCAGGAGTTCAAGAGCAGTCGAAGCCATCTGTCCCCTCAGTTAGGTCTTCCCAACTCTAGGAGGCCTGGTTGATTTGCAGGAGTGGGTCCGATGCTGCGGAGCGTTGTCAGCGTCCTCTGACCAAGACAGTCCTCACATCTGTGAGCCTCTGGCAAGGCACCTCCTCGCTCCGTGCGCCTCACAGATGTGTCTCTGAACCTCCACAAACACAAATCAACCTCAAGTCCTGCTCAGCTGAGCGGCTGGTGTCCCTTCGAGGGGCCCGTCGCCCCTCAGATGCCCAGCGGCTGCTCCTGCCACCCTGCAGTCAGGTCCCACTGCCGCCTGTCTGACCCAGCTTGCACGGACCCTCCCGACCCACCTTCAGGCTGAAGAGAGATGTGTCCCCAGAGTTGGTGCAGGTTCACGCTGAGCGGCTCACCTGGCAGTGCCACCTGGGGACTATGCTGGCTCCCGGTTGCAGGCGGGGTTTTAAGGCCAAGGCAGGGGAGGAGCAGAGAGGCCGAGACTGGGGAAGCCAGAGTGATGGGAGGAGGCGGGGCTGGGGATGGGATGGGGGCCTCAGGGTCAGTGCAGGGGTGGGTCATGACCAGGATGGAACAGGGGAAGAAAGAACATCCATGCCATAGGAACCCATGGACAAAGGAACGGGGAGACTGAGGACCGGCTGTGGAGGAAGGAATGGGGGCCATAAAGGAACTGGCTCAGGACAGAAGTGGGAGGGTATCTTGGGGAGCCTCCTGTCCCCCGCCCGCCGCTGTCTCTGCTCTCCCCCACCCCGTGATGCAAACGCACCAGCTTCCCCAGTATCACACACCCCGCCCCTGTCCAGCTGCCCGCCAACCGGGGACTCTCTGGAATCTGATCCGTCTCCCCGTCTCAGCCCAGTGGCGCTGGCGGCTCCCGAGGGAGGGGCCCTGCCCGCACTGTTCCCCAGCAACAGGTGCCTGGCGCTCAGCTCAGGTGGCATCACCCAGGCAATGGCCTAGAAAACCACCACCCCCAACTTCTACATCAGCTCAGGTGTGCCATCCCCACCCCTGCTGCTGAAACTGGGGGCTGAGCTGAGGGTGTCTGGGGGCCAGGGACAAAGAGCCCGTTGTGCAGGTGGGGGAGGGGGAAGGGGGAGAGTAGCAGGGGCGTGAGCCGTCCGTGGGGGTGCAGCCCCAGCACCCAACTCTGTTCCTCGGGGAGTGGGACACCAACAGAGGAGGGCGTCCCTGAGCCCTGCCCCACAGTCCTCAGGAAAGACACCCCTCCTGAAGACCCCCTCAGAGCCTGTGACTCCCCTCGTGGGGGCAGCCTGGAAGTCACACAGACCATGGCTCAAACCCTGCCCCCAACCCGGGGCCAGTTCATGGAAGGTCAAGGTCCTTAGCCTCCTTGGGTCAAAGGTCTCTTTGAGAAGCACACAAACAGGAGCCCCTCATTTGGGGCGGGCCATGAGCTCCTTCAAGGCCCTCCCTGGGTGCTAAGAATCGAGGATTACTGTGTGAAAAGGGAGTTGGGGGCTGATGAAAATTCCACTCTCCAGGGTGGTGGAGAGGACCCCAGGGGGAGAGCCTCTCCACCCGCCCTCCTCCTGAGGAAGCTGGAGCTCACCTGGCCTGTGGGGGCAGGGGTGGGAGGCCCCCCAATGCACACCTGGTCGCTGCACCACTCTACGACCCTGAGGGAGGGGAGGGGTGCTAGGTGCCTCCTCACCTACCCAGTGGGGCTTCCTTTATAAAGAATTCTAATTTCAAGTGGCTGCATTGCTTCTGGGAATGGGTTTTAGCAATTTTTTGGAAGAGAGGTTTATAACTTCATCAGATTTGCAAAGCGGGTGGGTGCCCCAGAAAAGCACAAGAACCCCTCCCCCTAAAATGGAACAACTGAGACCAGTGTCAGCCAGTGGGTCTGATAGGCGGACGCCAATGATTGGAGCTTTCTCCACACTGGGTGCCTCCCCAGAGAGGGGCAGAGATCAACTGGTATGGGCTGGCCTGGTGGCCCCGGCCTGAAGACGGGAGGAGGGTGCTGATGCTAGCTGGCTGGGAAACGGCCAGAGCTCCCTGCTGGCTGTGATGGGCAGGGGGAACCCTGGGCAGGTTGTCCAGCTCATCTAGTGCCCCCTCACGCCCCCAGGCCTCAGATTTCATGGGGGTAGGTGGGTGGTTGAAGAAGGGCAAATAGAGGCAAGCCTTCAGTGGGCTCCCTCTGGGGCCACCAGGAATCCAGTCACACAGGTTTGGGCAGGCAGGTGTCAGGGAGCAGCAGCCAGCCCAGATCTCTGGAGGGCCCACCGAACCGCACAAAAGGCCTCCCATCCTGGGCAGCCTCAGCCCAGGGCCTTTTCCTTCCCCAGGCCTGGAGAGAGTCTGCCTCCTGCCTTGGGCATTAGGTCACCAACTCATCCTGATTTGCCTAGTACATTCTTGGTTTGAGCACTGAGTCCTTTGTAGGGGGGTCGCGGGAGATGGGGACAGTTGGTCAGCCTGCAATTGGGCCTTGCTTTAAGGGCCCACCAGTTCCACGGGCAGCTCCAACCCCCTCCCCCCAACGTCGTGATGGGGCCTGGTGTGGGCACTACACACCAGGTAAACGTGGTGCCAAGAGATGGCACAATGAGGACCCTGAACTTCTTAGATCCCATTTCCTCTTCGGCCCGACATGTCTACACTCTACCCCTGCACTGCCACACGGGAGGTGGGCGGTCAGAGGATGAAGACACCCCTCTCGCCGCCGCCCCCAGAAACCAATCCCAGCCAGACCTGCCTCCGGGCACGGGGCAGCTTCAGCTTCCTCCCACCTGTCTCCCTTTTCCCCGTCTTGATAAGGCGCCTCCTCCACAGCCTAGATGGAGAGTAAATGTGGGGACATTTGTCAGAGAACTAGGAGAGGCACACTGTGTGTGGGGGGGGGGATGGGCAGCAGAGGTCAGAGTCCCAGGGCACCTGGGCAGGAATGTACTGCCCACCCTCAGCTCTCAGCCCTCCTTAGGCCACGGCTGGGAGGCCCCAGGCCCTCTCTTAGGTCCTCTGGTCAACCTGGATTCAGCTGGATCTGGGAACCAAAGGGTTAAAGTTGGGGCCTAGGCTGGGCCTGGGACTCGGGCTGGAAGGCTATGGACAGGAGAGGCCGGGACCCCCACTGTGTAGTTACCATCTCAATGACACTTTACCGAGTCCGCAGGAAGCCCCACCTCATCCACCACCTCCTGGGAAAGAGGTGGGGGAGGAGAACCTTCCCTGCTGTACCACTGAGGGAGGAAACCAAGGAAGTGGAGGGGGGCTTGTCCTCCTCACCCCTTCAGGGAGTGACAGAACCGAAACTAACCTTTGTTCTCTCTGGGAGGGAGGAGGGGTGGGAGGCTCAGGTGGGCAGAAGAGACTGCAGCTCAGCTTAGATGAAGGTGAAGTGGGAGGGGGTTAACTCCAATCCTATTGTCCAACTCGCTCCCCTTACAGGGGAACAGGACAAAAGAGGGGAACTGACTGTGGCCACCATGGTGCCAGGAAGGGTATGGAGGTAGCTATGGGGGCTGCACAACAACCCCAAAGGCTGCATCGCCCGTTTCCCTGGGGAGGCACCTGAGGCCCCGAAGTTGCAGGTAGAAAGCCCCTGGCTCCTGAACCAAAAGGAAAAGAGGAAACACTGACATCCCATAATAATTCTCAGGGACTCACGCCCCCATTTTACAGACAAGGGAGCAAGCTCAGAGAGCTAAGGAACTTGGCCAAGAGAACACGTGGGAAACAGGACAAGCCTGATGCAACCCCAGACTGACTTCAAAGCCTCCGGCTCCTTGCCCAGCAACGCTGGCTGAGCTTCCTGAGCTGGGCCTCCTGGTGCCTCTTTCCCCGAAGGCAATGCAGCCCGCAGCCCAGCCGGGCCACCCCGCACCATGTTGAGCTTCCCTCAAGCCATCCTCCCTGCATCCTGTCCTTTCCTCCAGAGCCAGCCATCCCCTCCTCCTCCCACTCCTCGAGGCTCCCTGCGTCATGGGGAAGTCTCTGCACAGAACAACATCTGTATCTGATTACACGGGAAGCCACCCTCCACCCGGGTTCACTTTCACCGTGTCCATGTCCCCGTCTCAGAAAGCAAAGAGTGCTCTCCACTCGCAGCACGCAGATCAGTGAACTCTGGGGTCAGACGTGGTGTCAACCCCACCCCAGGACCTTGCTGGGCAAGTCACGTCTGCCTAATCTCGGGTGTCTCCTGGCTATAAACCAGAGGGAGAAGCCTGCCCTGCTTACCTCCAGGGTTGCCAAAGGCACTGGCTGGGCCGCAAGTGCTCTGCACACCTTAGGTATTATTGTAGGTATTAACTTGGGCCGGGAGTATTTCATCAAGAGCACAACGACAGTTTCACTTGTAAACTGGGGCCGACTCCATTGACTGGGTAACAACTTTATTATCAGTCGTAATTGTCAGCTTACAACCAGCAGCAGTTAGCCATCTGAAGCTCTGAGAGTGCTGTCTTCTTTAGGAGCCCACATTCAGTCTTGTCCTTCCTGTTTACTGTCTGATTCTCAGCTCAGAGTGGGAAGGGCTACAGGACATAAAGAGCATAGAGGAAGCAGCAAGCTGGCAGGAATGCGAACTCGGCCGCAATTCAGCAAAGGGGAAAGTCAGTCTACTTTTTTTCCTGTGCCAGTGAGAGCTTTATCAAGGCACTAGTGCCTTTGGATCCTGCGTGAGTACTCCAAGGGCACTCAAGGCTCAGGTTCAGCAAGGGGTAGGGCCTAACACAGGCTTTAGGGAAGCTGAAAGACAGCGTGGCAGGTGGGCCAGCCCCACAAGGGAGAGCACACTGCCTGTATGGATTGGATGGTGGCCCCCAACACTATGTCCAGTCCCAAGCCCTGGAACATGTCAGCGTGGCCTTATTTGAAAAAAGGGTTTTTGCAGGTGTACTTAAGGATCTCAAGATGAGAGCATTCTGGACTTAGGGTGGGCCCTATATCCAATGACAGGTGTCATAAGAGAAAAACAAGAGGGAGATGTGAGACACAGCTACAAGGGAGAAGGTCATATGAAGATGGAGGCAAAGATTGGAGTGATGCAGCCACAAACCAAGAACACCTGGAGCCACCAGAAGCTGCAAGAGTCAAGGAAGGATCCTCCCCTAGAGCCTTGGGAGGGAGTATGGCCCTGGGACACCTTGATTTTGGACTTGTGGCTTCTAGAACCAAGAGAGACTAAATTTCTGTTTTAAGCCACCCAGTTTGTGGTGATTTGCTACAGCAGTCTCAGGAAACTCATACACTGCCTTTCTTGCTGGCAGGTCCCAGGCTCTCAGAGGTCTCCCAAGGTCAATTTGGCTTCCTGATACCACTCCTGAGCTGCTGTAGAAGAGCCCACTGAGATAGGACGTCTGCCTGGTTACTTGAGCCCAAGCCACCTGAGTAACAAAGGGAACTTTATTCTGTGTTGTACACGCTGGGGAGAAAGGCGGGTGGGGGGTGGTGAAGGGAGGTAGTAACGATGGGGAGAGAACAGGGGCTTCCTCTCATGACTCACCCTGGGAGCTTTCCTGTCCCTTGGGGATGACTTCAGAGCCCTTGCATGTGACACTCTTGTTCCAAGGCCCAGTATCGACTGTCCATCAACACCAATGTTCTCCCCGTGCGCCCAGGCCCAAGGGACCCCAGGATCTATTTCAGCTGAAAGTTTGACTTCTTAAGACTTGGAAGGCAGGTTCTGAGTTTCCAAGAAGCCATACAAACTTCAGCAGAGAAAGATCTTAGCGATGGCATCCAAACCCTTTACTGCACAAGGGAAAATGAGACATTTTGCGTACTCTAGTAAAAGTATTTTTAAATTTTGTTTTCATTTCCTCAAGCCGCGTGCCGTGGGCTCCCAGCCCCACCTGCCCAGATCACCAGCCAGTTTATCACTACAAGGAATTAGTTACATTCTCAAATGACCAGGCAAAAGGCTTCCTGTAGGATAGTAGGAAAAAATGGAAGAAATGGCCCCAATTTTCAAACGAGCTTATTTTCAGACTTGCTCCTTCCTCCCCCAAAGGTGGGCTGCTCCCGACACGCCCTCCTTCTTCCCCAAGCCGGGCTCCGACCCACGCCCCTGAACCTGCCGGCGGGGAAGGCGGCGAGGGGCATAGCCTCTGAATCCAGGCAGGGCTGCCAACTCACCCGCCCGCAGCCCCTCCGGGGCGGGGAGGGCCGGGCCTTCAGCACGGCGGCTACAGGAAAAAGTGCGGAGGCGGGGGCGGCAGTGGCAGCGGCGGGGGAAAGGCGGGCAGCGGCCAGGGGTCGAGCGGCCAGGGGTCGAGCGGCCAGGGGTCTAGCGGCGCAGGCGGCGCCTGCAGGT
>NW_020174705.1:2574474-2574864 GCF_003031525.2 Neophocaena asiaeorientalis asiaeorientalis | reverse complement strand
GCGAGGAAGCCGGGACGCCAGCTTGGCCACCAACGCCGCGCCAGGGCCGAGCGCGCATAGCCCGCGGAGGCCTTGTTTCTCCAGCAGGTGGCCACGCGCCGCCCTGCGAGAGACCCAGCCAATCGGAGCCGTGCGCCACTGCGCTCCACCCAATCAAAGGCCAATGCGCTGGCGACCTGTGCGTTTCTCCCGCCGGCTGGCACGAGCTGTCACTGGCAGCCAATCAGAGGCAGGAGCACTCTCTGTCACCGTCTTCTTCCCGCCCCTCCCTCAGTTCCAGCCAATCACAGTATTCCGAGTTGCCGCAGGCTCCACCCCTCACCATCCCTGAGGCCAGGCGCTGCGTGTGCAGTGGGCGCCCCCAACTGGCCTGAGGGTCCATTTAGCCAC
>NW_020174705.1:2546967-2574453 GCF_003031525.2 Neophocaena asiaeorientalis asiaeorientalis | reverse complement strand
CGACAGCCAATGTGGAGAGTGTATGGATCTCTTTTTTTGGGGGGGTTTGCCCTTAGGGATTCTGGAACGATGCTCCTGGTGTAGGTCAAGATCTATGCAAATTCCCAATGAATGATCTTACAGAAAAGATGAAACGATATCAATTCAAAAGCAAAGTTTGACATGCAGCATTTGTGTTAACGTTGTTAAGAACGGTTGTAAACAACACAGATGGGTGACAATCAGGAAAAAATGAGAAATGGTCAATCTATTTAAAATTGGAATATAGAAATATTTATTAAAACATATTAGAGGGCTTCCCTGGTAGCACAGTGGTTAAGAATCCGCCTGGCTAATGCAGGAGACACGGGTTCGAGCCCTGGTGCGGGAAGATCCCACATGCCACGGAGCAAATAAGCCCCTGCGCCACAGCTACTGAGCCTGCTCTCTAGAGCCCGCGAGCCACAACTACTGAGCCCGTGTACCACAACTACTGAAGCCCGTGCACCTAGAGCCTGTGCTCCACAACAAGAGAAGCCACCACAATGAGAAGCCTGTGCACCGGAACAAAGAGTAGCCCCTGCTTGCCACAACTAGAGAAAGCCCACGCACAGCAACAAAGACCCAATGCAGCCAAAAATAAATAAATAAATTTATTTAAAAAACAAACAAACAATATTAGAGGCCTTCCCTTGTGGCACAGTGGTTAAGAATCTGCCTGTGCATATAGGGGACACGGGTTAGAGCCCTGGTCCAGGAAGATCCCACATGTCGCGGAGCAACTAAGCCCGAGCACCACAACTACTGAGCCTGCTCTCTAGAGCACGCAAGCCACAACTACCCACAATTACTGAAGCTGGCGCGCCTAGAGCCCTTGCTCCGCAACAAGAGAAGCCACCGCAATGAGACGCTGAGCACCGCAACAAAGAGTAGCCCCCATTTGCTGCAACTAGAGAAAGCCCGGATGCAACAATGAACACCCAGTGTGGCCAAAAATAAACTAAATTAATTTAAAAAAATATTAGAACATTTCTCAGTGGGTTAGAAAGGATATCATCCACTGTCCTCACTGAGACCGTCTTCTCTGTGGCCCCTGTGCCCAAATGCTCCTCTTAATTCTGTTCTCCAGTAAAGAGACGATGTGGGTTATTCCACACCTCAGGTCAGAGAAACACAAGATGATTTTTTTTTTTTTTAAATGACATCCAGGATTTATTTATTTTTAATAAATTTACTTATTTAATTTATTTTTGGCTGTGTTGGGTCTTCATTGCTGTCCACGGGCCCTCTCCAGCTGTGGAGAGCAGGGGCCACTCTTCGTTGTGGTGCACGGGCCTCCCACCGCTGTGGCCTCTTTTGCTGTGGAACATGGGCTCCAGGCGCGTGGGCTTCAGCAGTTGCAGCATGCGGGCTCAGCAGTTGTGGCTCACGGGCTCCAGAGCACAGGCTCAACAGCTGTGGCACATGAGTCTAGCTGCTTGCGGCATGTGGGATCTTTCAGAACAGGGCTTGAACCCATGTCCTCTGCATTGGCAGGCGGACTCTCAACCACTGCGCCACCAGGGAAGCCCAAGATTATATTTTTAAAGAATCAATACTTCTGTGAAAAAGCAAAAGTCTATAATGATTCTCAAATAGAGCAAATTAAATGAGGTAGGCTAAGAGAAATCAGTCTGGAATTCCAGTAATGTTTACACAGCCTCCTCAAGGTTGTTCAACCCAAAACCTTGTGCATACTGCAGTCAGATTTTGGTCTACACTTGTTATCCTAAATCAGGCCACAGAAAGACAAGCTGAGTTCCTCATAGGGTGCCAAATCCCATCAACTCTATTCAGCTGGAATTCTTCAGTTAAGACAAAACTTCACCAGATTGCAAAAGGTGTAGGCTTGGGAAGGCACAGCTCAGAACAGAGTCTCAAAGAGACTGGTTCCAGGACTAGCCAAGCCCTTGGTCAAAGTTCAGAACAGCAGATCAATCCCCAATTGTGCAACCTCCATTCTGGACCCATCCTAGGAGAGTAATTTGCTTCCACATTTCGGGGTGATTAAACTTATAATCACGGGATGAGAAAATGAAGCAATCCAGTAGCACTGATTACTGACATTGGATTAGTAACTGGCTTTTTAAAATGTTTGAAAGTGTTCAGTAATCTGAGATATTAAATGTCTGATTTATTCATTTCCAAGAGGGGCTCATTTCCAAAAGTCCCTTAAGTGCTTAGGAAGAAGTTGCTGGTTGGATTTGTACACACGTACGCCACCCCCTCACCCTGTTAAGAGATCAAGTAGATTATGTATGTAATTATTTGAAGTGTCTAAGGGAATTGAATTAATCAGGCTTGTAAAGCATGCTAAATATTTAGGGAGAAGCTGATCTGTCAAATTTATAATCTAATTGAGTACTAATCAAAGAATGTGAAGTCAGTTTTACATCCAAATTATAAGGTCAATCAATAAAATGAGGTCTGGAAGCAAGTATAATGGCTTAAGGAAAATGAGATTTTTAGTTGGATCATTTTAATAAGTTAATTATAAATTAAAACACAAATGACGCACAAGTCCCCTAACTTGGACATGGCTCCATCGCCAGATTGTGACCACGTGATGTCCCCCTCCCCAAGGGCAGGCCTGAGTTCTCACATCTCTCCCATCTGGAGCACAGCCCCTGGCACACAGCTGTGTTGATGTTGTAGGAATGAATAAGGGGCCCCCAGCTGGCCCCCAACCCAGCCAGTGATCCCCTGCACACAGCCCACAGAGGCAAACAGGGAAGCACATTGCCTTTATTGATAGTTCCAGCCCACAGGAGACCCCAGGCCAGAGGCCAAGCCCAAGGGTCTGGCCGGCCTCGCCAGGCAGACCAGGCTCTGATACAGAGGAGCTCAGAGTGGGCAGTAAATCTGCTCTGGAGCTCAGCATTTCCCAAGAGGGCAGCAGCCTGGGAAGAGGCAGAGCAGGGCCGTGGTGAGCCCTGTCTCCCTCCTTACCTCCTGGGGGACATAAGTCCTCTCCCTCCCCTGGGCTCTGAGGCCAGTCACCCAGCAGACACACACAGGTAGCCTGAGAGCTGGCTATATGTCCCCCCCGAGGGCTGGGGGTGTCCCCCAGTGCAGCCTGGAGGGGCAACGATGGTGGCATGGGAGTGGGGGCAGGGGCCCTGCATTCCCTCTCACCTCCATAGCCATTTCCCATCAGGCCATTGCTGCCTCGCTTCACCTCAGGGCCCCCTAAGGCACACAGACAAGCCAGGGCACCCCAGTCACCAGAGGACTTCGCAGTCCTCCTGCCCACCCCAGCTTTACCCCAGGCCCTGGGGTAAAGGACCCCCACTCACCTAAGGGCTCAGGGCCCAGCTCTGGCCTCAGCTGCCCATAGGGCCCTGGGGGGAGGGGCAGAGGTGAGAACACTGAGTCCCTCCTGTCCCCCTGCTACTCCCTCCACCAGGAATGCCCTCCCTCCATCTCTGCAGGGCTATAAGGTGGGCTGTACGGCTAGGCCCAGGGCCCAGAGCCCAGTTCTCCACAGCCACCCGACCCCTGATGACCCGTTCCCACACACCCCATTACCTGGCTGGCTCCTGACCTCTGGATATGCACCTCTGGCCCCATATCTAGGCCTCAAGTTGGCCCCCCAGGGCTGGAGGGAGGGCCAGGGAGAGCCCCTCGGGGCCCCGGCCTGACCTGAAGGAGGAGAGCCGGCTTGGGACCCCTGCCCACTGGAGTTGTACATTCAGGATGCCCCAGTCCTTCCAGGGTCTCAGAGTCCCTCACCCACTCGGCCTGGTCCCCGCCACCCTTGCTAGGGTTCCCTCTGCTCCCCCAACGTTTCTTACCATTTCCTCCAGGGGCTGGGGCAGCCACATTGGGGCACACAACTGCTGCCTTCTCATACCCTGCAAGAGACCCGGCTGACTCCTGCCCCGCCCCTGGACATCCCTTCCCCCACCCCCTGCATGGTGTCCCCTGGGTCCAACTCATCATTCCAAAAGCCATCAGTCCCAGGGAACCCTGGAGGAAGAAAGGGAAGGTCAGAGGCAGGAGCAGCCCCTGAGCCCAGAAACCCCCACCCCACCCTACCCAGCAGCCCCAGGCACCTGGCTGTGCGCGGGCCTCAGGGAAGACCCCGGTTCCCAGACCACCATTCCTGTAACCAAAACCTGTAGGACAGCGGTGGGAGAGGGGCTGGTTGGAATGGGGCGGGGGCAGCATTGGAGGGTGCCAGGGTGACCTGCTCATGGACAGGGAGGGACAGACAGACAGACTGACTCAGAGGCAGCCTAGAGAGGACCTCCCACAATCCCCCACCATCATCCAGCTAACCCAGTGGAGCCCACCTTCTGGAAGCTGTCCCTCCCTCCCTCTGGGCACTTCCCTTTCTGCCTGCTGAGTCTGTCACTCTGCCCTCACCTGAGACAGGATCCCCCTGGCTCTGGCCACCACTGTGGTCCAGTGCATAGTACATAATCGATGGGTGGATAAGGACAGAGACTGACAGACAGACAAGGAGCACTCACTGTGAGGGAGACATAGCTCATGCCCAAGATGGGGACCCGGGGGCTCACCGACTTTCTGGGGCTTGAGGCCACCACCAAAGCCTGGGGGAGAGGAAATAGGGGTCAGAGATAGCCGGTTTCGCCTCCCTGCTTCCTGCGCTGTTGGAGGGGAGAGGAGGGAGAACTCAGGCGAAGGGCCTCCTCACCCAGTTCTGCTCCTGGTCTGTAGCCATTTGGAGGCTGGTACCCTGTGAGGGGAATGGAGATGAGCAGGGAGGACCCAGACTTTCCCAAACTCCTTGGGGGCCCAGTATGGACCTTCCAGACTCTGAGGAGGAAGGGACTCTCCTCATCCACAGGGAATGGAACCAGAAGAAATGAGCTATGAAAGCAGCAAGAGATACCAAGGATAGACTCAGAGACGGACTTCCTGGCCTTAAGGTGCCTGAACACCTGAGATGACCCAGGGAACAAGGGAGATGGAGGAATGATCTGATCTGCATGGGGTGGGGCAGGGAAGGCAGATGCACACCTGCTTCCTGAGGTTTCAGCCCCCACTGGATGGCTGGAGTAGGTACTAGAAGGAAAGCCAGGGGACAGGAGTGAGCCCAGGGTGGGGCAGGTGTGGCCCAGTCTGCCCCAGCGCAGACTGCCATGGGGGAAGGGGCTGGGGGAGCTGTCATATTGGGGGTCATGTGGGGTCTCAGGGCCAGAGTTCAGGCTTTTCCTCACTGACTTGCTGGAGATCAGGCCTGGGGGATTCTGAGTGGCCCAGCCAGGCCCAGCCCCTCCTGGGACCAGGTACCCACCAGGGCCCCTCAGGTCCCTTATCTGCACTGACCTGGGAACTTGCCGTTCTGCACTGGGGGAGGGGGCTGGGATTTCAGGCCCCAGCCACCTGCTTTATCTGAAGGGATCCCTGGAGTGGGAGGCCTGGCAAGAAGCCACGGAGGGACCCCACCACTGCAGGGACCTAGATGGGGAGGAAGGGAGGGGGCAGTGAGCCCAGGCCAGTGCCGCCCCCAGGCTGCCCTCCACATGGCCAAGCCACCCGCCTGTGGTGGCTTCTAGGGCAGACACACCTTCCAGGGGAGAGAGTGGCCAGGCCAGAAAAAGCCCAGCTCCCACGGGCCATAATCTGCTCTGGGGACAAGGTGACTCAGCCACCTGATGTGGTTCCTGCTATTGCCCACCTTGCCCTCCACCTCCCAGCAATATCCCCCCACTTCCCTCTGTTCCCTGCCCCTTCACCTGGCTGGGCCCCCAGCCCATTGCCATTGCCATATCCTGGAGAGGAAAAGCAGGGATGTGAGGGACAGTATTGGGCAGTGGGGTTCTGGAAGGACAGCAGGAGGAGGTGCGGGACAGGGATGGGGAGGGCTCTGGCTCACCTGGCTTCTGAGGTTTCAAACCCCCTCCCAGACCTGCAGGAGAGACAGAGGTTGCCTCAGACCCGACCAGCCCTTCCCCAGAAAGGAGCCCTCTGTCTCCCCTACTGAGGCCACCACTGAGCTCACCTGGAGGGAGCTGCAGCCCATTCCGTGACATGTATCCTGGGAGGAAGTGTGGGCATGAGGGCAGGGGCTGGGTGGGGGAGACTTCAGAAGGGGCAGAAGGGAGGCAGGGATGGACTCACCTGGCTTCGGAGGGCTCAAGCCCCCTCCCAGGCCTGGGGAGAGACAGACAGAGGCTGAGTGACAGGTGGACCCCACCCTGCCCCTTCTCTTCCTCTTTGCCCAGTGCGCCCTGTGCCCCCTCTTCCCCACCTCCCAGAACTGCAGGGCCTGACCCTGCCCCCCTCACCTGGCTGGGGCCCTTCACCTGGGAAGGCTCCAACTCCCAGCCCATTCCTATAAACTGGGGAGACAGAGTGGGGGTTATGAGGAAGAATAAAGTGGGGGGAGTAGACAGTTTCTGGGGGTAAGAGAAGTGGGGGGTCCAATTCTGACACCAAGTCCAATTCTGGGGTTTTTCCAACACCACCAAGCAATTCTCAGACACCATCTGGGTGTCCTACAATTTAATTCAAGTCCGACACTGTCTACCTGGAGACAGCATCAGATCCCACAGGTCAAAGGCTCAGACTTCTCCCCCCACCCCCACCCCACATTTCAAGCACCAATTTCCAGTCTAAGTTGTCACCTGTGCTTCTGACCAACTGGTTGTAGATCAGAGATTCCCACCACCCCCTCCTCCTTGGGTTTGATTAATTTGCTAGAGCGGCTCACAGAACTCAGGGAAACATTTTACTTATTAGATAATCGATTTATTATAAAAGGATATAACTCAGGAACAGCCAGTTAAAAGAGATGCAAGGGACAAGGCACGTGGGAAGGCACAAAAAGCCACCCTCCCAGCACTTCCAGGTGTTCACCAGCCCAGAAGCTCTCCAAATCCTGTCCTTTTGGGGTTTTATGGAGGCTTCATTACATAGGCATGATTGATTAAATCATTGACCAGTGGTGACTGACCTCCAGCCCCTCTCCCCTCCTTGGAGGTCATGGAGTGGGACTGAAAGTTCTAACCTTCCAATCACGTGGTTGCTTCTCCTGGCAACCAGCCCCCACCCTCAGAAGACCTAGGGGCTTTCAAAAGTCACCTCATTAACATAACAAAAGAGATATCCCTCTCCCTCCCTTCCTCCTTCTCTCTCTCTCTTCTCTCTCCAGGAAATTCCAACGCTTTCAGGAGCACAGTGCCAGGAATGTGAGGAAGATTAAACATACATATTTCTTCTTATAAATCACAATATCACAGGGTGGTAAGAGAGAAAGGGAGGGTTTACCTGGCTTCTGAGGCTTCATGGCCTCAGCAATGCCTGGAGAAGATAGAGATGGGAGCAGGTAAGGGACCCATGACCCCCCTCTGAGCCTCTCCTCCAGAACCCTGGCATCTGCCCCAGCACCCACTCCTGTACCTGGTCCGTAGCATGGGAACCGCAGACCCTGTGGGCATGGGCAGGAGGTGGGGGGGTGGGGAGAGGTTGAGGAACACAGGAGGCCAGAAACTGGGCTTCCCTTTCCTCCCAGTTTAGGGACCAGAAAACTTGGAGCCTCCTCTGCTGCATTCCATTACCAACTCTGCCCTCTCCAAGGAGCCCAGGAGAGGACCCTCAGAACAGAGTCTGAGTGGGGACCACCTCGCCCCCTCCTCTCTCCTCCTCGCCCAGCCTCCAGCTTCTCCCAACCCCTCAGTTCTGAGCTGGGGGGCCTGTGAGGGATGGAGGGATGAGCAGGGGGTTGGGGACCCTGGCTAAGTTAGAGGCAAGGATTTGTGATCCCCCGTACAGAGCCAAGCCAGAACCCTGGAGGCTCTCCCCGACTCCCTCTTAATCCTTCACCAGTCCTGCCTCTTGAAGGCCTGCGAGATGGGAGAGAATGCCTAGTTGTGGACCACACCCCAGAGCCCACCAGTCTCACCTGGCTGGGCTCCCAGCCTGTAGCTATTCCCAAATCCTGGGGGGACAGATGGAGACGGGTGTGTGAATAGGGGGAGGGGAGATTAGGGTTTGCAGGGAGGTGGAGAGACATGCCCGGACAAGGCTCACTTGGCTTCTGGGGTCTCACACTAGCTCCGAAGCCTGGTGGAGAGACAGGGGGCAGGTTAGGGCTCCTGGCCCCATCCCTGGACCTCCCTAGCATCTCTAGGCAGGCCCACCCCTACCTGCTACATAGCCATTTTGAGCTGCAGGGCCTGGGGGCAGGAGACAGGGGCTCTGGGTACAGCCTCTCTGAGGGCCCTGCACAAAGAAAGGTCCTTTAGCTCTCCCCCACCACCCCACCCCCAGCTGGGCCCTCGGCCTCCTCCTGGGGTCCAGCCTCCCTGTGGAGCCTGAACGCCATCCCAGCTGCCTGAGTCCCGTCTGGTTGGTGTCACCACCACCACCCACACCAACCAGCCAGGAAGGTGGACACCTTGACGTCCCCTTACCAACCACATGCTCTGCTCTGGGCATGAGCTCCCGCCTCCTTGGCCCCCAGCCATTTCCAGAGCCTGTACCCTCTCTGGTCCTCTCTCTCTCAGATGCCCCAGCTCAAGATTTTCAGTGGGGCATGGCCAGCAGGCCCCCGCCTCTGCCTCCACCTCCCCAGAATGTGCCCCTGTTACATTCACGCTTCTTTCCTGCCTGCCTCCTCCTGCTGCCCAGGCTCGGGAAGGCCTGCCACCCCACCTGGCTGGGCTGCCCTGGGGATGTTTGTTGAAGGAGTATTTGTTGTGTGATGCCAGATGGGAGGGCGGGTCTCACCTGGCTTCTGAGATTTCAGTCCTCCGAAGCCTGGGGAAGAGAAGGAGACTGTCCAGTGAGTCCACCCGGATCCCCGTCCCCTCAGAGCTAGGGACAGCACCTCCACCCCTGCATCAGCCACCCCCTCGGTGAGCCCTGCACCCCTAGAGCTCTGGGGTTGCACCCGGCTGGGCTCCATTCCCGGTCCCAAACCCTGGGGAGACAGAGCAAGAGGCCTGAGGAGAGATCAGGGACTCAGGTGAGATCAGGAGTCTCAGGACTCCTGAGAGATCAGGAGCACAGATGCAGAGATGACAGAGCCCAACAGAGCAGAGCATGGCTCACCTAGCTTCTGGGGTTTTCCTTTCCATAAACCCCCACCTTTGGGTCTCCGCCCCCCCCAACTCAGCCCTGGTCCCCTCTCTACCTGGTCCAAAGCCATTTAGAGCTATGAGACCTATGGGGGGGGGTGCGACAGGAAATCTGGATGGCACTGAAGTGAGAGTGAGCCCCAGCCTCCCCGCCTACCCAGACCCCTGCCCTCCCCTTCAACATCCCTCCATTCAACCTAGCTAGGTTCACAAGAGGGGTGGGGAGCTCACTGGGGGGACCTGTGATAGGAAAAGGGCTGGGGAGACTGAGGCGGTTGAGAGATGGGATCCCAGATCCAGCCTTCCTCCATCCCTCTGGCCCAGAAGATTCCTGGGGTCTTAACATCCTCGCTCCTCCCTGCTCCCACTCTGGATGCCAGGACCCAAGCCCACCCCCCGCCCAGAAACGCCAGCAGACTCCTCCCCAAGTTCTCCAACCCCTGCCTACTCCAGGTAGACAAGGTCTTTTGCTCCCTGCTTAAAACCACAAAGGTGTGTCCCACTGCCAGGTTCAAGTCCCCCCAGGCCTCCAGCCTCGGGCTGTGTCCTCTGGCTTTCCACCTCTGGTGGATTGCCCCCCAGTCCTGATCACAGCCTGCAACAGCACCTGGGGGTCCCGGCTTGGGCACTGGGCCCAGCGGGTCTGCAGCCAGGTCAGGGTTGACCGGTTCTGTCTGCAGTGTGCAGCCAAGATCGGGCTCAGGCAGGCACTTGGGAAAGTTGGTGGAATGAGTGAGCCTCTAAGAGGCCCCCTGTTAGGAGCCCAGAGTGGTGGCCAGCAGTGATCTCTCCCTCCCCCAGCAGCCTGGGCCCTAGCCACCCTCACCTGGCTGGGCCCCCAGGCCACGGCCCATGCCCTGTCCTGGAGAGGAAAAGCCATATGTGAGCAGTGGATTGGGGGAGGACTTGGGATGGGAACAAGGACAGGGATGGACAGGGACAGAATTAAGATGGTGGGACGGAAGGGCAGGGTCTCTGTCTCACCTGATTTCTGAGGTTTCATGCCCCCTCCTAAGCCTGGGGAAAGAAGAACTGAGCCACATGCAATGTGGACCCCTCCCAGCCCTTATTCTCCCCCAAGAAATCAAGTTTCTGCCCTCTCCCTCCCTCCTTTCTAGGACCCCAGGTGCCCTCACCTGGCTGGGCTCCAACTCCTGGGAAGGCTCCAACTCCTGGGAAGGCCCCAGCTCCTAGCCCATTCCTGCTGCTGAGTCCTGGGGAGACAGAGCAGGAGTGAGTAAGAGGAGCAGGGGTGGGGGTGGAGGGACGATGGGGGGCAGAGGACAGGGACATAGGGACAGGGTGGGGCTCACCAGGCTTTTGAGGTTTCACGCTCCCTCCAATTCCTGAGAAAGAGACGGAGACTCGGTGAGGGAGCCTAGAGCTCCTGTGAATCCCGAACCCAAGCACGTGCATCCAGCTCCCCCCACCCCTCCCCTACCTGGTCCCTGGCCGTTCTGAGCCGTGGGGCCTGTGGAGAGAAGGAGGGTGGAGGCTGGAGCCCAGCCAGTGCTGGGTGGGCCCACACCTCCTGTGGTGTCCTCACCCCACAACCTTTGTGCCCCCCAAAAGTTATTCCCCTGGAGCACGCCCAGAGAGGGGCCTGGAAGTCTGGAAGAGCCTCCCCAAGACCACAGCTCAAGCCAGAGGAGTGGCAGCAGCGGCTAATGAAGGGAGCAGTCCCTGGGAGGGTGGCAGAGTGGCAGGGCTGGGGACAGGGTGAGAGGGCTCCCCCGCACCTGGTTTCTGAGGTCTTATGCCCCCTCCCAGCCCTGGGGAGTGACAGAGAGATTGACACTGACCCCTACCAGCCCCTCCCCTAAGAATGTGGGCCAGGACCCTGAACCCCGCTTGCCTGCCCCTCCCTGCAGCCCCCTGGCTGGAAAAGCACCAATGCTGAATCCATTTCTGCTCCCAAATCCTGTGGACACAGAGGTGGTACTGTTGGCTGTGGGCTGGCAGGTTGGGGCAGGCAGAAAGGGCCAGGATAGAAATGGGTGGGGAGAGTGCCAAGATGGGCAGGGCAGGGCTCACCTGGCTTCGGAGGTTTCATGCCCCCTCCCAGGCTGAGCCCCTGCCCTCCCCCCAGAACGCAACTCTCTCCGGGTTCCCTGATTCCAGCTCTGTTCACGCCTTCCCCCTCCCTGGACCACAGGGTGGTGCCCCAGGTGCCCTCACCTGCCTGGGCTCCCAGCCCTGGGAAGTCACCAGCTCCCAGCCCATTTCCATATCCTGGGGAGACAGAGCCAGAGGGAAGGATGGGGGGAGGGGCTGGGGCTTCAAAGGGCAGGTAGATGGAGAGGTGGGCAGAGGGGCGGTCATGGAGCAGGTCTCACCTGGCCTCTGGGGTTTCACCCCCCTTCAAAATCCTGGGGAGAGAGATGCAGTAGATGAGGGCACCCCAGGGAACCAGCCTCTTCCTGGGGTTCCATGAGCTGAGGGCTAAGGTGGGGGGCATTTGTGGTCCCAGCTGAGGTAGGGGTGGAGCAGGGGTGCCCTTGGTCTCCATTCCCCAAACCAGACAACTGGAACAGTTTTGGTCCTTCCCTTTGCCTCCAGTGAGTCACCAGTTGTGCCCTGAGGGAGCCTGGGGGAAGACCCAGTGGTATCCTCCCCACCCCTCATATCCAAACCCATCTTTTTCCCGGAACCTCCTCACCTGGCTGGGTGGCAGCACCTGGGAAGGCCCTGACTCCCAGCCCATTCCCGTTCCTAAACTCTGGAGAGACACCTGGGGAGACAGGGCAGGAGAGGGTAAGGGAGAGGGGCAGAGAGATGAGGAGAGACAGGTAAGGCGAGGCTCACCGGACTTCTGGGGTTTCACGACCCCTCCAATGCCTGAGAGGGGGATGTGGGTCAACTGAGGGTCTCAGGAGATCCCATGTCAGGGGTGCCTCTAGAATCCTGGCCCCACCTCCACCTGTTCCCTAGCCATTGGGAGCTGGAGGACCTGTGGGGAGAGGAAGCCATGAACTGGGTGGGTTTGGGGTGAGGGTGCAGGACCCTTGGACCCCACCAGAAACAGCAAACTTGAAGGCTCTCTGTCTGTCCCTTCACCCGCTGGAATCATTCCCAAATCCTGCCCTCTGCTCCGAGGCCTGGGAGTGAGCAGGGGGATGGGCAATGCCCAGCCCCACCACTCACCTGGCTGGGCTTCTAGCCCATGCCCAGTGCGGAATCCTGGGAGAAGAGATAGAGGTGAGGGGTGTGAGAGAAGGGTGGGGAGACAGAGAGAGAGCCAGGGCCAAGCAGGGCCCACCTGGCTTCTGAGGTTAAACACCCCCTCGGAAGCCTGGGGGAGACCCAGTGAGCCAGTGAGAAACCCAGGACACCCTCCACCCCATAGCCATTCTGAGCCAGGGCCTGTTGGAACTCAGCTCCAGTCCATTCTTCCCAAGAAGGGTGGGGGACGCAGGAGGGGCCCTGGCTCCTGGGAGCTCACTCCCCTTCCTTCCTTCTTTTGGCTCTGAGCTGGCCCAGGGCCTCGCAGTGAGCTGGGCTTGCCCGCCCTGGAGTTGGGTTCTGTGGGCAACCGGGGAACAAGCAGGGACAGGAAAGAGTTGTACCCCCGGGGCGTATACATGGTGAGACAACAGAACTGCCTTGGTGGATTCCTGGGGCAGGGGAGCGGTGTGTAGGAGGGAAAGGACAAGGCCTGCAGGAAGGGTGGTGGGCGGGCTTCTCCACCCAGGGCTGGGGTGGGGGGGAAAGTGCAGCAGTGTGGTCCTCAAGTGTTTCTGAGATGGCTGTCTCCCCTAGACCCAAATCCCATTTGCCCATGCCTTACCTGCTCCTAGACCACTGGGGGGGCCATAGCCTGTGGGGGAAACGGGAAGTTGAGCCTGGGGGGCAGGAGGGGCCAGGAGCTGGGTGCCCTGCTCTTATTCCGAGGACACAGAGCTGCCCCGCCCGCCACCCCTCAGCCAGCTTTACCTGATGGATAGCCATTCAAGCCTCCTAAGCCTGTGGGGTCAGGAAGAGAGGGTGACTTAGGAGGCAGCAAAGAGCTGAATCTGGATGCTCCCTGCAAAGCGAGAGAGCACACCCCCGTCTCTGGGCCTCAGGTGCCCTGGGGTCACTGGAGGGTGAGCAGACTGGTGGCAGGGGCAGGAGAAGTGGAAGAGTCCTTGGCATGGAGGGAGGTGTCTGGGCCATACCCCTGGGAGCAGATCCCCCTGTACCCTCTTCCAGGGGCAGTTGCACTTCTGGCCTCCATTCTTACTTGAACTTCTCCCTTCCTGGAAATCCCATCCTCATCCCCCAGCCCCGAAGTCTCTCTCCTGCAGCTTAGGTGTGTCAGGTCTCAGGAGGAAGCCCCTCTCCCACCTGTAGGGCCCCACAGGTCCCTGGAGGGAAGACCCTTCCGGACACCCCACCCCTGGCCCCGCCCCAACTCGCCTTGTCTCCTCCCTTCCTGTCCTACCTCCAAGCCTTTGCCTCATGTCACTGCCAGCGATGTCCTTCCCCTTTCCTGTCGCAATCTGCCCCACCCCCACCCCGCAAAACCAACTCTAGGCCTTCCTCCAGCCCTAATGTTCTCACACCCAGGGTTGAGATTCTGCTCCATCTCAACTCAGTTCCGAGGGTGCGAGCTGTCTGTTTCTCACACTTGAGCTGATGTGAACAAGGTCACCTGCCAAGAAGACACGGATGACCCTGTGTTCTCCTGGGCCCCAGATCTGGATCCCAGAGCAGGGAACATCTGGGGTGCTCCCCCAGAGAGTTCCCAGACCCCTGCGAGGGGAAGACCAGGCCCTCTTCCTTGACCCCAGAGCCTGGAGGATCCACTTACCTTTCCCCAGGCTAGGAGACAATGGAGGTAGCACTAGGGGAGGAAGGGGGGTCCTGACTCAGGGCAGGGACCCCAGGCATCTATCCCCCAGTCTCCCAAAGCCCTGCCCAGCCCAGATTCACAGACCCTCCCCTCCTTCTCTCTGGAGCCCCAGCATCTGGCCCAATGCTCTACCTACACTCCAAGCCCCAACTTCAGCTGCCCAGACCCGCCAGCAGCCCTGCTGCCTGCTCTCACCGCCTTGCAGGCTTTCAGAAGTCAAGCAGAGCAGGAAAAGGGTGGAGGGGAAGGCCCAGGTGCTCATGATGAGGGCAGAGTGAGAGGACACCCACGTTTTGGGCCTTTAAACACCTCTGCTATGTGGGGGCCCACACCCACTTCCCCCCACTGTGAGTAGCAGAGGCTCCGCTGGACTGGCAGACCCCAGGGGGCAGCCCCCACCCACCCCCTCAGGCCTCTTCCCTGCTCACCCCTCATCCATCATGGGTGCTGACAGCCGGGACAGGCCCCCACCTAGCCCCTCAGGCTCCTCCACCCCTGTCAGGGACTGGGGCCCTGGCGCCAGGCCTGGAGGGCTCAGCTGCTCCCCCCAGCAGCTGGCGAGGGCAGGCAGGCACCCCAGGCCCAGCCTAAACACAGCTGGGTGTGGGGGTGGGGGTGAGCCAGGCCCAGAAATGTGGGCGTGGCTGGCTGGGGAGGCTCTGAATGAGTTACTATGTTACAGGAAGGAGACAGTATTACAGAGGCAAGTGGCCAGGGGACAGTGTAGCAGACTGTATCAGGACTGTATCACCGTATCCCACAGGCAGGCGTGTCCACGAGAGGAGCTGGGCTATTAACCCATCTAACCCTGGAGACCGCAGGGATCACACCAGGAGACGGCCCTTTGCCCCCAACTGAGTCTGGGCTTGCAAGAGTGGGCCTGAGCCTCCCTTCCATGAAGGATGGTGACACACAGGGATGGGTCACCCCATGTTCAGCCTGTCCAAGAGTCCCTGCTTTTTCTTGAAGGCTCAGCCAGGGTCCACCTGCTGCACAAGTCCCTCCCAGCTTCACCTCCATCTCCTGCTCTGCTCCATCTGCACTGACTCTAACTTTAGGGACAGAATCTGGGGGAGGGGGAGCTGCTTAGGGTGCGGTGGGGGCAGGAGTGCAAAAAGGGTACCTGGAGGTTAGTAAGCACTCTCCATTCCTCAGGTGGCGGATGAGCCTGGAGGTGGGGCCTGGGCGCAGGGGGCTTGGTGGGGAGCCGAGTACCGGAGACCCAGAGAGGTAGGCCTGGGAAATGCCAGGAGCTGGGGCCTGGACCCCAGCCCAGGTAGAGGGCTGAGGGGGTGGCTTGAGGGGCCTTTAGCACAGCTGCATGTTCAGAAGATGTCTGACCCGCAGGTGCCTGGCCTCCTCTTCAACTGGCCTCCCCCAAATTCCCACCCTGGCAGGTGGTGCTGTTGTGAGCAGTTGGCAGGGAGCCTACTGACATGGGCTGTGCCATTTTAGGTGATGCACTCCTTGGGCCTCCAACTTGCACTTCCGACACCCCAGCTGTCACCTTGCCCTGGGCTCCCAGCTCTGGCGCCTCAAAGTTGCTTCTCTATTCGGAGGCTGGGCCATGTCCCCTCACACCTAGGGGCAAAAGGTAGCCCAGGACCTAGCTCCATCAGGGGCTCTCTCAACCCACTCTAAGTGGTCCATGTGCTCTCAGGCTGTCCTGCCAGGGCGGGGCTGGGGGTAAGCTGAGGGGACTGGCCTTGCTGGGGGTCGGGGTGGTGGCATTGCAGGGGCCGGAGGTGCCCAACTGGGCCAGGCCCTAGTCCTGAGCGGAGTCAGCTGGCCCAAAGCCCCAGACTGGTTGGCATTTTTCACAGGCCCATGCCAGCACCCAGGCAGCCTGGCAGTGGTGGTGGGCACTGGCTTTCCCTCTGGCAGTGGCCAAGCAGGCGCCCAGACTGTACCTCCTGTGAGGCCTCTCCTAGTCTCCCCGCCTGCCTCCTCCTGGGCCAAGCTTCCCTGGCGCCCTGCAGGGTGGGCCATGTGTCTGTGTGTCTGGGTCTGTGCAGGGGGCCCTCAGCTATCCCAGGTCTGAAGCAGACACCTTGGGCCTAGACTGGCGCAAGGTGGGCAGACAGCGAAGTGGCATCTGAGGTAACAGGGGCTGCTGCTGCCCAGAAGTGTGTGGATGAACAGAGGGTGGAGGCCTGTGTACTGCCCAGCCTCAAATCCCAGCCCCGCTGCTTAGTTGTAAAATCTGTGCCAAGTCCCTTCTCTCTGCCTCTGTTTCCCCATCTGCAAAATGGGGTAAGAAGTAGCTCCCCCATTTTAGAGGAGAGTGAACAGACTCAGGAAAATGGGATTTCTGCTCAAGCTCCCAGCCAGATGGAGCTGGTATGTGAACCCGATCTGCATCTGAACCCAGCGCCCAGTCGACTAATCATAGGCCACTTGGTCACCGTCCGTGAGTGGGCCAGGGAGCTGGTGCCTGTGGCCATGGGGCAGAGCAGGTGGTCTGGCAGGAAAGTCCTCCCCAGGGAGCCTGAGTGGACCATCCCAGCTGCTCCCGGCTGTCAGGAGTGGTTGAGGCCAGGGGCCACCCCTGAGCCCTTCCCAGCAGCCAGTAAAGGTCCAGCCTCCAGGTGGGGCAGAAGGTGGGCCTGTGGGGTGCTGTGCCGGGGTGCCTGGCTGAGGGGACCCAGCTCAAACAGAGGGGTCTTGTTCACAGGTGGGTCTGTGGGGGGGAGGTGGGTGCCCCAGGCATAGTCACATCACATGTGCTCTCATGTGAGTGTGCTCCCAGGGTGCAGGCCTTCCTGTGGGAAGCGAGCAGCAAGGGTGCAGCCCAGCGTGTGTGTGGGGGTGGGGGCAGAGGGGGAGGTGCTGGTGGCTTCAGCCCAGATCCCTGCATTGGCCACCTCTAGGACACCTCTGTCACCCCCAAGCACGTGCACTGTGCAAAGCTGACTTCTATTAACTTGGCATGTTCCCTCATCCTCAGTTTATTTTTGTAAGAGATTCAGAATGATTGGTCTTAGTTATTTTTTTATTATTTTTTTATTTTTTGCGGCACGTGGACCCCTCACTGCCGTGGCCTCTCCCGTCGTGCAGCCCAGGCCCCAGACGTGCAGGCCCAGCGGCCATGGCTCATGGGCCCAGCCGCTCCTGGGCACGAACCCGTGTCCCCTGCATCGGCAGGCGGACTCTCAACCACTGCGCCACCAGGGAAGCCCTCAGATTATTTTTTTTAAAAACCTATGGGGGCTTCCCTGGTGGCACAGTGGTTGAGAGTCCGCCTGCCGATGCAGGGGACACGGGTTCTTGCCCCGGTCCGGGAAGATCCCACATGCCGCGGAGCGGCTGGGCCCGTGAGCCATGGCCACTGAGCCTGCGTGTCCGGAGCCTGTGCTCCGCAGCGGGAGAGGCCACAACAGTGAGAGGCCCGCGTACCGCAAAAAAACAAAAAACAAAACAAAAAAAACCTATGCCAGGGACTTCCCTGGTGGTCCAGTTGTTAAAACTCAGCGCTTTCACAGCCTGTGGGCCTGGGTTCGATCCCTGGTTGGGGAACTAAGATCCTACAAGCCGTGCAGCGTGGCCAAAACCAACAAACAAAACTTATGCCATTGCAAAGTGTGCACAAGACAGAAACATACAGTATAATAAGTACCTATAAAGCACCTATGCAGCCAGCACAGAGGTCAAGAAATAGAACACAGCCAGCTCCCCAGAAGTGTCCATCACCATCACTTCTTTCCTGTTAGGGTAGCCATGTTTGCACGTGTGGCCGTCTTTTCCTTGTCTTTCTTTCTTTCTTGTTAATTTATTTACTTACTTATTTATTTATTTTTGGCTGCATTGGGTCTTCGTTGTTGCTCGTGGGCTTCCTCTAGTTGTGGAGAGCAGGGGCTACTCTTTGTTGTGGTCCGCGGGCTTCTCATTGCGGTGGCTTCTCTCGTTGCGGAGCATGGGCTTTAGAAGCGTGGGCTTCAGTAGTTGTGGCTCACATGTTCTAGAGCGCAGGCTCAGTAGTTGTGGCACACGGGCTTAGTTGCTCCATGGCATGTGGGATCTTTCCGGACCAGGGCTCGAACCTGTGTCCCCAGCATTGGCAGGAGGATTCTTAACCACTGCGCCACCAGGGAAGTCCCTTGCCTTTCTAAAGTCACATTATTCCAATTTTGTGGCCCCCTCCCTGGTGAGTGGTGAATGCGGTCTTGGCGGGCCCTCGGTGCTATTTCTGTGACAGGTCACACGGGGGTGCACTGTTCAAGCTGGCTATCACCTGGATGTGCGGCCAGGACCCGGGGAGTCCAGAGCCTGGGCAGGGGTTGGGGGGCTTCCTCCTGGACCGAGCCTCTGCCAAGTGCTCTGGTCTCAAACCTGTGACCCCCCCAGGTGGGTGCAGAGGTCCTGGGTCTGAGTTTCCTCCAGGGGCCTCCTTTAGGTCCAGGCAGTTGCTTTAAAAACTGCAAAACACTATATGCACGAGGGAGTGTTACTATTATTATTAAACAGTGAGTGAGTTCCTACTGTGTGCTTGACCCTGTCCTTTATTCACATGCACTTTCTCATTTAGTGCTCATACACCCCAAGGAGGAATAAACTATTATTATTATCCTCATTTTACAAATGTGGAAACAGGCCCAGAGACATAAAGCAACTTGCCCATGATTGCACAGCTTCTGTGTGGCAGAGTTGGGTTAGAGCCTTAAATTCCCTGACTCCATGGTCGATGCTCTTACCTGCTATCTGTACTTAACTTTATATTAAAGCATGTTTGTGAATTTAAAAATTATTACTTTAAAATTTATTTATTTATTATTTGTTTTTGGCTGTGTTGGGTCTTTGTTGCTGCACACAGGCTTTCTCTAGTTGCGGCGAGCGGGGGCTACTCTTCATTGCAGTGCACGGACTCTAGGCACGTGGGCTTCAGTAGTTGCGGCACACAGGCTCAGTAGTTGTGGCTCATGGGCTCTAGGGCTCAGGCTCAGTAGTTGTGGCGCATGGGCTTAGCTGCTCCGTAGCATGTGGGATCTTCCCAGACCAGGGCTCAAACCCGTGTCCTCTGCATTGGCAGGCGGATTCTTAACCACTGCGCCACCAGGGAAGTCCCTAAAAAATTATTTTTTAAGTCATTGTGAAGTAGACGTTCGGACCTGAGCCCAGGACTCCCGGAGATGGGGCTGGCAGAGGGGCTGGCAGCTGGAGAGGGGCCTGCCTGCTCCCGGGGTCTCCTGGGGACAAGCCTGGGGTCTTTAACAAGGATTCAACCTGAGTGACAGGGGCTGGCCCGTGGCTACCAGATATGCTAATGCAAAGAAGGGCACATGGAGGGGGTGCTGCAGCCCCCAGAAAAGCTCTGGGTCTTGGGCCTAACCCAGGATTCCAGGCCCTCCAGCACTGGGCCATGCAGTGGAGAGTGTTCCCTGAAGGTATAAGCACCACAGTGAACTGGGAGCTCTGCAGTCCATGACCTTTCAGAGACTTGGGGAGACAGATGATCAACAAATAAACTGATAGACGATAGAATTTCAGATAGAGATAAATGCTATATGAAAATAAGGTGGGGGACTGCCCTGGTGACGCAGCAGTTAAGAATCTGCCTGCCAATGCAGGGAACACGGGTTCCAGCCCTGGTCCGGGAAGATCCCACATGCTGTGGAGCAACTAAGCCCATGCGCCACAACTACTGAGCCTGCGTGCCACAACTACTGTAGCCCACGCACCTAGAGCCTGTGCTCTGCAACAAGAGAAGCCATGGCAGTGAGAAGCCCAAGCAAGGAAGAGTAGCTCCCGCTCGCTGCAACTAGAGAAAGCTCATGCGCAGCAACAAAGGCCCAGTACGCCAAAAATACATAAATAAATAAAATTTTTAAAAAAAAGAAGAAAAGAAGGTGGGAAAGGAGATGTGATGAGATGGGGAGCTTTCTAGGGAGGGTGGCCTGGAAGAGTGACTCCCCTCGATCCTGTTAAACAGATAAAAAGTCCCCTCCGATGGAGGAAGAAGCAACCCCCCTGCTAAGAAATTTAAGGGGATCATGCTATTTGAACCTCCAGCTCAGTGAAGGAAGCATAATCAGCTCCACTTTTACAGGAGAGGAGACTAGTCCGAAGCTCAGAAAGGCCCAGGGCCTTCCCAAGGTCGTTCAGCCAGGAAGGGGCTGAGGGAGGTTTGAGCTGTGTTTAAGTCTCAAATCCAAAGAATGGGAATGGCTGCCTCGGAGGTGGCCGAGGCCTGGAGACAGGGAGGCTTCCTGGAAGAGGCAGAATTTTCTGGTTCACGAAGCCGCGCGTTCCGCATGTGGAGGGTGTGTGTGTGTGTGTGTGTGTGTGTGTCTGTGTGTGTGTGTGTGTGTGATCCCCACCGCATCCCCAGTACGGTGCAAGGCAGGCATGAGGAGGGAGCACTGAGCCCAGGGCATTCCACCTCGCCGGGACCCCGGAGGTGGCAGCGACTTCCTGTGCAGCCCCAAGTGACCGCCTCTTGGGGCTACGCCTCTTGGGGTTACACCTCCAGGGCGAAACGCAGTGACCATTCCCTTTATAGATGCGAAAACTAAGGCAGCCCAGCGAGGGCCGTGGGTGCCGGCACCTGGGTCTGGAGGTCGGTCGACGTCCGGAGGTCGTTCGGGGTCCTGGGAACCAGGCGGGAGTACCCAAGAGCAGGCTCAGACCCAGCGTGGCACCTCAGCCTCTAGGTGGCACCGCATAGCCACACCCGACCTGGGCCAGCACAGACAAGGTTTCGCGCCTGCGCAGTGAGAGCGCTCGGCCGCGGAGCCGGCGGGGCGGGGTCGGAGGCGCGCACGCAGGGACGTTGGGGCGGAGCCCCAGCAGGCTGTGCGCCTCTGACAGGCTGCACCGGGGGTAAGAGGCGTTCCTGGGCGGGGCCTCGAGGCCGGTTTGGAATTTTTGGCGCGAGCCGTGTCCGCGCGCGTTCACGGGCCGTTCCCCCTCCGGAGAGTCCTCCCGCCCTGGCTTGGGGAGCGGTGGGCTGAAGACCCCGGACCGCTCCGAGGGCTCCTGTGCCCTCCGCCGACCCGGAATCTGGGACCTTGCTGAGCTGCGTCCCGCCCTCCCGCCCCAGGTGAGCCCATACCCGGCCCTGAAGGTTCTCGGGCGGGATCGCCCTCTCCTCCCTTCTACCTCCCTCGCGAGCAACTCCTTGCCCCCTGACAGCCCTTCCCCGGATCTGCCTCACCCCCAACCCCTCCCGCCTCCTTCCTCACCTCTCCGACAGCCCCACCCCTCCCTGGGCCAGCCCTGCCGCGGGCGGCTCCGCCCACTTCCCCTCTAGCGGCTCCTGCCCCTAGACGGTCCTTGCCCTCCTCCTTTCCCGGCCTCCCTCTTTTTCTGGGAGCCCCCTTCCACAGCGACTGCTCCCCCTTTACTCGTCCCTCCCCAGGAAAAGCCCCACCGACCTTCCATCTACAGCCCTTCCCCCGTGACAGCTGGTCTGCTCAACTTTATTCGCCAGGGTTTCCCCACGCCCACGGAGGTGAATCAGCTGTGGCCCTGACCAGGAGGAACTCACAGTCTAGTGCGATAGACCGTGGTCAGCAGATGTGTCCTGCCCAGTGAGAGGGTGAGGCCCCTGAAAGCTGCAGAGCTCATCCTGGCCTGGCTTCTGCTCAGGGCCACCCTGGATTCACCGGGAGCCCCTGCTTCTCCTCCCTCCCCATCCCACCCCCAAAGCTGTTTGGCCATGCCAATGGTGCTAGAACGTAAGTGACATTGGGATGATCTGAGAATTGGTTTAAGATGCAGGTGCCCAATGTCCCTGAATGTGATATGGCTGGGCCCGGAGGCTCTACTTCTAACCAACACCCTAGGGGTTCCTGACACCCTGGTCCCTCACTTTGAGAAACTCTGGGATGGGATTCCTGAGATGCATAGAGGCAGAGGGAGGGTACCCACAGGCTGTAGGGTGAGTCTTCCCATGCAGGCCCCTGTGGGGTCCCTCCCCTCATGCCTCACTTTCCTAGGCACTGGAGAGTACCCTTCAGATGACTGCTCCCTCCAGTTTCAGTCACTGACTCACCCCCTGCTAAGTATGGAATCTTTTGATACACAGTGGCTCCTCTCAAAATTGGACTTCTCTCCTTTTTTCCTCTTGTTATTCTTTCAATTATAACATTATAGCAACACAGTAGCCCTCTTTGCTCCAATACAAAAGTCACTTACACCTGTGGGACCACTGTATTTTGTGTGTTCTTTCAATTACTACTCAGAGTGTTATTTATTATATATTATTTATTATATAACAGTTACTGAGGGATCTGCATGCCAGACACTAGACTAAGGCTTCCATGAAGTTAGCATTACAGGTCCACAAACCCCTGAGGCCAGGTGTGTTTCAGAATTCAAAATGTCTCCCATTTTAGAAAGCTAATAGGGTACGTGTAACATTTATATGTAACACCATCCATTCATGGGTCTGGGACATCATTTCATAATCAAACACATTAATATTTCTGTCAAGAAATATATGATTATTTTACACTTAGAGGGAAGAATAGGCCAGGTCAGATTTTTCTGCTAAATGAGGTTTGCATGTAGATATCCAGTTGTCCCAGCACCATTTTTTGAGAAGACTGTTTTATTTCTGCTCAATTGTTCTGGCACCCTTGTCAAAATCAATTGACTATAAATGTGAGGGTTTATTTCTGAACTCTCAGTTCTGTTCCATTGATCTGCATGTCTATCCTTATGTGAGTACCACACTGTTTTGATTACTGTAGCTTTGTAGTAAGTTTTTTTTAATTAATTAATTTATTTATTTTTATTCATTTATTTTTGGCTTTGTTGGGTCTTCATTGCTGTGTGCGGGCTTTCTCTAGTTGCGACAGGGGGGCTACTCTTCATTGTGGTGCGCAGGCTTCTCACTGCAGTGGATTCTGTTGTTGCGGAGCGTGGGCTCTAGGCACACAGGTTTCAGTAGTTGTGGCACGTGGGCTCCAGAGCACAGGCTCAGTAGTTGTGGTGCACGGGCTTAGTTACTCTGCGGCATGTGGGATCTTCCTGGACCAGGGATCGAACCGTGTCCCCTGCATTGGTAGGCGGATTCTTAACCACTGCGCCACCAGGGGAGTCCCGCTTTGTAGTAAGTTTTAAAATGGGGAAGTGTGAGTCCTCCGACTTTGTTTTGATTGTTTTGACTCTTTTGGGTCCTGTTAATTTCCATATGATTTTTAGGATCAGTTTGCCAATTTCTGTAAAGAAGCTACCTGGGATTCTGATAGTGATTGTGCTGAGTCTGTAGATCAATTTGGAGAGTATTATCACTTTATTTATATTGTCTTTGGATCTATGAACATATAATGCCTTTCCATTTATTTAGATCATCTTTAATTTCTTAAAGAAGTTGGGGGAAGAAAGAAAAGCAAGTGTATATGTATAATTTTTTTACATTGACCTTCTTTTTTACCATTTCTGGTTCTCTTCATTTGTTCCTGTGGGTTTGAGTTACCATCTGGTGTCATTTTCTAGTCCAATATAATTTTGTTCCCACACACTTAAATCTTTGTGCTGTTATTTGCAAGTATATTACATTTCTATATATTATATGCCCAACAATACAGTTACATACATAGTTTTATACAGTTGCTTTTTAAATCAGTTAAAAGAAGAAAGGAGAAAAATATGCGTTTATACTGTCTTTTATATTACATAATTACCTTTACTGGTGCTCTTTCTTTTTTTCATGTATGTTTGAATTACTGTTTGGGATCACATGGTTTCAGCTTGAAGAACTTCCTTTAGTTTTCCTTGTAAAGCAGGTCTGCTAGCAATGCATTCTTTCTGTTTTTGTTTATCTGGGAATATCTCTTTTTTGCCTTTATTTATTTTATTATTTTTTTTGCAGTATGCGGGCCTCTCACTGCTGTGGCCTCTCCTGTTGCGGAGCATAGGCTCCGGACACACAGGCTCAGGGGCCATGGCTCACGGGCCCAGCCGCTCCACGGCACGTGGGATCTTCCCAGACCAGGGCACGAACCCGCGTCCCGTGCATCGGCAGGCAGACTCTCAACCACTGAGCCACCAGGGAAGCCCTCTTTTTTGCATTTATTTTTGAAAGATAGTTTCATTTGATATAGGATTCTTGGTTGACAAATTTTCCCCCTAGTGCTTGAATATGTCATCCCACTTCCTTCTGGCCTCCATTGTTTCTTTTGAGAAGTTAACAGTTAATCTTACGGGTGGGGGGGGGGTTGTCAGTGATGAGTCATTTTCTCTTGCTCCTCTCAAGATTTTCCCCTTGTTTTTGGTTTTCAGCAGTTTTAATATGGTGTGTCTGTGTGTGGATCTCTGCATTTATCCTACTTGAAGTTCATTGAGCTTCTTGGCTATGTTAATATTTTTAAAATCACATTTGGGAAGTTTTAATCCATACTTTTCCAGCTCCTTCTCTTCTCTCCTCTGGTGTACCCATCATGCATATGTTGATTCACTTAATGCTGTCCTAACATTTCTCTGCGATTTGGTTCCCTTTTCTTTGTCTGTATTTCAGATTGCATAATTTCTATCAAACTATCTTCAAGTTCACTGATTATTTTTTCTGCCAGTTCAAATCTATTGTTGAACCCCTCCAGTGAATTTTTTCATTTCAGTGACATTGTACTTTTCAACTATGCATTTGGTTCTTTTATAATTTCTATCTCATTATTGATATTCTCTATTTAATGAGATGTTGTCATTGTGTTTCCTTTACTTCTTCAAGTGTGGTTTCCTTTGGTTCTTTGTACATATTTATAGTGGTACTGTGAAGTCTGTCTGTTAAATATGACATCTGGTCTCTCTTACAGGGAGTTTTTGCTGTATGTTTTTTTTCCTGTGTATGGGTCACACTCTCCTGCGTCTTTGCATATCTTGTAAGTTTTCTTTGACATTTTAGATAATATGTTGTAGCAACTGTGAATATTGGTTCCTCACCCTACGCCTGGGGGCTTGGGATTGTTTTTGCTTGTTTAGTGACTGGCTGGACCACTGTAGTGATGTCTCTTTCCTAAACAATGTGAAGCCTTTGACTTTGCTCCTCAGAGAGCCCAGCCTTGGGCATGTGCACAGTCACCCTGGGACACTAGTGGTTTTAGGGGGGCTCTGTTTGTCTTTTCCCTGATCATACCCAGCTGTCAGGCCCCACCAATTGCTGGATGATTGCTCTGTTGTTTTTGACAATGCCCTGGAACATCAATTGCTCCATAGACTGATCCAGTCAAATTTGGGCTTTAAAGGGGTAGCTTTTTTTTTTTTTTTGGCTGCGTCGGGTCTTTGTTGCTGTGTGTGGGCTTTCTCTAGCTGCGGTGAGCGGGGGCTACACTTCGTTGTGGTGCTTGGGCTTCTCATTGCCGTGGCTTCTCTCGTTGTGGAGCACAGGCTCTAGGTGCATGGGCTTCAGTAGTTGTGGTACATGTGGGATCTTCCCCGGACTAGGGCTCGAACTCATGTCCCCTGTATTGGCAGGCAGATTCTTAACCACTGTGCCACCAGGGAAGTTCCTAAAGGGGTAGCTTTGGAGTTCAGTGTTTAAGATTTGTTCTAACCTCAGGAAGCCTCTTCTTAGCTGTCTCTTTCCCCAGTTCTCTCTGGTAAACTAGTTGTCCTGTGGTTCACTTGTAGTGCAAATGGAGGTATTGGCCTCCTCCTAATTGCTTAGTACCAAAACCTCCACTGATTTTGAGAGGGCCTTTAGGCTTGAACTTCTCACACTCTACTTCTAATCAAGTCACATTTTTGCAGGAAGAGCTTTGGAGCTCTCTGTTTCACGACCTGCCTCTCCCCGGGCAGAATCTCCTGAGCCACAGCTCTGGAGCTGGGGACAGGGACAGCGGTGCTTGTCTCTCTGAGTAGGGGCTGGTGAAACGAGGAAGCCCCCAGCCTCTCTGCTACACTCAGCTGAAATTTAGCCTCTGCTACATGGAGCTGGAAGCGAAACCCCACTAACTGAGTTTTAGCACCTTAACTACGAAAAAGGAAGCAAGAAAGAAATTTGAAATTCATCTTCTCTTGTGGAGCATGGGCTCTAGGTGCGCAGGCTTCAGTAGTTGTGGCACATGGGCTTAGTTGCTCCGCAGCATGTGGGATCTTCCCAGACCAGGGATCGAACCCATGTCCCTTGCATTGGCAGGTGGATTTTTAAGCACTGTGCCACCAGGGAAGCCCTAGACTTTCTTTTTTCCTTTGGAATTGGAGATAAAGGATAGCAGACCTGTGTTAATATTTCTACCTTACAGTCTTGGAAGAGGTTGGATTTTTTTTTTTTTCTGGTTGCACCAGGTCTTAGTTGCAGCCAGCAGGCTCCTTAGTTGTGGCATGCAAACTCTTAGTTGCGGCATGCATGTGGGATCTAGTTCCCTGACCAGCGATTGAACCCGGGCCCCCTGCGTTGGGAGTGTGGAATCTTAACCATTGTGCCACCAGGGAAGTCCCTGGATTTTTTCTTTTTAAGTTTTATTTATTTAGTTTTTTGGCCATGTTTTATTTATTTGTTTGTTTGTTTGTTTGCCATGCCACCCTGCTTGCGGTATGTTAGTTCCCCAACCAGGGATTGAATCCTGGGTCATGGCAGTGAAAGCGCCGAGTCCTAACCACAGGACCGCCAGGGAATTCCCCAAGGTGGGATATTTTAGGGCCAAACAAGGCAGAGATGTGCACACAGGTATGGTCTGACTCCAGAACATGCCTTGGTTTAACCTCTGCTGGACTGTGGGAGCCTCCAGGACACGACCCTGTGGTTTTCAGTCTATGTGTCTCTAACCCCCAAGGTGCAGGTGACCACCTGCAGGCGTGCATACATTTGTATACCTTTTCCCACCAGGTGCTTGTTGTGCCCACCGCCTCCATGCCTAAAGCAGAGTGTGTGTGTGTGGCGTAGACTCGGCTCTCTTCTGCAGCCTCTTTGGGGCCATAGGACCAGGTGCTGTTTTGAGTGACACACTGTTCTGAACTCTGGGGGCTCCTGTGCTGGACATGCCTGTGCCCGAAGAGGGCACCCCGCCACCCCTGAGTGGCACCCCCGTCCCGGTCCCAGCCTACTTCCGCCATGCAGAACCTGGCTTCTCCCTCAAGAGGTCTCGGGGTCTCAGTCGGAGCCTCCCACCCCGTCCCCCTGCCAAGGGCAGCATCCCCATCAGCCGCCTCTTCCCTCCTCGGACCCCAGGCTGGCACCAGCCCCAGCCCCGGCGGGTGTCGTTCCAAGGCCGAGCCTCCGAGCCCCTGCAGAGCCCCGGGTATGACCCGAGCCGGCCAGAGTCCTTCTTCCAGCAGAGTTTCCACAGGCTCGGCCGCCTGGGCCACGGCTCTTATGGAGAGGTCTTCAAGGTGAGTCAGTGACAGCTCCCCAGGCCTGTCTGGGGTAACCCCCGGCCGCCTCGCCACCCCGGCTGGGATGGGACAGCGTCCTGGGAAGCCTGTTCCCCTCCTTTCCCCTGACGGCCCACCTCTTGGGCTGGCAGGCTCCCCTCAGTGCTGGACTTGGCCGCTTTCTCATAACCCCACATGCAGGCCCCTCTGAGGCCCCCTCAGTACACACTCTCCCCTTGTCCAGAGCCTGGCACGCCTTGCGATGGCTCCCACCTGCCACCTCCTCCTGCCTGGTGCCAGCCGTGTGGGGGTCTTGGCAAGCTCCACAAGGCC
>NW_020174705.1:2534518-2546888 GCF_003031525.2 Neophocaena asiaeorientalis asiaeorientalis | reverse complement strand
CTGCTGCAAGCACTCAGGCGACACCTCCATGCCACCTTTTGTTTCTTAAAATATATTTTCCAATCATGTATATTTCCTCTAAAATGGTAGTTTTCCTTACACAAGTACTACATGAAGACAATTTTGTTAAAAAATACAGAGGCCCCTAGGTCAGGGGAAACCACGGTGATTCTCAGGTGGGCGTTCTTTCTTCCAGACTTTTCTCTGTACTTCTCTGGAATTGACCAGATAGAAACAAACCCATCACATATGCCGCATGGCAGACCACACTGCCTGTGCTGTTCTGTAGGCAGCTTTTTTACTTAACGCATTCTCCTGGGCCTGTACTTAGAGGTTTGCCCTGTCTCTTCTTTCGCTGGGTCTCCAGCAAACCAGCACCTGGGGTGGAGGTTTGTCCAGCTTTGCTCTTGCACACGTGGGGGTCACTCTAAGGTAGCTGCCATGCCATACCTTCCGCACACGTGAAATCTTAACAGAATCATCTGGGTTGTCCTCCTGAGTGGTTGTTCCCCCTCGCTTCCAGGTGCGCTCCAAGGAAGATGGCCGGCTCTATGCCGTGAAGCGCTGCATGTCACCTTTCCGGGGCCCCAAAGACCGGGCCCGCAAGTTGGCCGAGGTCGGCGGCCATGAGAAGGTGGGGCAGCACCCGTGCTGCGTGCGGCTGGAGCAAGCCTGGGAGGAGGGCGGCATCCTATACATGCAGACAGAGCTGTGTGGGCCCAGCCTACAGCAGCACTGTGAGGCCTGGGGTGCCAGCCTGCCTGAGGCCCAGGTCTGGGGCTACCTGCGGGACATCCTGCTGGCCCTGGCCCACCTGCACAGCCAAGGCCTGGTCCACCTTGACGTCAAGCCCTCCAATATCTTCCTGGGGCCCCGGGACCGCTGCAAGCTGGGTGACTTTGGGCTGCTGGTGGAGCTGGGTGCATCCGGAGCTAGCGAGGCCCAGGAGGGAGACCCTCGCTACATGGCCCCCGAGCTGCTTCAAGGCGCTTATGGGACAGCGGCAGATGTGTTCAGGTAGGGCTCGACGTGGGAGGCTCTTCCTGGTGTGCGGGGGAGTGGTCAGCAGAGGGTCACCATCCTAGCCCAAAGTCAGGAAGACTTGCTGGGAGATGCTTCCCCAAGGGGTTGGGGGTCCCGCCCTCTAGTTGAGAGGGGTCTGGAGAGTTAAGCTAATCAGAGAACCCTCTGGAGCCACTTTACCTGATTCACTTGTCTCTTCACTCATCTCACCACACCTCCAAGGGAGGGACTATTATTACTCCATTCACAGGGGAATTGGGCACAGCAGGTTAAGGGACTTTCCCCCAGTCCACAGTGAGCAGGTGGTGAGGCTGGGCCTGGACCAGGCCCTGGGTTCCAAGGTCCATGCTGGTCACCACTGCTCTGCTTCTGACAGTAGCATCCAGTCACATCAACAGGATGATGAGAACATCACTGTTAACAACAGCGACCAGAGTGCCAGTCCTGTGGGGGCGGGGTGGGGGGGGTAGGTGGTGTGTGAGCTACGCTGGGCCCGGGGTCTGTGCTCCATGATATAGTCCCCATCATCAGCTCTGCCGAGACCTTCTTAGGGCCCCCAGCCCCTCCTTCCCTACCTCCCTGGCTCATGGTGGAAGATAGCATCCCTTTCCTACCCTTCTTCTTGGGGGTAGCCTGGGGCTCTGGGTTCTGTGTCTCGAGGTCAACCCTGCCCTTCTTCTGTCCCTGTCCCTCCCAGCCTGGGTCTCACCATCCTGGAGGTGGCGTGCAACATGGAGCTGCCCCATGGTGGGGAGGGCTGGCAGCAGCTGCGCCAGGGCTACCTGCCCCCTGAGTTCACTGCTGGTGAGTGGCAGGAGAGGACTGGAGGGGATGCACTGCCACAGGGAGGGCAAGCTCTCATGGGGGGTGGCTGGTGGCAAGGGACTGCCAGGCGCAAGGCCCCATCACCCCTGATGTGGCCCTGCCCCGGGGACAGGCCTGTCTTCTGAGCTGCGTTCTGTCCTCACCATGATGCTGGAACCTGACCCCAAGCTGCGGGCCACAGCCGAGGCCCTGCTGGCCCTGCCCATGCTCAGGCGGCCGCGGCCCTGGACCGTCCTGTGGTACATGGCTGCCGAGGCCCTCAGTCGAGGGTGGGCCCTGTGGCAGGTAAGCCAGGGAAGGTGATGGGCGGCCCTGCTCTGTTCCTTGGCTCAGGGTCTACCTAGCCTCCCTCGGCCCCCTGTCCCCACAGGCCCTGCTTTCCCTGCTATGCTGGCTCTGGCACGGGTTGGCACACCCTGCCAGCTGGCTGCAGCCCCTGGGTCCGCCGGCCACCCCACCTGGCTCACCGCCCTGCAGCCTCCTCCTGGACAGCAGCCTCGCCAGCAACTGGGATGACGACAGCATAGGGTGGGTGAGGACTCTGGGCAGGCGGCTGGGAGTTGGGGGAGACGGGCCGTCAGCATGGCCAAACCCCATGCCCAAGGCCCAGGCCCCAGCCCCATGGGAATTAGTAGTTAACCGGCATCCCTCCCACAAACCTGGCCCCCATCAAACGCCGGGAAGGAAACCAAGGCTGGTGGGGGTGCGGCCTGGCCTAGTTTGAATGCAGTTGTTTCTTCTAATCTCAGTGTGTGGACCAGGGGCCGTACGGAGCAGGGCGAACTGGCAACCTCACAATGAGGGTGCTGCCATGCTGGGGAGCAGCACAGGGGCCACAGCACCTGCTGGGAAAGGCAGGCGGTGCAGCCCCCACCCCCCAGAGGCTGCCAGTACCCAAGGGCAAGGTGTTATCCTTCCTCTTAGGGCGCAAAACCCCCAGAGCCTGGTGAGCTCCTGCCCTGGGAGGAATTCCTTAGTCCCACGTGCCTGGTGGCCAAGTGAGAGGCTGTAATTAAGAAACTACTGCAAAGGAAACCACAAGCTCAGGGCAGACAGTTCTCAGAAGGAATCATGCCATTAACCCCTTCCTTACGAGAATGTCACCCCATTGCCGTGGGGGCGCTTTATAGCAGGCAAAGTGCCAGATGAGCTTCAGTTACCACAAGGTCATTTCAAAGTCAGCTCAGTCAGAGCCCATGTGTTCTGAAAAGGGACAGAGGTGGCATTTGAGTGTGGTCAGGTAGACTTTAGAAGTTGTCAGAGTGTTCTTTCAATGTCCACCAATGCCCATTGTCCGAGAATGGCACCTGCCTGTGTCAGGCAGGAGCTCGGAGCCCGCACAGGGTCAGGATTGGTGTTGCTGCTCCCACCCAGCCGTGGCCTCCTCCCTTCCCCTCAACACCCTGCTTGTCTTGCCTACCCGCCGCAGGCCCTCGCTCTCTCCAGAGGCCATCCTGGCCAGGGCTGCCGGGAGCACCTCCACCCCCTGCAGTGGCTCCCCTGCCTCCCGGGGCAGGTACACGCTGAGGTGAGCGGGCCCAGGGTCCCAGGGGGTGGGAGGGGGCAGCTTTTGGATCCTGAGAGTCATTTCTCTTTCTTCTCTCCCCCTAGGGATTCTCTGGACCTAAGTGACATTGACTCAGAGCCTCCACAGGGCACCTTCCCTGCTTTTGAGCCTCGGAACCTCCTCAGCCTGTTTGAGGACTCACTGGGCCCAACCTGAGCCCACGGGCCCAGGCTTGGCACTTTTAACCTCTTAGCCCCTTCCCTCCATCCTCCTGGAGGCTGGGGTCCGTCTGGAAACTCCAGTGGTCCCTTCTGCCTGGCCGTGTCTAATAAAAGGTATTTGAATCTTGGGAGTACCCAAGCTTGCTTGCATGGCAACACGGCGCTTACTGACGTTGCCCAGGGTCTGAGGCCCCTGCGACAGCCCAAGGTTGAGCTCTGCTGCAAGGCCCCAAGCCCCAGGCTGGCAGATTGGAGCTGGGAGTCACCCACTGTGTGAAGCAAAGATTTCCTGAGCAGGCATGTCCCTGCTGGGCAGGTCAAGCTTTCAGAGCACTCAAGGTGGAGGGTGCCCTCAGTCCAGTGGGGCTTGGGTCCGGGGCCATTCAGCTCTTTACATCTCTGTGCCAGTTGCTTGGAAAAAGCAGCAGCCACCACCCTCCTGCCCCTAGGTCCTGGGATAAGAGGCTAGTCCTGTTGTCCAGACCCCTCATTCCACAGTCTCTGGACAGCAGGGAGAACGGGCTGCTGGGAGGGCCAGCATGCAGGGTGGACAGACAGAGGGCAGGAGGCTGGGCTAGGCAGCTGTGAGGTGCCTTATGTGAGGGTCAGGGTGGGTGATGGCTCTGGGCTGGCAGGATCCCAGCTGTCCCTTTGGCCCAAACCTCACAGGTCACAGAGGGTAAAAACAGGCCCAGAGAAGGGAAGGTTTCCTTTCAGCCTATAAGTCCCGTGGAAGAAGGCAGGAAGGGGAAGTGGAGATCCAACGTGTGAGTAAAAGAGGCTAGTCCACAGGGAAGAATGGATGAACAGACGAGGGCTCCCCGCTAGGAAGTCCCATTTGCTGGAAGCATCCAGGGAGCCAGCATGGTGCTGTTGGCCCTAGAAGACTGTGAGCAGGCCGGCATGGCGGGCGGGAGGTGGCTCAGTCCAGGGGGCAGATGTGCCGGGCGGCCCAGAGCAGGTCAGGCACGACGCCAGCGTGCAGCTGGAGGATGGAGCCCACGCTGAGCAGGTGCATGATCTGGTGTGAGTTACCCCAGTAGTCGAAGCGGCCCGGTCCCCAGCGCTCTGGCAGGCGGGCCACGTTCACCAGCCCCCCAAGCAGTGCCAGTGCATCCATGCGCAGGTAGCAGCGCAGGGAGCCTGGAGCCCCAGAGCCCAGCCCCACTCCCCGGGCCCCAAACATCAGGAGGCGGGCGCCAGCCTGCCAGCCAAAAGCGCGGAGCCGGCTACTGGTGGAGGGGGCGGTGAGGGCTCGCCAGCCTGCCACACCCGACAACACGGTGTAGGCCACCAGGGCAGCTGGGCGCAGCCAGGGCCTGCAGGCCAGAGTGCAGTGGATGATGGGCAGGGCCCCTGCACAGAGGAGAGAGGCAGGAGAGGGCACATCAGTCTGGGGATCCACCTGCCCTTGTCCCTTTTTCTTTTCCTTCCAGTTGCCCTGATACCTGCCCTTTCTATCTCAGGCTCATGTGAGTGTACCCAACCCCCAGCTCCCATCCTTCAAGCCCTCCGCCCCCCACCCCATCCCTTGGCTCACCGAGGGTGTTGACGAGGCAGACCCCACACATATCCAGGGCAAGGAGCCGAGTGTACACAGGGCTGCCCCCTTTGTGGCACATGAAGAGGTGATAGAGCACAGAGCCTGCAGGGGGTGCCAGGCAGGCTACACAGTGTGTGCCCCACAGCCAGCCATCCTTGCCCAGCTGACCCCAGGGCAAGGTCATGGGCAGCAGCACCAGGAAGCCCAGCAGGGCCAGCCCTGGGGGAGGGAGACAGTTTTCCATCAGACAGCTTCAGCAGTGAGGACAAGTCATGTCCTCAATGAGGCCACAGGCTAGAGGGATGGGAGCAAGACAGGTCCTGACAAGGCTGTTGGCCAACTCTTGGCCAGCCCTGGACGGAGGCAGGCTCTGGGCTTTCAGTAACTTTATTTAGCAGAGCTCACAATAGTTCTGGGAAGGGGAGACCATTATTCCCACTTTATAGGTGAGGAAACTGAGTAACCTGCCCCAGGGGATCCCAGCAAGTAAGCAATGAAGCAGCACAGAGCCCTGGGCAATCTGACTCCCAAGCTGGTCTCACCCTTGCAGCCACCACACCACTTCCCAGGAAAGCAGGGGGCCCCCACACCCCAATCTGGCCTAGGTATATCAGCAGAAGCCAGAGGGGGCATGATCTCAAGGTGAGTTCTGAATCCGACATGTAGGCAATGACAACAGATCCCAGGGCCACTTATCTTGCTCCTGCCAATCCCTATGTCCTCTCCTCTCCAGAAGGGACCAGACAGATGGAGGCTGTGGGCCTTTTTGTCCACCAGAGCAGGTGAGGCCAGGCAGGGCAGGGGGCTGAAAGAACCCTGTTCCATCTTCTACCCAGGCACCTTTTCAGGGAGTTCCAGTCCTCCCAGTCCAGGCCTTCAGAACCATTCCTACCACTTCCTGCAGGCACTTTGGCATTGCCCTCACATGGGTCAAAGGTCGGCACTGGCAGGCTGTGGCCGCTGACTGCCCACTCTTGGCAGGGTCTAGCCAGGCCACAGTCCCCCTGGGGGCAGGTACCAAGGCTGGTCCCAGCGCACTCAGGGCCCCTCTATCCACCCGGGTAGGCCAAGGACGGGCAGGGCTGTGTCAGCACAGTTCCGCGGGGCTGCGGAGGAGGGGCCCGGGGCGGGGTCGGAGGGGGGGAGGAGCCGCCACCAGGCGGAGCCCGGCGGCTGGGCTGCTATGGGCGGGCGGGGGCGGCAGGGCGGCCGGGGCCTAGCTTCTCCTCCTGGGTCCCTCCTCGCCAAAGTCAACACCCATCTCCGGGACGGGTGCTGGCGGTAGAGGGTGCCAGGGCGCAGGGATTACGAAGCGGCCGGAAACCAGATTCCTTATTCCCAGGGCTCAGAGGGATTAAGCGGATTCGGTCTCAGACTCTGCTTCCCTCGCCTGCCCCGGGGGCCCCGCCGGGGGAGCAGAAGCGGGCAGCGACGATCGGCACAATGGCAGCTTTGTCACCACGGCTCCTGGCCGTGCCAGGGCCGGGGCAGCCCAGGACCTGGGCGCTGGGGCTCTCCTCGGCCTTCGGGCCCCCGGCCCGGCACGGGCAGGGCTGCCGCGGATGGGGGATGCGGGGCGCGGCTCACCGTGCGTGTAGATGTTGCCCAGCTCGTTGTGCATGTAGAACAGGCTACGCAGGCAGCCCGAGCCGCTGCTGGCCGGTCGGTAGCCGGTGAGCACGAACTTGTTGAATTGCAGGTGCGGCGGCGAGCTGGCCCAGTCCAGCAGACGCGGCCCGGCCAGGAACGCCATGGCCCGGCCGGGCGAAGTCGGTCCGCGCTCCACTTGCCCCCGGGTCTCCTCAGCGGGCCAACAGCACCCGGAGCCTCATCCCTGCGCCCGCCCACCTCCCAGTGCTCGGTCCGCGCACGCGCTGGCCCGGGGGGGTCCCGGCCCGTGCCCCGCTGCGCACGCGCGGGCCCCGCGACCCCACGCCTGGGCGGAGGCCGGGGACGCACAGGAATCCGGAGCGCAGTGCGGCTGGCAGGCGCTGTGCAGGGACAGCTCGCGGCAGCTGCTGTGGCGGCGGCAGCGGCCAGTAGTAGTCTCTGGGCTGCCGGGAGGACGGGCGCGGCCGGACGCAGGAGGGGACGCCAGGCTCCGCCCCAGCTGCTCGCCCCCGCCATCCCGCCAGGGTTTCGCGCTCTGGGCTCCTGACGTCGCGGCTGCGAGGGCCAATGGGCGCGGCCGACTGGGAGGTTCCTCCCGGCAGCCGCCCAGACCTTCAGCGTCTTAGCATAATATATGCGGTCCCAGTCTCATTTGCATGGGGTGCCTGTTGGATTGGGACCCGACGTTCTGGGTCCCGGTGGCTCGCGTTCCCTTGCATTTTGCGCCCGGGCTTTTCGCGCTACCCCCAGGTTGACTCACCCTTGCGCCTTCACCCTCCCGGGCACAGCCCCTCCACCCTGCAGCACCCCACAGCCCGGGCTCTGTCCAAGGTGCTGCCGACCCGGGATTTTCGGACGGGTCAGGTCTAGAGCCGGCGAGCCCCTACTCCACGGGTGTTATCTCCACTCGCCCGACTTCCCCGGAGCGCAGCAAGGCGTGCCGAGATGCCCGGGCCTCTAGGGGTGTGCCTGACGTGCCCGGAGCCTTCCAGTGAGGCCCTGCCCTTCGGGCCAGGCTTCTTCGAGCTTGGGCTGGGCCAAAGTCGCTCACTGTTCAAGCCAAAGGCGCATCTTCGGCCCCGCCCAGGACGGGCAGGAAACGGAGAGGGAGAGAGGGCAGGAGGCCAGGGAAGAAAGTTCAGTCCCCACCAGGGTTCATCCTAAATCAGGTCCACGAAGGCATCCCTTCTTCTGCTCAACCCTGCTGACAACCGGCCTCCACCTCCTCCCCTTCTCCAGGACCCCGCCCACTCATCCTTCCGCCTCCGCGGTTCCTCTGCATTCCAGGCTGCTACACGAAACTCTTTGCGATGAACGCCTTTAACTTGCATGTACACAACCACTCTTGGCACTGTACCCTCATAGCTCTTCCCACACATAAGAAATTCCGGAGCCCTGTACCAAAATAGGTCTTTTATTCAAAATCTATGATTAGTCTTTTGACCACTTTTGTTGACCTCTCACATTTCACTTTGGGCAGCAGTCCAGAACCACCCCAGAAGGGGCTCAAAGACCCAGGTATCCAGGTTTATGAGGGAAGTCGAATTCCTCTCGCCCTTTGGCCTTGACCATCTGGACCCCGAGGGTCAGGTGAAGTTCCCAATAATAGCACTAGATGCTTCCTGTCCAACGTCTGGCCTCCTTGAGATGACTAGAGGCCGAGCTGCCAAACTTCAAAGGGGCAGAAGGCCAAGGTAGGCAGTGTGTGGCAAAGGGTCTCAGGAGTCTATCCCGCTGCAGGAGGGTCCAGTGGACCCTGGGGGTCCCGAGTCAGAGAGCAGAGATGAGTGAGCGCAGGGAACTCTGGCTGGAGGCGCTCAATGGCCGGTAACTCGCGGTTAGACTCTCAATCTGGGGGTCCCCGGGAGGACAGGGCAGGGCGACCCCTCGAGGCCGGCGGTACCAAACGGCCCAGCTTCTTGCGGGGTCCCGGGAAGGCCCCAACGCTGGGGGCCCTTTACCCGGAGCCAGCAGGCAGCTCCTAGAGAGGGAGCAGACGTCAGCCGAACCCCCAACCAACCTCACCTCCAGCACCTTGCTTCGCTTGTGATCCCACGCGTCCCTCGAACGCGTGATCCTCGTCCCTCGAACCCAGTAGTTCCTTCCAGCCCTGTTCCCGTCGTGGGCCCTAGCTTCCCACCAGGGCCCCCCACGCCCCGGGGCACCGGGGTGGGGCGTCAGGCTCCCGGCAAGGTACGCCCTCAGGTCCTGCCCCAGAGCGCGCACCGTCCGCGCAGCAGGCGCAGCAGCGACAGCAGCAGCAGCAGCAGCACTGAGACGGCCGTCACCGTCAAGAAGACCTGGGCTGCGGGCACAGGAGTGCGGTGAGGACAGGGCTGGAAGGGTCTGTTCCCCAAACTCTCTCCCGCCTCCCACGCCCGTCTCACCCCCAATCGCGGCCTCTGGAGCCCCAGGCCGGGGGCTGCAGCTCACGTTGGCCCCGTCGGGGGGCCCTGCAGGGGTCTGGGCCGAGCCCTTGGGGGGCGCAGGGTCGTCGGCGTCCTGCAGCCCTGCGGAGAGGGGTGTGAGGCAGGCTGGCGGGGGAGCGGGCTGAGGGGGGACGCGGCGGGGCCTCACCGCGGTAGGTGAGCGCGAAGCCCTGCGCATGGCCGCGAGCGTCGCTACGGAAGGTGAGCAGCAGTGCGACGGAGCGCAGGCGCAACGGCCCCGGCGGCGGCGGGCGGGCGCCGTCGAAGGCGCGGAGCAGGCTGCCCGAGGCGGCGTCGCGCAGCTCCAGCTGGTCGCGCGGGTCCGCCAGCTCGAAGAGGCGGAAGGTGAGCTCCAGCGCGGCGCCCGGGGGGCCCAGCGCCCAGCTACAGTTCCGGTCCGGCCCGTACTCGTCCGGGAAGTCCGGAGAGTAGATGACACCTTGAGGTGCAGTCCAGTTCCCCTGGCAGGAGCCCACGGACACTGTGGGCGGGGCCGGCGGTCAGAACCCGGAGACCGGCGGGCTCCTCCTTCTACATAGAGCCCCGCCCCTTCCCAGCTAGGCCCCGCCCCAGAGAGACCAGCCTCATCTTCGGACCCCGCCTCCACCCCAGGTTCAGCCCAACTCCCTCCTCCGACCCCGTCCAACCCCTTCCATAGGCCCCGCTGTCAAACTATTAATTCCCTCCTCAAGTCTCGCACTCAAACAATTCCTTTCTCAGGTCCCGTCCTCAGACCCAGACCCCTGGCCCCAGGTTCAGCCCAGTCCCGTTTTCGGGCCCAGTCCTCAACCCAATCCCTTTATTAGGCCCCGCCCCCAACCTACCGCCTTCCCTTCCCAGATCCCGCCCCCTGTCACGGCATCGCTGAGTCTCACTCAGACTCTTCCCCTCACCCGGGCCCCTCATCCCTGCCCACTCCTCGCCTTCGTAGATGCCCAGGCGCCCATCACCGCCGCACAGCTGGCCCGGGTGGCCAAAGCAGATCTGGTCACAGTCGGTGGCCGGAGCCGGGCGTCCCCGGGCCAGGTCTCTTTCAGAGCCACAGAAACAGGCGTAGCCAGCCTCCACGCCCGCCAACTGGGAGCACAGACTGGGTGACCACCGAGACAGGGGCTGGGGTGGGGGTGGGGTAGTGGGAGCCAAGGGTTGGGGTCGGAAGGGGGAATCGGGCTGGGGGTTCAGAAATTAGTGTCAAGGTTTGGCCTCAGAGTTCGAAGTTGATTTGGTCCTGAGGTCAAGGTCAGGGGTCACCACCGGTCTGGGCAGGTGGGCAATACCTGGTAGCCCTTCATGCGGCAGAAGCGAAGGCACACCTGGACCGTGAGCTTTGTTGAGGTGCCGCTGGGGCCGCTGAGGGCCGGGGGTGCCCCGGAGTCCACGAAGCAGCCCAGGTACCCAGGCACTGAGGGGGCAGCAGAGTCAGGCTCAGTGAGGCGCCTCCAAAAGCGAACTCTGCCCAGGCAGCCCGGCTTCCACCCTTGTCCAGCCCGGCCCACTCACTATGACACGTGGGGATATCGCAGTAGCGCCAGTAGATGCCCTCCTCTGTCTCGGCCACGTAGCACCATGGCTGCACATCACCATCTGGGTTACTGTTGGTACAGGAGGAATAGTTGGGATCCTCCTGTCCCAAGAATGGCAAATTCCAGCCCTGACCCACGGCTTATTCTCAAAATGGCCACCGTGTGTGTTCGAGCAAATTCTGGTTTGCCCACCAGAATGGATGTCGACTTCCGAGTGTACGGTGGGAAGTCATTAAAGGGCCCTGGGGGCTGATTTTAGGTCTTCAGCTGTTGCTAGGCTATGAAGACTTTGAGGCCATTTGTAGTATTAGTCCTCCACCCAGCCATGGGCCTCAGCCAAGTCCCTTGTCTTGGAATCCTGCTTTAAAGCAGAAGTGATGAGCCCTAAGCTTTGCGGTTCAGCAGGGAAGTGTCCTCCCGCGCAGCTCGGTCCCTGCCGCTTCAGACCGAAACTGTGGCTCTGAACCCCCAATCCCTCCGTCACCACCAGTAGATGTGTCTCAAAAGAAGATGTGAGCCAAGGGCCCGGCCCCTCACTCCAGGGCTTGCCCTCTGACTACGCCACGCCCTTATGGGCGCCTTGAGTGCCCAGGCCTGACCTGAGGCTCTGCAGAAGTTATGCGCCTACGGCCCGACCCAGGTCAGAAAAGGTTCTACCCCACGCTTAAGCCCCGCCCCCAGGCCCTCGAGATGGCCCCTGTGCCCGCCCAGCAGAGACCTCCGCTCCGCCCATGCCGAGGCCCAGCTCCGGGCCAACGCCTGTAATAGTGCACCCAGCTCCGCCCCAGCGAAGGCCCCGCCCCTCACCGGCAGAAGTTGTGCGCGCCCAGCCCCCAGCGGCCGTGGGGGTCGCTGGCGCTGCTGTAGCTGTGCTGCTGCGTCTGGTCCCAGTAGAGGCACGGGCGGCCAGCCCCGCGCGGGCCTGTGCGGTTTTGGTGGCCGCGGTAGTCTGCGCCATTCACCTGGAAGCACTCGGACAGGCCTGCACGGCGACGGCGGGGCCTGGGAGGTCCTGACCCTTGCCGGGCATCCTCACCTCACACTCCGATGCCAACTCCCACCCAGCTCCCCAGCCAGCGCCCCCGGCGCCCATGGGGCCCTCGGGCTGCTCAGCTGCTGCCACCACCTGCTCTGCCCCCTCGCCAGTGGGACTCGGGTTCTAGGCGCGGAGGCCGAGGAGGGAATGGTGACCTCGGCCCAGTCGCCGGGCCGCGACTCACCTGGGTTATGCAGCCTCCCAGCTGAGGTCCCGCGTGGCAGCAGCAGCCGGAGCAAGAGAAGGAGGAGGAGGCCCCGCGGGGCCCGTGTCCCCATCGCCCCCAGCCAAGAAGAGGTCGCCCTGGCCCGCACAAGGCCCTTGTCGCCCCTGGGGTCGCTCCGGGGTCTCCCAGGAGGCCTGGGGGGCGTTGTCCTCTGACAGTCTGTCCTCGTCCCCGCTCTACGAGGCGCTCTCTATCTGGGGCGGGGGGTGGCGGTAATATCTCCCAGGGGTATTTGCCTCCTAGGGTTTCTGGCCCTGAAGGCGTCTCTCTGCCCCGGCCCCTACTGGGAGTCTCCCCGGGGGGACGATCTCTGGCCAGGGATGTTCTCCATCTCTGCCTCTCCGGGCTCGGGGTCCTGCCTCGGCTTCCACACCCGCCCGCTCCCTCTGCCTCTTGCTCTCTGAGTCTCCCTCGCCCAGGTCTCCT
>NW_020174705.1:2530459-2534451 GCF_003031525.2 Neophocaena asiaeorientalis asiaeorientalis | reverse complement strand
GCCTCCCACGCCCGCCCCCCATCTCCGGGACCCTCTGTGTCCCGGAGCGCGCCTCCCCTCCCTTCCTCCACTCAGGGTCGGTGAAGGTTCCTGCGGGAGCGTGTGGAGGAGGCCCGGCCAGGCTGGTAGACAGAACGACCCTAATGGGGGAGACACAGGACCCTCTCCTGAGGCCACACGTCCCCGGGGCACCCGGAGTCCCCAGCTCACAGACACCCTTGAATGAAGTGCAGGCACGCTCTCCCAGTCAGTCACCCATTCATTGTGAGACGCTCACACGCACACCCTCTTTCGGATCTTCACGCCTCTCGCTTCCCAGGTCCCGAAGCCTCTGGCCTGAGGAAGCGCCACTCCCTGCCCCCGCACCCGCCCCACGGGCTGGAATGGTGGCCGCTCAGTCTGGGACAGGCAGGGGCAGCTGGTGTCTGGGGAGGAAGGCAGCTGCGCCCCTGGTCCCAGCCCGTTCCCTCCTCTCCTCCTCCTCTCCCTAGGACCCCCAGCCCAGGCTCGCCGGAGCCCTCGCAGCGCGATGGAATTCCCCCAGCGGTGCCCCCCCACCTGGCGGGGAAGGGGGAGGGGAGCAGGCCCAGGCAGGCGTGGGGGGAAATTCCCCGCCCCCTCCCCCTGGGCCCGACTCCTCCGAGTCCTCTGATCTCCCAGCAGCGCCCGCCGGCTGCCCCCAGGGCTTGGGGAGAGGCCAGCGCAGGTGCGTGGGAGGGCGGGGGCGGGGACCGGGAAGGAGATGGGTGGTGGCCTGGGGCCCAGAGCGGCCCGCCCGGCCCCGATATCTTGCCTCCCAGTCCAGCCTGCCCACCCCTCACCAGTCCCCCACCAGGCTGTCCAGCCTGCAAGGACCTGTCTCCGCTCTGTCAGTACCCGCCGTACTCCTCCCCCGCCCCAGATCGGGGGCGCAGAGAAGATTCTAGGAAAGCCACAGTGCTGGTGGTGGTGACTGGACCCGCGAAGACCTCACTTCGAATGAGCCTGTGCCTCATACACAGGCTGGGGGGAGGTGTGTGTGTGGTGGGGGGGCGTTATCCCAACGCAGTTGGCTGGCTGAGGCTGGAGGCCAGTGCCCAGGTTGCCTCCTGGGGGGACCCTCTCAGCTGCCACGCTGGCCCGGGATCACCTCCCAGTTTCCTGGCCCTGCTGAGCAATGGACTGGGAGTCTCACCAGCGCAGGCTAGCCCAGCGCAGGGAACCCATCTAAGGAGGGAGTAGTAAAACCCATGGACCTGGCCCCCTTCTCCCTTCTGCTTGTGAGCTTGGGGGCTGCTGTGGCTCCGTGGCATTGTCCTAGGCTCTGGCCCAGGGATAGAATCCTGGGGCAGCAGGCCTGGGTGATGGGGGTGCATGGGGAGCCTTGCTCCCAGGAGTCACCTGAGAAAAGGGCGGGGTGGGGGACAAAGATGACCAGGACCCCTCGTGCAGAAGCAAGGTCAGTGGTGGAGTGGAGGAAGAACTGACCCCTTTTCTGGCAGGAGGGTTGACTAAAAAGGGCTGTCCATCTGGTCCACTGTACTTTGGGCCCCCACTGCCAGGCTGATCTCCTGCAGAAGGGGTATTGGATGAAAAGAAGGGGGTGCTCAGTTCCAGGACTCAGGCACCAAGATGAGAGGCAGTATCCCCACTGCAAGCTCCAGTCCCAGGTGGCTCACAGAACCTTGAACTAAGGAAGGCCTGGGCTCTCGCCCCCACCACTTCCGGGGAGTTCAGAAAGGCTGCCTGCCGAGGGACCCATGGTCTCAGTCAGGACCTCCCCCTGGTCTCCCCGCAGCAATGGTACCACTGTCGTGGGAGGGCTAGGTCCCTACTGCCTGGCCCCTACCTGCCCCCTGCCTGTTTACTGACCCTGGCTCCTCCAACTCCTGCACAAACAGCTGAACTTCATTTCCCTGCTTCCCTTGCATTAGGTATAGCCACAGGAGTGAGCTCTGGCTATGAGGCATGGGCAGGAGTGATGCCTCTCACTCCTCAATTCTCAAAGAAAGGGCCCAGATCAACAGCATTGACATCACCAGGGAGCTTGTTAGAAATGCAGATTCTCATACCCTACTCCACGCCTCCTTCATCAGAGCCTGCATTAACAAGATCCCCAGGTGTTAAAGTTTGAAAAGCACTGATGTAGACCCCTGCCAGCTCTGGTCTACAATAGCCTCAGTTTCTATCTCCTTCATTCACCAACTAGATGGAGGGGATACCTAGGGCCTAAGGGAGGGTGGAAGGAGCCAGATTCCCTAGCAACCTTGTAGAGGGAGCCCACCAACTAGAAGTATCAGCGTGGGATTCTGCATGAGTGGAGAAATAAATATCTATGTGTTAAGCCACTGAGATCAGGGGCTTGCTTGTTACAGCAGCTGGCACAACTTACCTGGACTAATACATTCCCCCCACCCTCATACAGTTCTTGTCTCCAAGACTGGTTCCTCTGAGAGCTGGGAGGGAGAATGTTCCATGCCTCTCATTTAGCTTCTGGTGCCTTGTTGGCCGTCACTGGCATTCCCTGGCTCATAGAAGCCACTAATCACCCCAGTCTCTGCCTTCACCTCCGCATGGCATTCTCCCTGTGTGAATGTCTGTGTCTGAATTTCCCCTTTTTATACGAACACCAGTCATGTTGGATTAGGGGCCCAACCTACTGCAGTAGGATCCCGTCTAAACTAATCACATCTGCAACGACCTATTTCCAAATAAGGTCACATTCTGAGGTACTAGGGGTTAGGATTTCAACATGTGAATTCTGGGGGGACACAATTCAACTCATAACATGTTACTTATTTCTTGTCACTTTTCCATCCTTGCTGCTAGTTCTCTAGTCTGAGCCACCACCATCTCCTACTTGGACTAATAGCTCTCTCAACTGAGGTCCAACTCCCCATGGTTACCCTGAACAGCCCTTCCAGCAGCGAGAGTCTTTTTTTAATGGGAGAAGGCTGAGGGGCTGTTCTAGTGCCCTCGGAGCCCTCAGGGGAACAGTAGGGTGGGCAGCCAGGAGAGGCTGGGCTCTGCAGAGCTGTGATGAGGATACAGCCTGAGGCTGGCAGCCACCCTTACCTTTGTCTCCAGAGACTCCCTTGGGTACCTATGGCTTCTGGTCCTTAAACCAGGTAATCTTACCTGATATGGACACCTGGGAGAGAACACCTGGGGCAGGTGATGTATGCTGGGGTTGCATTTTAGAAAAGCCCTTGGCTATCATGGGGACAGATTGCAGAGGGGACACTGGATGCTGCAGTGGTCACAAAGGTGAAGGGTTGGGGCTCTAGGTGACTCAGGGGCCTAGGGATGGGGATGTTTATTTTTCTATTATTTTTATTTTTTTGCAGTCCACGGGCCTCTCACTGTTGTGGCCTCTCCCATTGCGGAGCACAGGCTCCGGACGTGCAGGCTCAGTGGCCGTGGCTCACGGGCCTAGCCGCTCCGCGGCATGTGGGATCTTCCCAGACCGGGGCATGAACCCGTGTCCCCTGCATCGGCAGGCGGACTCTCAACCACTGTGCCACCAGGGAAGCCCGGGGATGTTTATTAATACAAGGATTGACTAAGTCTTCTTTACCATATGTGTGCCTTACTAGTGCTATGGACTGAATGTTTGTGTCCCCCTCCAATTTACATGTTGAAACCCTAATCCCAATGTGATAACATGAAGAGGTGGGACCTTTGGGAGGTGTTCCGGTCAGGGTGGAACCCTCATGATGTGTTAGTGCCTTATACGAAGAGGCCAGAAAGTTAGCTACGCCTACCCCACTTCCGCTCCCCATGTGAGGACACAGTAAGAAGGTGGCCAACTGTAAACCAGGAAGAGAGCCCTCACCAAAACTCAACCGTGCCCGCAGCCTGACCTCACAATTCCAGCCTCCAGAACTGTGAGAAATGTCTGTTGTTTAAGATCCCCCCTCTGGGGCCTATGGTATATTATGGCAACCTGAGTGGACTAAGACACCTGGATTCTCCAAATTCTCCCAGCACCAGAGGAAGGAACACCATCAGCC
>NW_020174705.1:2523113-2529982 GCF_003031525.2 Neophocaena asiaeorientalis asiaeorientalis | reverse complement strand
CCCATCAGCCTTAACACATAGGGAAAGAAACCGCAGAGGCAGTGATTTCTAATGGGTCTGAGGTTTCTTTTCGGGGTGATGAAATGTTCTGGAATTAGATAGAGGTGACAGAGGCCCTACTCTGAATGTACTAACAGTCACTGAATCATACACTTGAGTCGGTGAACTCTATGGTGTGTGGATTGTATCTCAATAAAGCTGTTACTAAAGAAAGAAAGAACTAGGCAGGGTGGCACTGGTGGCACTGATAGCTGACGGGACCTAGGGACAGGCAGGGCGGTGTTAAGGACGGCTCTGGGTTTCTACTTATGTGGTGGAGCTGTCAGAGGAGGGGGATGATGAGGACACTCCCCTTCTCCACCTTTGCTGCTGGTGACCATGGGATATCCAGGGTCAAAGTCCTGGGGGCAGCTGGACACACAGGTTTGGTTGCAGAAGGGAGGGCAGAGCTGGGGCTGCAGATTGACAAACCGTGGACCCTGAAAATGGCTGGGCAGAAAAGGGCTGAGGTCCAGTCCCCAGAACACCAACCACCTTGCTTATCGGTTGGGTGGGAGCCAAGGAGCCCTCAAAGGAGATGCAGAGAACCTGGGAGCCACCTTCAGGTCTGCAGGGATTAAGGAGGGGCAGTGAGTGCAGGCGGTGAACTCTGAGATGCACCCGCTGAATTTAGTGACAAGGAAGTCGGTGCTACCCAGCAGGAGCCATCTCGACAGAGGACATGGGGACAGGAGGCTGGGCTAGGTGGGCAGGGGGAGCTGGGCCAGGAGAAGCGTTTCAGTGACGCTCACCTCACAACCCCAGGGACAAGACTGAGGGCTGGGGACCCTAGAGCCAGCCGCTGGCCCATTTTTAAAATGTGAGTAACTTTTTGGCAGTCTCGCTGCTCCTTATGAACTTCTTATTTCAGATTTCATAATTGAGATGTTGTTGTGCCATCACCCAAAGAGACACAGAGATATATTAGTGGCTCCACGTGGTGCAGACATAATGAAACAGGGTTTATTGGGGGAACTAGCAGCGGAGTGGAAATAGGGAAGGAGGAGGGCGGGACCACGCCCAGCTGTCGCTGTCCACCAGGGGCCAGCTTCCAAGAGGGACTTGCCTCTGTGCACTTTACTCTGTGACAGGGATAGGGCAGGGGACATCTCGCTGGCTCTGGAACCGTGGAGGAAGTGGCTGTATGATGGGGAGCCTCTGGGGCTTGGTGGTGGGTGGTGAGTGGCCATGGGGCTACCCAAGGTGGCAGCAGTATCCAAATTCATGTCCATTGGGGAGTCCTTGGTCCGAGCAACATGGACCATCCACCTGCCCTCTAAGGTCAAAGCAGGTGCAGAGATGAGAATGAGTGGCTGGGCCCTGGTCAATGTGAGCATGGGGGCAGAGGGACAAGCCTGAGTCCTTCCTGTGACTCTGGGCCTGGAGCCCAGCCAAGGTGACAGGCATGGGACTCGAGATTTGGAGTCTTCTACCCTGCGCCCCGTGGAAGCCCTACTATGGAGGGTGGGAAACCAGTGACCCTGCAGGCGTTTGGGTGACATTGGCTGCTGGGACTCGGTGCTTCTCTCCGGGCACTTCAGGCCTGTGTGAGTTTCCTCTTTGTGTGGGACTGAGCAGAGACCCAGCTGGTGCTGGCACAGACTTGACTGTCCTTTTAAGTTCAGGTGCCGTTCTATAAGTGTGGTCGCCTCCCGTGGATGTGCACATCTGTGGGTCTGGGATTGGGGTGCATCTGTTCCCACAGGGCTGTCTTTGGCCTTGGCCATGGGCAGTTCACTCTCTCGGGGCAGCGTGCTCCATGGCCAATAGCACTGCCCGAAACATAGCCCCTGTGTTGCGTGTCCACTGCAGGCGGCCAGCAGCATGATGGGTCTCTTGGCAGGTGCCTGCCTTCTACCTGGGAGGTGGGCTGTCACGTTGCTGGACCATCTCCATGCCTGCTGGCCAGGCTGGTGGGTGAGGGCCCCATGGAGCCGGTAGTCGGGTCAAGAGATGGGACAGTTACCTGCCTGGGAAGGTAGCCAGGGTCTTGGGGGTCAAGGTTGCCCTGGCTTGGGGGTGCCAGTTCCACTTCAAGCTTGCCACAGCTTATGAAAACGAGTCAGGGAGGACTTGGGATGAATCAGCAGAGGATCCAGGCCTCTCTTTCAGCTCCACAGGGGCTGGGGAATGGCCAGCAGAAGCTGCACTGTCCCCCCGTGCGCTGGGAGCAGACCCCTCAGCAACCTTTCCGAGGACTCCCACCACTAGGACTAGGTGGGTCCTAGTCCAGCGGGCACCTGGGCCAGGTGACCAGACTCTGCCCCAGGTGTGGAGGCTTCCCTCTGCCCAGCCAAACTCCATCACTTCCCACCACGTGGCACTGAGACATGTGGAGTGTATGCCTTTCTGGTGGCCATCTGTTGCTGCAAAGGGCATGTGGACGCACAGCAGCTCTACACAGTAAGATATAAAATCAGGTTTATTGCAGGAAATGTATAGGCAGAAGGACAGTGGGGGGTGTCTGAGCTGTCACTGTCCCATGGCTGGACGGCAGGCTGCATGGCCAGCTTGGTGGGAGGGAGCCTGCACCGTGTGCTCCCCCTGCAATTCAAGGAGCCCGCTGGGGAGGATGCGGCCCTGTTAGCAAGCAGCAGTCTCTGGAGGTGGTTGGGAACATGGGCTCATCGCTCCCTGCAGGCTGTCTCCCTGCCGTGCCATCAGACAGGAGAAGGGGTTGCGCCTGCTGTCATCGGGGTCTGCCTCTCCTCCTGCATCAGGCGAACGTGGGCGACCCCGGTGGAGTTTGCCCAGTGCTGGCTTCCTGCAGCCGTCAGGCTGGCTTCCAGGGCCTGAACAACACCTGCCCTGGGGATCATGGACACTGGGTTTAATTTAAGTTGGAAAACAGCAAAGGGAACTCTAACAGAGGGTGTAGCAAGGCCTCTGGTTTCGGCCTGCTCTGTTAATGGGACAGCCACACCCCGGCAGCAGATGGCCAAAGAGCCTGAAGGCCCACCTGGCACCTGCCCGGAAAACACCTGGGGTGGCTGGAACCGCAGGGGCAGCTCAGCCTGAGGAAGCAGGAACTTCCCCAAACATGCCCCACCTTCGTCTTGAAGTGGCCTCCACGATGATTTTCCACGTTGTGGAGCTGAAGCAGGACCACACCCAACAGGAAAGCCCTTGGCAAAGCCGTGGGCTCTGAAAACAGATGGGTATTTGCACCAGGGCAGGAGCAGGTGTCTTTGTGAACGATGCTTCCTTCCTCAGAGCTTTTGGTGGCCGTGGCCCTCCCCACGTCACTCCACGTCACACACAGCTGCGGGCCACCAGCTCCTGGGGCTCTTCTTTGTCGGCAGGGAGACACCATCGAAGCGTTCCTCCTGGGAGGCCTCTTGAGGAAATGTGAAGGCCGTGGATGCTTTGGAAGAGTGAAAAAGGTTTTGTCGAGCAAAATCTAACCGGGTGGGAAATGCCGGGGTTCTGTGTGGACCTGGAGCATCCTTGACGCAGGTGACACGTGAGGTTCCTCTGCTGAGTCTGGGAGGAGGCTGGCCTCATTGGGACTCGCTGTCCAGATGTGTATCTTCCACCTTCCTGATGACAAAGAAACACACATTCTTGATATCCATGAAATCCAAACGTGGTGGAAAGAGATAATCAAGAAAGTTAAGGATTCCCGTAATCCCTTTCCCCTAGAGATCACCATCAACCAGATCATTTTTATACACACTCATATACATGCATCACAGCAGTTCCTTTAAAACGTGAGATTGGGAATTCCCTGGTGGTCCAGTGGTTAGGACTCTGAGCTTTCACTGCCAAGGGCGCAGGTTCAATCCCTGGTGGAGGAACTAAGATCCTACAGGCCATGCGGTGTGGCCAAAATAAATAAATAACTTCATACCCTTTAGCTACACCCCCGAACATTCTTCACCCTAGGCAACCACTAATTTAATTCCTTTTTTTTTTTATTTTTCACTGCCAAGGGCACAGGTTCAATCCCTGGTGGAGGAACTAATATCCTACAGGCCATGCGGTGTGGCCTAAATAAATAAATAAATAAATAAATAAATAAATAAATAACTTCATACCCTTTAGCTACACCCCTCAACATTCCTCACCCTAGGCAACCACTAATTTAGTTTCTTTTTTAAAAAAAAATATTTATTTATTTATTTATTTATGTTTGGCTGCGTCGGGTCTTAGTTGAGTCACATGGGATCTTTCATTGTGGAGTGTGGGATCTTTCGTTGCGGAGTGTGGGCTCTTCGTTGCAGTGCATGGGCTTCTCTCTAGTTGTGGCACGCAGACTCCAGAGTGCGTGGGCTCTGCAGTTGCAGAGCGCGGGCTTAGTTGCGCCTCCGCATGCGGGATCTTAGTTCCCTGACAAGGGATCAATCCTGCATCCCCTGCATTGGAAGGCGGATTCTTAACCACTGGAACACCAGGGAAGTCCCTAATCTACTTTTTAACTCCATAGATTTGCCTATTCTGGACATTTCATAGAAATGGAATCATACAAGTTGTGGTCTTTTGTGTCTGGCTTCTTTCACTTATCATCACGTTTTTGAGGTTCATCCGTGTTGTAGTGTGTGTCAGTTCTTCATTCCTTTTTATGGCCAAGTAATATTTCATTGTATGAATGAACCATGTTTTATTTATTCATTCAACCATTAATGGATATTTTGGGTTTTCACTTTTTGGCTATTATGGTTTTTTTTTTGTTTTTTTTGTTTTTTTTTGTTTTTTTTTGGCTATTATGTTTAATGTTGATATGAACATTGGTGTACAGTTTTTTATGGACACATGTTTTCAGTTCTCTTGGGTGTACAACTAGAAGTGGAATTACTGGGTGAACAAACACTCTATGTTTAACTTTTTTTTTTTTTTGGCTGCATCACACAGCATGCAGTTTCCCCGACCAGGGATTGAACCCTCACCTCCTGCACTGGAAGTGCAGAGTCCCAACCACTGGACCGCCATGGAAATCCCTGTTTAACATTTTGAGGAACTGCCAGACTGTTTTCCAAAGTAGCTGTGCCATTCCACCAAGAGTGTATGAAGGTTCCAATTTCTCCACATCCTTGTAAACACTTGTTATTGTCTGTCTTTTTGATTTAGCCATCTTAGTGGGTGTGAAGTGCTAGCTCACTGTAGTTTTTGTTTTTTGTTTTTGTTTTTTTTTGGCTGCATTGGGTCTTCATTGTTGTACACGGGCTTTCTCTAGTTGCAGTGAGCAGGGGCTACTCTTCGTTGCGGTGCGTGGGCTTCTCATTGCGGTGGCTTCTCTTGTTGCAGAGCATGGGCTTTAGGTGCGTGGGCTTCAGTAGTTGTGGTGCCCGGGCTTAGCTGCTCCGAGGCATGTGGGATCCTCCCAGACCAGGGCTCGAATCCGTGTCCCCTGCATTGGCAGGCGGATTCTTAACCACTGCACCACCAGGGAAGCCCCTCATTGTAGTTTTGTTTTGCATTTCCTAAGGCTAATGACGTTGAACATCTTTAATTGTGCTTACTGGCCATTAGTATATCTTGAACTTCATAAAAGAAATAAAATCTTTGAAATAAAAACTGTCTATTCACATCCTTTGTCCACGTGTTAATTGGATTATTTGTCTTTTTATTGTTGCGGTTTGCAAGATCTTAGTTCCCCGACCCGGGATTGAACCGGGCCCTGGCAGTGTAAACTCTGAGTCCTAACTGCTGGACTCCCAGGGAATTCCCTAAGAATTCTTTATATATTCTGGATACAAGTCCTTTAACAGATATGATTTGCAAATATTTTCTCTCATTCTGTGGATTGTATTTTCACTTTCTTGATGGTATTATTTGAAGCACTAAAGTTTGTTTTTTTTTTAATTTTTCTATTTTTGGCTGCGTTGGGTCCTCGTTGTTGCGCGTGGGCTTTCTCTAGTTGTGGCAAGTGGGGGCTTCTCTTCACTGTGGTGCACAGGCTTGTCCTTGCAGTGGCTTTTCTTGTTGCAGAGCACGGGCTCTAGGAGCATGGGCTTCAGTAGTTGTGGCTGCTTTATTTTGTACAAAAAGGTAAGAGTGAGCAATAGTTATCACTTAGGGATAGTATCAGGGTCAAGTCCTGGAAACATCCTTGACCTTGACCCTGGAAGCTAAGGGTCAGCCTTGCAAGCAGGTTGTTCTAAGGACAGAAGTTGCAGGCCTGCTGCATTAAATCCGTTCTGTACACAAGCTGTATGATATTGATTTACAGCTGGGAAAGCAATCTTGCATTCCTGGCATAAGTCCCATTTGGTCATGGTGTATGATCCTTTTTTATGTTGCTGGATTCAGTTTGCTGGCATTTTGTTGAGAATTTTTACTTCTATGTTCCTAAGAGACATTGCTCTATAGTTTTATTTCTTTTAATTAATTAACTAATTAATTAATTTATATATTTTGGCTCTGCCAAGTCTCAGTTGAGGCACATGGGCTCTTCATTGTGGCATGCATGCAGGATCTAGTTCCCCAACCAGGGATCGAACCTAGGGCCCCTGCACTAGGAGCACGGGGTCTTACCCACTGGACTACCAGGGAAGTCCCTAGTTTTCTTTTCTTGTGATGTCTTTGCTTGGTTTTGATAACAGGGTATTGCTGGCCTTACAGGATGAGTTGGGAAGTGTTCCCTCTTCTTCTATTTTTGGGAAGAGTATCTGTCTTCTTTAAATATGTGGTAGAACTTGGAACTTCCCTGTTGGTCCAGTGGTTAAGACTCCATGCCTCCAATGCAGGGGGCCCGGGTTCGATCCCTGGTCAGGGAACTAGATCCCACATGCCGCGTGGCCAAAAAAAAAGAGAATATATATATATAATGTATATAAGTATGTAAATAATATATATTATATCTATAAATATGTATTTTATATATATATATA
>NW_020174705.1:2497667-2523093 GCF_003031525.2 Neophocaena asiaeorientalis asiaeorientalis | reverse complement strand
GAACTCATCAATTAAGTCATCTAGGCCTAAGTGGGAATCTTAGTTCCCTGACCAGGGATCAAACTTGTGTACCCTGCAGCAGAAGCACAGAGTCTTAACTTGTGGGTAGTTTTAAAATGACTAATTCAATCCCTGTACTTGGTTTAAGTCTATTCAGATTTTCTATTTCTTCATGAATCAGGTTTGGTAGCTTTCTAGGAATTTTTTCATTTCATCTAAGTTATCTAATTTGTTGGCATGCCATTGTTCACAGTATTTCCTTATAATTGGTTTTTCTGGTCTAGCTAAAGGTTTGTCAATTTTGTTGATCCTTTCAAAGAAACAACTTTTGGTTTTGTTAGTTTTCTCTATTTTCTTTTTTTTTTAACATTAAAAAAATATTTTATTTATTTATTTATTTATTGTATTCTTGCCTGTGTTGGGTCTTAGTTGCAGCACACAGGATCTTTGTTGTAGCACGTGGGACCTTTTGTTGCTGCACATGGGCTCTCCATTGCAGCGCACAGGCATCTCTCTAGTTGTGGGGCACGGGCTCCAGAGTGCATGGGCTCTGTAATTTGCGGCATGTGGGCTGACTAGTTGAGGCGCGTGGGTTCAGTAGTTGTGGCACGCGGGCTTAGTTGCCCCATGGCATGTGGGATCTTAGTTCCCCGACCAGGTATTGAACCCGTGTCCCCTGCATTAGAAGGCGGATTCTTTACCACGGGACCATCAGGGAAGTCCCTACTTTTCTATTCTCTATTCCATTAATTTCTATTCTAATAGCTATTATTTCCTTCCTTCTGCTTGCTTTAGGTTTACATTGTTTTTCTTTTTCTAGCATTCTTTTTCTAACATGTAAGTTTGAGTTATTGACTTGAGATCTTTATTTTTTTATTATTTTTTTAAAATTTATTTATTTAATTTATTTATTTTTGGCTGTGTTGGGTCTTCGTTGCTGTGTGCAGGCTTTCTCTAGTTGCGGCGAGTCAGGGCTACTCTTCCTTGCGGTGCACGGGCTTCTCGTTGCAGTGGCTTCTCTTGTTGCAGAGCACAGGCTCTAGGTGCGCAGGCTCCAGTAGTTGTGGCTCGCAGGCTCTAGAGCGCAGGCTCAATAGTTGTGGTGCACAGGCTTAGTTGCTCTGTGGCTTGTGGGATCTTCCTGGACTAGGGCTCGAACCCGTGTCCCCTGCTTTGGCAGGCAGATTCATAAGCACTGTGCCACCAGGGAAGTCCAAGATCTTTATTTTTAATTTTTATTAAAAAAATTTTTTTTTGGCTGCGCTATGCAGCATGTGGGATCTTAGTTCCCTGACCAGGATTGAACCTGTGCCCCCTGCAATGGAAGCGCAGAGTCTTAACCACTGGACCACCAGGGAAGCCCCTCAAAGTATTTTCTAATCTCCCTTGTAACTTCTTTGAGTCACTGGTAATACTTATAAGTAGGCTGTTTAACTTTCATGTATTTGTGAGTTTCCCAAATTTTTTTGTCATTGACTTCTAATTTCTTTCCACTGTGGTCAGACAAAATACCTTGCATGATTTCAATCCTTTTAAATTTGTGGGGTCTGAGGACTTCCCTGGTTGTCCAGCAGTTAAGACTCTGTGCTCCCAATGCAGGAGGCCTGGGTTTGGTACACGGTCAGGGAACTAGATCCTGCATGCTGCAACAAAGATCCCCCATGCCGCAACTAAAGACCAAGTGCAGCCAAATAAATAAATAGATAATTTAAAATAAATAAAAAATTTTGTGGGGTCTGGTTTCATGGCCTAGATATGATCCATCCTGGGGACTGTCCCACATGTGCTTGAGAAGGACATGAATTCTGCTTTAGGTGGTGGCCTCCTTCTTGCTCTGCATTCTCCCTTGGATCCCTTGGATCACTTGTTTTGAGGGGAGATAGCTGTCATGTTTGAGGGCACTCAAACAGCCCTAAGGAAATGTCTACATGGTGAGGAACTGAGGCCTCCAGCCCACAGCCATGTGAGTGAACAGGCCACTTGGAAGCACTTCCTCCAGCCCCACTCAAGCTTTCAGATGGGTGTACCCCCACTGACATCTTTCCTTCAACCCCAGAACCACCCCACCCAACCACTCCTGAAATCTCAACCCACAGACACTGTGACAGACAGTAAGTATTTATTGTTCTTAGTCACTAAGTTTTGTGTAATTTGTGATTATGGTAATACAGTTACCCATAGCTCTGTTGGCTTTCAGGAGCACAAGTCTCGAAGCACAGTTGAACTTCAGGCAGAAGTTTTGTCTTTTCTGAGGAAAAAACATTGAAAACATGGATTAATAATTCTTTTCTTGTTGAAGCTGCCAGAGGCAAAGGCACACCTCCTGGAACGATGACTTCAAGGCCTTGAGGATGAAAACCAGGTGGAATGACTCTGATTGGGGGAGTCATTAGGGGAATTCTGGTTTTCTGATGCCAAAACTACCTATGCCTGGTAAAATAAACTGCTGGAGATCCTGAGTCAGTCTTCACCTTGTCACCAAAAAGACTGGGAGGCAACAATCTCAAAGATGGCACGCCCTTCACCCCAACAAAGGCAAACCACAGCGCCTCGTCCTTGGTTAAGCTGAACAGTTGCTTTCTCATGGAAAAAAAAATTTTTTTAAACAGAAATCAAGTTTCTTTTGTTTGTTTGATGCAACTTGGATTCATTCCCATATTTTATAAGATGTGGCCTTTAATATTTCCATGAATTAATATGAGACACATAATGCTTTCTAAAGACTGGTTTTACTAGAAAAATGGTACAGATGAACCGGTTTGCAGGGCAGAAATAGAGACACAGATGTAGAGAACGTATGGACACCAAGGGGGGAAAGTGGCAGGGGGTGTGTGGTGATGGGATGAATTGGGAGATTGGGATTGACATATACACACTAATATGTATAAAATAGATAACTAATAAGAACCTGCTGTATAAAAAATAAATAAAATAAAATTCAAAAATTAAAAAAAAAGACTGGTTTTACATTCTGTTTATCTGAAGGGAACCCATTTTCAGTTTGATACAGTTAATTATTTGCAAAACTACGTGTGTGTGTGCACGCACATTAGTATATTCTTCTAGGGCGGTCTATATTTTTTCATCAGATTTTCAAAAGATACTACCACCCATAAAAAGTTAGGACCTCTTAGTATAAAAGAGAGGGAAAAAATGGCAGTTACAAGGGGAGTTGGTTTTAAGGATGGGACCAATTTAGGTGTGTTTCTAGGCTCAGGAGAAGGAGCCAGTAGAGAGGAAGCTTAGAAGACTGGAAAGGCAGGAAGACCAGGGAACAAAGGTCCCCAGACAGTGCCTGTCGCCTGAGGTGTCTGAACCTCGGGCTGGCAGAGACCAAGATACCCACAGCTCTCTCGCCCCCACTCCTGTCTGTACCTGGGTCCTCTTGCTGGGCTGTGCTGGGGAGCCGCTCCCGCTGCCTCAGGGCCTCCAGGCCCGCCAGGTCAGGCAGGTGGCAGTGGCTGCGCATGATGGTCACCCGCTGGCCCTGGGTGATGGCCCGGCTGCGGCAGCCCATGCGGGCCTGGTCCCGGCACATCCAGTATACCTTCTCCCCGGCCGCCTTCTCCTTCCTGTAGAGGAAGGACTCGTACACCAGGAACCTGCCCCCGAGAGAGGTCCTCAGGAACTCCAGGGGCTGGAGGGTTTCTGGAAGGAACATGACGTGTGAGTGGGGTGCCTGGGCCGGGCCTTGGAAGCAGGGGACAGAGCCTGGGTGCCAGGGATGGAGACTGCTTCCTTTGTCCCACCAGCCAGCTCCAGCCAGGAAACTGCAGACCCCCCCAACCCCCGCAGGTCCCTCTTTGGTCCCTGCCCTCCACCCCAGCCTGTGCTGCAGGGCCCTGGGGACTGAAGCTCAAGCCACCACGGCCCTGATGCCCTGGAGTGCAGACTGTCTGTCTGTCTGATGGCTGTAGTGCTATCGGGGAGGCTGGCCCTGTAGCCGCCCAAACACTGAGCTTTCCTGCAGGCCTCTCCTGACCCTGCTCGGCCTTCATGCTGGCTGGCAAGCAAGCACCCCAGGGCAGGGGCTGGGCTGAACTGGAATACTCTGGAAGGGCCGTGGTTGGTCTCGACAGTGCACTAGGGGCCTCCCGGCTCCCTGTTCACCCTCCCCTTGGCCAGCTGGCAACCAATCAAATTCTCCCTTTTGAGACTTTTAAGACTCTGAACTGAAAGCTCCTGACATGTTGGGGTTGGGGTGGCTGAAGGCACTGGCAGGGGTGGGGAGGGAGAGGGGAGACAGAGGGTCCCCCAGGTCCAGGAGCACTGCCCCACAAATGGGTGCTGAGCATTTCCTGCAGCTGCCAGTAATGCCACTGCAGCCCCTGGCCCTGTTTTCTCCAGTGGTCTGAGTGGGTTTCTCCCACTGACAGCGCATCCCAGATGAGGACCAGTGCCATTAGTGTGGAGTCCAGATGTGGCCCCTGCCCTAAGGGAGCCCACAGACCAGGAGGACAGACACCACTGGACATGGGCCACAGGAGGAATGTCCCAGCAGGCAGCCTCCAGTCTGTGTTCTGAGCTGTCCCCAGGGGCTGCTGGGCCAGCAGGGAGACCGGGGCCCGGCCCCTGCCCACGCCCCTCTCACCCACACCTGAGCCTTCCCTCTGGGCTGGGCTGGGGAGCTGCTCCCGCTGCCTCAGGGCCTCCAGGCCCCCCAGGTCGGGCGGATGGCAGTGTCTGCGCATCACCATGACCCGCTGGCCCTGGGTGATGGCCCGGCTGCGGCAGTGCATGCGGGCCTGGTCCCGGCACGTCCAGTACACCTTCTCGCCGGCCGCCTTCTCCCGCCTGTAGAGGAAGGACTCATACACCAGGAAGCTGCCCCCCAAAGGGGTCCTCAGGAACTCAGGGCCTCCTGGGGAGAAATGGGAGAGGGGGTCGGGGGAGGAAGAGCCTGGAGCCAGGCCTGGAGCCGAGGAATGAGGGGGGCCGTGACCCCGTTCTCAGAGCCTAGAGCAGCATGGCTCCTGGCATAAGACCCACGGACCCCACCCCACGCTGCACTTACCTCCTCACAGCCCAGGACACAGGCCCCCCATCCCCCAGACTCAGCCTAGCCTGAGCTCCCAGGGCTCCTTTCCCAAGCCTGGGAGAGAAGGGAGGCGGGAGACTGGTGAGGTGGAGATCGCTGAAGGCAGAGTCCGTCTCCTCCACCTCGCGGCGCCTGCAGGAAGGCGGTGTCTTATCTGAGGTGCCGGCAATGGGATGGCACAAGGGCCTCTCGCCCCTGCTAAATTGGAGGAATTAGTGGACAGGCCCTACGGGGGATAAGCAACCAGGAGCGAAATGGGAGTTGCATGCAGCCCCTTGTGCGTGGTGGGCAGTGGGGCTGTAGAAGGGTCCACTCACCCAGGGAGCCAGGCTGGGTGGGCTTTGACCTGAGGGCAGGAGGGGAGGCAGGGAGTGGCCTGGGCCACTGTCCTAACGTGTTGAGAGGGGGGACCTGGAAGGTGGCCACGGCCTTCTGCTCTGAGGACTCCCTTCCCGCCACCCAGGCACCAGGACCACACAGGAGGGGTGGAGGGGAATTCGGGGGTCCGTCAGCACAGCAGCAGGGATGGCAGCCATAGTGGGGGGTTGGTGAGAATGCCCTGGAGAAGGGGGAGCCAGGGTGGGGGGTGAGTGGCCGAAGGGGAGGTATATGATGTGGGGCATGTTTCTGCTCCCCCAGCACCCAATGAAAATGTCCACTGAGGGATGAAAAAGGCACAGGGCATGAGGCCAGAAATGCAGAGAGGAGAGGAGATGGCAGAGATGCTGACCCAGGTTAGACGCTGGGCAAAGGGGGTCACCTGGTCACAGACCTGGCAAAGCAAGAGCTCGCCCAGCCTCAGGGGGTGACTCTCAGAACAAGCAGAGTCCAGTGGCCAAGCCTAGGGAGGCCCGAGGTCCCTCCGAAGTAGGGGTCTAGGGCAGGCCCCAAACAGGGGGACTGACGAGGACTGTCTGTGTGAAGAGCAATGAGACAGGTGCCCGCCCTGGGGGAGGAAGAGTCTGGGGTGTGGGGGAGGAGGAGGAAGTCTGCACTGACATGAAACTCCCTGTTTCCCTGCCCAAGTCCCTGGAGCCGGCAGCCAGGCTGAAATCGCTGCAGGAGGTTGGTCCTAGGGCTCTGAGGCCTGGGGTCTCAAGGGTCGCCTGTTCGGCACCCACATACGGAGCGTGTGGGTCTCTCCTTAAACCTGGCTAAGGACCACTGGCCACGTGGGTCAAAGGTTCTCACACCATCTTACATGATGAAAAAGTCAAGACTCTTACACCAAGTATCACAAATGAGACCATGCAAAGCAATTTAAAGTGTATACAACAATCATTCCCCCTTTAGTTTTGCTGCTTTATACAACTGTGTGATCGACAGAAAATTGAATGGCATGTACCTGGCTGGAAAATTTCACCAGTTGACAAAAAAAAAAAAAAAAAAAAAGAGAGAGGTTTCACCCTGAATGGCAGAGACTAAAGAAACTCATAGAGAAAAGGTAGTTGGAGAAAACAAGGCCACTGCCAGAGGCTGGACGGCAGGGCCGCTGCACTCCTCAGAGGATGGAATGCAAAGGAGTTCAAATACAAGAGTGAAAGTTAAAAATTAAATAGAAGGACTGGAAAGCAAAATCAAGGAAATGTCAGAAAAATGGGGACTCGAAAGTCACTGAACATGAGGAAATTTTCACGAGTGAAGGACATGGTTTCCGGCCTGAAAAGGCCCCAAGTGCCCCCAGCAGAGCCAGGTACCACAGGGATGGAGACACGACCCTATACCTTCAAGCAAAGACCCCCTGTATGCACCTTGGAAAGATGCAGTCATTCGAGCACAAACACCAGACAACCATGGAAAAGGAGCCACAAACAGCCACACCTCCACTGCAGTGTGTTCCCACTCAGCCGTGGACAGATTTATAGAACAAAAGTGCAACAGTTCATTCCACAACTTCTGAAGCCTGCATGCCTAGAGCCCGTGCTCCACAACAAGAGAAGCCACCACAATGAGAAGACCGCATACCGCCATGAAGAGTAGCCCCTGCTCGCCACAACTAGAGAAAGCCTGCACACAGCAACAAAGACCCAAAGCAGGCAAAAATAAATAAATAAATAATAAATTTATTAAATAAAAAAAGTGCAACAGCTGCCTCGAGAGGAGGGGGCAGTGGGTAACTGCTGGGTCCTTGCCATCTCTGGTCGGAAGTCAACAGGAAATAAAAAACCAGTTGACAGCAATGGAAGGAAGCACGCTTTAGGGAAGAGGGCGGCAGATGCCCTAAGGAACAACGGAAAGGGGACTTCCCTGGTGGTCCAGTGGTTAAGGCTCAGCGCTTCCACTGCAGGGGGCATAGGTTCAATCCCTGGTTGGGGAACTAAGGTCCTGCATGCCGTTTTGCACAGCCAAAAAATTAAAAAAGGAAGCAAGGAAGGAAGGAAGGAAGAAAACAAAAAAAGGAACAATGGCTGAGTGGTTATTCGGGGTGGGAGTTGGGGGTAAGGACGGGGCGAGGCTAGATCATCCCTAGGTACATAAAAGTTATAAGGAAATGGGATAAAAAGAGAGTCAGAAAAAAAAAAAATCAGAGATCTCGAGTTTGAGAGAATTTTAGGGCCAAAAAGGCTCTAAAGGTGACTCAGATGACTCAGAAAAGTATGGGACTGGGAACCCCTGAGGGAGAGCAGGGAGCAGAGAAGGCTGGGCCGAGGCTGCTCTTAGCAAGATGAGCCGGAATATGCATGTTATTGTGGCCACGAGAGTCAAACATAAGCACTGTGGGGCCAACAAAGGTGGGAGGAGGGGGGCTGTGACCCTCATCATAGAGCCCAGAGGGACCATGGTAGATGATCAGGCAGAACAGCTGGAGGAGAACAGAAGTCAACGACAGGAATGGGTCACCTTCAGCCCTTAAGCCACATCTGTAGGACGTGCTTATTACTGGGCACGGTGTCAGCCACCCACACTGGAAAAATGAGAAACCAGCTTGTGCGATTAGCTTTCTCTATGAATCCTATACATTCTTAAGAAAAAAGAAAGGATGAGAAGGAGGAAAGGGAGCCTGGGTTGATCAAGTGCTGCAGAGATTCTGGGCTGGTCTGAGCAGGAGAGTGAGGCCCACTGCCCAAGAGAAAGGGTGACGCCCCAAGTCACCTAATCGACTTGGGGATAAGGTGAGGTGGACCAGGAGGGGGTGTGGGGGTAGGGAGATGAGACAGGAGGGAGCTGTAACCTTCCAGAGGGTCCCCAGTAAGGACGGGGAGGATGCTTGCTGGAGGTCAAGAGGGAACGGGGTGGGCAGTCTGGGTCTTCTGACTGTACCCCGAGGCCGCTCCCCGGTCTGGCCTACCAGAGCTCCCTCGCTGAGCCGTGCCAGGGCGTTTCTCTCGCTGCCGCAGGGCCTCCAAGCCCCCCAGGTCGGGTGGGTGGCAGTGGCCTCGCATCACTGTCACCCGCTTGCCTTGGGTGATGGCTCGGCTGCGGCAGCCCATGCGGGCCTGGTCCCGGCACGTCCAGTACACCTTCTCCCCGGCCGCCTTCTCCCGCCTGTAGAGGAAGGACTCATACACCAGGAAGCTGCCCCCCAGAGGGGTCCTCAGGAACTCAGGGCCCCCTGGGGAGAAATGGGAGAGGGGGTCAGGGGAGGGAGGTTGGAAGCTGGGGTGTGAGCCGGAGCAGGGCCTGGGGCTGGGCCAGGCCTGGTGTCGCCCCCCTCCTACCTCCTGGGACCTCGGGGAGCAAGACTGGAGTGCAGGCAGAGCGCCAGGCCAGCGGGTGTGGACTCACCCAGGTCCTCGTCCTGGTCCTCCTCGCCTTGCGGCTGGGCCAGGAGGTCCTGATCTTTGGCCTTTGACCGTTTTCTGGGCCGGGGCCTGGTGAGAGTCAGGGGGCCCGGCCCCCTGCGGTAGAACAGGCTGTCCACGCCTTGGAGCAGCTTGTCCACTTGGCCCCCGGGGCCGCCCGGCCTGGCCCGCAGCAACTCCATGGCCTTCTCCTGCTGCCGCCGGGCCTCCAGACCCTCCACGTCAGGCGGGTGGCAGTGGCCACGCATGACAGTCACCCGCTGGCCCTGTGTGATGGCCCGGCTGCGGCAGCCATGCAGCGCGTGGTCCCGGCACGTCCAGTACACCTTGTCCCCCACAGCCTTCTCCCGCTTGTAGAGGAAGGACTCGTGCACCAGGAAGCTGCCCCCGTAGCAGGTTCTCAGGAACTCCAGGGGCGGGGGCCCTCCTGGAGGAGGAAGTGGGGAGGGGCTGGGCAGGTGCAGGCTGGCAGAGCTCTGCTCCTTTAGTTTACCGTGCAGGGCAGGGCCCTGGGTGCATCCCCACTGATTGCCCACCCAGTGCCCCAAGGAGGCCGTGTGGCTCCTCTCCTGGTGGCCAGTGAGGAGGCCACGGCTCTGGTTGGTCAAGCACCACGTCCCAGGCCACACACTGGAGAGGGCCAAGCTGCCTCCGATGCCACACCCTGCCTGCTCAGTCACTCCCGGCCATACTTTTTCTTAGGGTTTGTTTGAAAATTGTATCTAATTATCAAATAACACATGCACACGCCATAAAATGAAATGGGACCAAAAGATACACAGTGAAAGACAAGTCCTTCTCACCCAGCCCCCGGCACCCAGCACAGCAGCCGCCTTAAATCCCTAAATCCTTCAATCCTTTCCAGGTCTGGAGGCACCCAGCCTATGGGACCAAGCCCACCTCCCAGTTACTGGTAATAAAAACTGCCGCAAAGAACAAAACAAAACCCAACAAACAAAGAATAAGAACCTCTGCAAAGACTCCATCTACCAGTTACTCAGTGACAACACACGCTGGACCAGGGCTGGCACTGCAGCGCCAGATCCCCTAATGGCGAGGCTATCACACATCTTAGGAGCGACCTCCTGACCTGCAGCGCTTCAACAAGGCTGCCCAGCTACATGAGGCAGAGCTGGATCTTGAACCTGGGGCACAAAGCTCAAGCCTCCCACCAGGCCGATCTTCCCAAACTTCAAAGGTTACCAGAATCACGTGGGGTCCATAAACCTCAGGTTTTTGCATCAGGAAGCTCCAGAAGGACCTAGGCCGCCTGGTTCACGAGCACTAGTTCTACCCCTTGGGCTTAATGATTACTTGGACACATTTATATTTTAAAAATCGTTTTGACTTTGAGCACATTAAGAAGCCACGTGGGACCCACATTTATCTTTGGGCAGAGGAAAGGGCTGTGGTTCCCACCTGCCTAAGAGTAGAGCCGGGGTGGGGGGGCACTCACCGGTCCCCAGCGTCGGGCGTTTCTTGGGAGGCAAGCTCAGCAGCGACAGGGCTCGGAGCCCCTCATCCTCCTCGGGAGCTGGCTTGCTCAGCACTGGCCCCGGGGCCGGCTCCGGCTCCTCGGGGCACAGCCACGGGCCCACCCCCTCCAGGGGCTCCTCCACTCGGCCGCCGGGGCCCTGGGGATCCCCCAAGCCTTCTGGCAGGGCTGGGCTGGGCAGCTTCTGTCTCTGGCGCCGGGCCTCCAGGCCCTCCTCATCGGGCGGGTGGCAGTGGCCCCGCATCACCGTGGCCCTTAGGCCACGGGTGATGGCCCGGCCCCGGCAGCCCAGCTCGGTGTGCTCGCGGCACTTCCAGTATACCTTGTCCCCCACAGCCTTCTCCTGCTTGTACAGGAAGGACTCCAGCACCAGCAGGCGGCCCCCAAATGGGGTCCTCAGGAACTCCAGGGGCTGGGGGGCTGCTGAAGGCAAGGGGAGGGCCAGGTCAGCTGACACAGAGCAAGGCTTGAGCCAGGGGCACAGATGGGAACACAGGGATTGGGGTGCCCTTGGATGACGTCCTGCGATCGTCACACCAGCCTGGGTCAAGGTCCAGGAGGCCCTGCTCAGAGCAGGGAAGAGATGGCTAAGGTCACCTCACTGGAAAGGGGAGTATGCAAAGCCCAAGTCTGAGCATGCAGGGCCACAAAAGTGGCCAGACAGGGGCAGCTGGCCCGAAACTCACCTGTGTCTGGCTTGCTGTGTTTCAGTTCCTGGGCCTGGGGGCTTGGTTGGACTGCCCCCTGCTGTTCCTCTACTGGCAGGATCTGGGGGGTCCCAGCCAGGGTGTCAGGGCCAGACATCTCCAAGGAAAGGACACAGTGCACTGCTTTGGGCTGGGAGTCCACTCCATCCCCATTCTCAGTGGAGGCTGTCAGTAGGACCAGTTCGGAGAACTCCATGGGCTTCGTGGGGGCTGCAGGGACGACATCTGTGCCCGGCTCAGGGGACTCAGGGGAGGGCTCCTGGCCGGCCTTCACGCTCTCGCCCTCCTGCTCACTGGGCTCGGGCAGGGGCATTCTGGGACCGATGGCCTGGCCCCCAGGCCACGCTCAGGCCCCAGCAGATGGACTTCTCCTCCGCCTCCCTGGAAGGAACCCAGCAGTTCAAGGGCTCCGTCCTAAGGCAGGAGGCAAAATCCCATCAGTGGAGGTGCCCTTGGACCTGGGTTCAGGAAGAATCTGGGCTGGAGGCTGGGGCAGATGGGGCTGCCTCAGTGCCCCCAGGAAAGGACCTGAATGGAGCCAGAGAACCCTGGGCTGGTGCTTCTGCTCTCTTGGTAGCCTTGGGTCCGTCACCTCCCCCAGCCAAACCTCACTTTCCCATCTGCAAAATGTGCCCAAAACAGGGCTCTCAAGGGGTTACTGGGGTGACCAAGGTGCTGACAGCTGAGTTACTAGGAATCCAGGCCCACAGGTGCTGAGCACGGGGTGAAGTGCTTCCACAGGTTTTTCCACTTAACCTTCAGCCCCCCCGCCCCCCCACCATGTTATTGAAAGTTGATCTTTCTCATTGACCCAGGTTACAGATGAGGACACTGAGGCATGCAGCCATGAAGGCAGAGCTGAGAGTCCAGTCAAGGTGGGTCCAGAGCCCGCCCGTACAGCACCTGGGGTACCTCATCCAGGATAACAGGAACCGGTCTTCCTGAGCACCAGGCGTTGGGGAAAAGCACTTTGGGCACTGAGTTCAGGTCACCAACCCTCCCAGAATGCCTGGTGCCCTTCACCCTGACACTGTGTCACTGGGAGCATGGGCTGGGCCCCTGCTGGCACTCCGCAGACCCCAAAGGAGGAGCCTGGCCCTGGGAGGAGGGACTCTCTGGATTCACAACTAGATCCATCCCCCATCCCAGGCAAGAGGCCCCGGGGCACCCAGTGCTAGGGGACACCAGGGCCCCACGAGGGCAGCGACCTTGTGTCTGAGCTGGTGCTGGCTCTGCCTCAGCTGAGTGGGTACAGGGCTGTGGAGGTGTCCAGAGAATCCGTGGTCACTGAGGGCTCCTTGGCTTCTGGTCTGGAGAAGCAGAAAGGATGGATGACAGGCAGGGCTGGCCTGGAGACCGGGGCCCTGGAGCATCAGTGTGGGGGCATAAGTGGCCGTTTTGTCTTCCTGGGGGACTGGGTGGTGGGTGCATGTCAGGGTCTTTCCCATCTATCAGTACTAGCCCAGAAACAGGATGCGGTCTCCCAGCACGTTTCAGCTTCCCCACCTGTGAGCTGTCATCCCCATCCCAAGCTCTACGGTTCTAATACCTGGGTCCCCCATTCCTGCTCCGCCATTTCCTGGTCTGGGGCCCACATTCAGTTCCCCAAGGCCTGTCAGCCCAAGCGCGGGGCTCCTGGGTCCCCGTGGAGACGGAGCCAAGGCCGACGGTGCAGGGGGCGCCGTGTCCCCTACAACCTCTCCCAAACCGCCTGCACGCCCAGCCCCGGGCAGCACCAAAGCCCTGTCCTGAGGGGCGAGACTCTAGGAAATCCAGATAACAGGTAACGGGACACAGGACTGGGAGTCCCCGGCCAGGTCTGTCCTCCAGCGTCATCCTCCTCCGGCCCCCGGACAAGCCAACCCCTGCTCTTCCTGTGCAGTCCTCCCCGCTCTGCCCATCCCGCCCGACAGGGCGATGTAGCGGTACTGGGGACTTGGGGGTACATGGGGACCGGCCGCAGCAAGACAGCGCCGGCGCCTCCGCGTGCAAAGCCGCTCGGGCGGGAAAGGGTTACGCGGGAAGCCACTCCCCCCGCCCCCGCTCGCTGATTGGTCTCTGCCCACGTCCCTCCGCCGGCAGCCCGCCTCCGGGGCTTGCGCGCTCCGGGTTGCCGGGCGAATGAACTTGGTCTCCACCCGGCGTCCTCTCCTCAATGGGGCGAGAGGACGAAGAGAAACTGGCCCTCCCTTCCACAGGCCTTTCAGACAACTCAGGCCCCCAAAACGTTGCGGTCACTGTCCACCCAGCATGCATGTTCCTACAGGACCATGCGGTTGGTCCCCGCCGTGCAGAGGGACAGGAGTTGAGGCTGCAGGGACCCCGACACACCAATGGCCTCAGTCTCAAGCGATCAGACGCCGAAGCCCGGCCTCCTTCAGGCCACTGGGGGTTGGCATGACAGAGAACCCTCACATTCCCGTGAAACTGTACCCAGAGTCATGTGTACCCCGAGTCAGTGTAATTCTCTCAACTAAAATCTCTGTACCTCAAAGGATATGGAACAAGTTCCAGCGCAACAAAAGACCTTGAACTGTGGCTGACTACAGACTGTGGATAGGCTTGGCTCCTTGCCAGTGGGCTTGAATTTAGATTCGATTGACGGTTCCCATTCTCAACCATTAAAGGGCCTTAAAGTGTAGACTGTTTAATGACCACAGATCCTCCCATAAAGTATGCAGGCCCCTTTGCCATGTGGTCTTGAATCTGGACTGGTCTCCAGCCCACATTGGTCACTTGCTGTAGCCAATAGAGAGTGGCAGAAGCTCGCTGTGGGGGTTTGGACGCCCTCACCCTCATGGACAGGGGCCCTGAGACTGCCAGAGAAGGAAGCTGTATGAAGGGCCACATGCAAGGGATGGAGGCACTGCCAGGCATGGAGGGAGGCCATTTCCAGTGTCCAGTCCAGCAGACCCTCTAGCTCTGTGTAGCCACAAGAAGGAGCCTGGGGAAACAAGCCCAGGCACCCCATGGAACCCTGATCAATAATAAACTACTGTTATTTTAAGCCAGTAAGATCAGGGCTCATTTGTTATGCAGCAGTAACTGATATTCTTGGCAAGTGACAACCTAGTCAGTTTTGACTTTTTGACAGATGAATTAATACTAATGGTTGTGAAATATCCAATATCAAAATGCTTTTGAACGCTTGAACTCTAGGGGCCATGCTACACAAATTTTAAATCCCTCAGATTATCACATTTAAAGGGCTGGTAACCCAGTGAAAGGAATAAAAATATTAAGTATAAAGGATAGCAAATGAGAATTACTTATTTAAAAAGTCTGTAACATGAAATAAGCCAGACATAAAAGGACAAATGCTGTATGATTCCACGTATATGTTGTACCTAGAGTAGTCAAATTCATAGAAACAGAAAGTCAAATGGTAGTTGCCAGGGGCTGGGGGGAGTGGAAATGGGGAGTTAGTGTTTAGTGGGGAGCGTTTCAGTTTGGGAAGATGAAAAAGTTCTGGAGATGGATGGTGGTGATGGTTGCACAACAGTGCAAATGTATTTAATGCCACTGAACTGTACACTTAAAAATGATTAAAGTGGGGGTTGGGATGAATTGGGGGATTGGGATTGACATATATACACTATTGATACTATGTATAAAATAGATAACTAATGAGCACCTACTGTATAGCTCAGGGAACTCTACTCAGTGCTCTGTGGTGACCTAAATGGAAAGGAAATCCAAAGAAGAGGGGATATATGTATACGTATAGTTGATTCACTTTGCTGTACAGTAGAAACTAACACAATATTGCAAAGGAACTATACTCCAACATTTTTTTAAAAAAATGATCAAAGTAGTACATTTTTGTAAGGTATATTTTAACAGACACGCAAAAAAACAAAAACAAAACAAAACAAAAAAACCCAACTATAACAAACCATGCATAGTAATGCTCCACCTACCATACTGGTAAATGAGGTTCTCCATACAATGCAGATTTCTGATTAACTAAAGTTATCCCTCCATGATTCTGAATTTTACAATTTCTCTCTCTTTCACAATTTATCCACTGAGGATGGATGCTGCCTAAGCTCTAATGACTCATCATCACTGCCTGGATAAAGACAGCATACAATTTTTATCCTGATTTGGTAAATGAAGTGTCCCGTCCAGTTCCCTTGGCACTCCACCCCCCGGGGGCCCTTTCTCCATCATTCATATCCTGCTCTCTCTGGTCTCCAAACCTCTCTGCCTCCTCTGGGTCTTTGCATTTAGAGTTCTCAGGTCCTAATCTTCTTAGGTCTCCTATATCCTAAAACAAAACCTCACAAGACTCTCTCCTTCCCTCAACAGTTAGACTTTGCAGGAATAGTCCATACCCCTTCCTTCTCACCCAGGCCGCCTGGCAGCTGCCCCCCAACTCTGCAGACACCACTCTCCTGTTGGGCCACTGTGCAGGATCAGCACCTGCTGGGTCAATCCATAATCCGTGTTTCCCTCTGAAATACCTGCTCTGGCCTGTATGTGGTCTATCCATGCAGTGGAATTTATTCAGTCATAAAAATGAATGAAGTTCTGATACATGTTACCATGTGGATGAACCTTGAAGACAGTATGGCTCGGTGAAAGGTGCCAGACACTAAAGTCAGCATGTGGTATAATTCCATTTAAGTGAGATGTCCAGTAGAGGCAAATCCATAGGGACAGAAAGTAGATTAGTGGTTGTCAGGGGCTGGAGGGGAGGGAGGAGGAGATTAGGGAGTGATACTAAGGCGTGTGGGGTTTCTTCTTGGGGTAATGAAAATGTTATAAAATTGGCTGTGAATACAATAAAACATTGAATTATACACTTTAGTTGGGGGAATTGTATGCTATGTGAATCATATCTTAATAAGGTTGTTTAAAAGAAAACTTGTAAGGGCTTCCCTGGTGGCGCAGTGGTTGAGTCTGCCTGCCGATGCAGGGGACACGGGTTCATGCCCTGGTCCGGGAAGATCCCACATGCCGCGGAGCAGCTGGGCCCGTGAGCCATGGCTGCTGGGCCTGTGCGTCCGGAGCCTGTGCTCCGCAACAGGAGAGGCCACAGCAGTGAGAGGCCCGCGTACCGCAAAAAAACCCCAAAAAAACCTTATAGGGAATCCCCCGGTGGTCCAGTGGTTAAAAGACTTGGTGCTTTCACTGCCAGGGTCCAGGCTCAATCCCTGATCAGGGAACTAAGATCTCAAACAAACAAAAAATGCTCATAGGTATGACTCATGTCCCCAGGGTCACTTGGATAAAAAACAGTTTTCTCCATCAGAAACAGGCTTCTCACTCCTGGGCTTGGTTTCCTCACCAAAGGAGAGGGGTGGCATGGACTATATACTGAGATATTTTGTAAGTTGCTAAGATCATATTGTAGAAACTACATAGAAAACATTTTAAAATGTTGAGAACTGACACTCATAAATCACCCACGAGCCTGCCACTCAAATGCACAGCTGTTTCCATTCTTGTATTGGTGCCTTTAATATACACTTAATTTTCTGTTGCACACACATGTGTTCAACATGTTTGCTATTTTATTCCTCTTTAGAGTGGGAAGCCCGCACCTGCAGACCAGATGGAGCCCTTGTGAAGGACCAAAGCATTACCTAACGCAGGCCCCTAACATGAACACAAATCTAAATCCTCAGTAATACCAAAAGATGACCACAAGATGGCAATCTTGCTCCTTGAAATGCACGTAAAGCATCCTTGGTAGAATTAGATGTATCACAATGTTTAAAAACTAGAATTTGGGAGTTTTTCCATATCAGACAAATAATTCAGGAAGACTTCTGAAAACGTTTGTATTTACAAAATATATTACGTAGAAAGCAAAATCCAGTTAACATATCGGCAAAGACTATGTTTTCTAAGCTAAGGTTTAAAAAAAAAAAAACACCAAAATATTCCTTAGACCATAACACTGCCTCTAGACCTCAATCCACTTCATTTCTTCTGTCTCAACTCAAGTCTCAAGTCTGGTCACATTTGTTGTTTATTGACTAACTTTATTGTATGTATTTGTGACTTTAAAAAAACCTTAAATAACTGGGAGGAAATATCTCAAAATGTTAAAACTAGTAAGGAAAGCAATTAATTTTTTCCCTTAAATTTCTTTTGTTTTCTCAAAATTGTTTACAAGGTGCATGAACAGTTTACAGTGGGAAAATAGTAAACACTTTCAAGATAAGCTGCATCTCCTTGCTTGGTAATTTTTTTTCTTTAACTCCATAACTCTCAGGAAAAGTAGGGATTCCAGTCCTATGCAAGATGTGTCATACAGGAAAATAAAGAGTAATATAGACAGGGGACTTCCCTGATGGTCCAGTGGTTAAGACTCCACACTTCCGATGCAGAGGGGCATGGGTTTGATCCCTGGTTAGGGAACTCAGATCCCACATGCTGCACAGTGCAGCCAAAAAATAAAATAAAATCCAGGGCTTCCCTGGTGGCACAGTGGTTGGGGGTCCGCCTGCCGATGCAGGGGACACGGGTTCATGCCCCGGTCCGGGAAGATCCCACGTTCTGCGGAGCGGCTGGGCCTGTGAGCCATGGCCGCTGAGCCTGCGCATCCGGAGCCTGTGCTCCACAACGGGAGAGGCCACAGCAGTGAGAGGCCCGTGTACTACCAAAAAAAATTAAAATAAAATAAAATCCAAAGAAATTTTTAAAAAAAGAGTAATATAGATAATGGGACAGAAAAACAAGTGAAAATCAAGTACCTTGCAGTCTGTGTTGTGGGCCTTGCATGGCCTCAAAGACCTTTCCCCCAAGATATTTATTAACCACAAAGGGAAAGATAATGACTTGACAGGGGAGAAATCTCGCGTACACAGCCTTAAGTGCTCAAGGTCAACTTCACCAGTAATAAAACACATCAACACCATGACCTCCTTGATAAGATGCACCAAGGAGGACACAGCAACACCTCTGTAATATTCCTGCCCAGAACGCACACCCCCATGTGGCACCCCCAACCCACATGGAGGGACATTCTACAAAACAACTGACCAGGACACTTTGAAAGTGTCAAGGTCATCTTGGACAAGGAAAGGCTGAGGGCCTGTCACAGACTGGAGGAGACTAAGGAGACACAAGGACAAAATGCAACATGGGATTTTGGAAAAGAAAAAGGACATTAGGGGAAAAGCTGGTGAAATTTGCATACGGTCAATAGTTTAGGTTAATGGTTTTGTACCAACGTGGATTTCCCAGATTTGCTCACTGCACAATGTTAGGTAAGATGCTGACATTCAGGGAGACTGGGTGATGAGTATAGGAAAATTCTTTGTACTTTTTTTTGCAATTTTTAAAAAAGTCTAAAATTAACTCAGAATAAAAGGATTTTGAAAACCCAAGTTTCAAACTTACAGACACAATGGAAGTTGACAGAGAAAATAAATGACCCATAGGCCTCCTGGGTGGAAGGGTCGGGGAGGAGAGGAGGGGACACAAAAGGGATACTCTCTGACCCAGAGCCATGTGGTTGGTCCTCAAGCTGGCACCTGAGCCAGGAACAAAAATCCTATAACATCACGTGTACCTCAAGTATGGGGACCCAACAATCTCCCTTCACCATCATCCCCGCTCTGCTTCTGGGGAAACTGAGGCTCGGGCCTGAAGCGAGTGGCCCAGGACCACACGGGTAGTGAGAGTCAGGCCTTCAGAGCTGCATTGATCAGCCCTACAAACCAGCTATGTTAAGGCTTAGCACTGTGGCTTCCAGCTGATCTGGCCAACCGGAGGCACCATGGGAGACTGGAGGGTGTCCCCGAAGCGACCTGCCTGGGGCGGCTGCTCCAGCTCTGCTGGGTCCCGCCTGCCACCCTGGCTGCTCTGCCGGGCCTCGCTGTGGGGGTGGCATCCCACCACTGCTAATCCCTGGGTCGCTCACCATTTCCCATGTGGCTTCTCAGCTCTTCCACCACCAAGGAGAGCAATGAAATTCCCAGTGAAACCTTACGGTAGTTTCTGTTTTCTCAGATGGTTTCTGATCACACATGCTTCAAGAGTCCAAAGGACTGTGATCACACATTTCATGTTCGCCAAATACCAATGAGGTGCCTGGCACTAGGCGAGGGCTTTGCATGCTTTATTCCATTTTATCTCCCAAATACCCTCATCCATTAAGCCTGCTGTTGTTTCATTCACAGAGGAGGAAACTAAGGCTCACTCTTAGATTCCTGTGACCGAGAGCCAGGCCACTAAAGGACAGAGTCAGCATTCAAAACTCCTGTGTCTGTTTTCAGGGCCCAAACTCTTAATATAAGTTAAAATGGTTCTTTTTAATTTGAGGATTCCAACCCATAGGAATCAACGCAGTAGGTTAAGACTGGTGGTTCTCAGTCACGGTGATCTGCCCACCAGGTGACATCTGGCCAGGTCAGGAGACATTTTTGGTTGTCGTAACTAGGGGGTGGGGCAGGCTACTGGCATCTGGTAGGTGGGAGCCAAGGATGCTGCTCAACATCCCACAGTGCCCAGGGCAGCCCCCCACCCCCTCTCCCCAGGAAGGATTTGGTCTAAAATAGCATCAGGGTCAAGGTTGAGAAACCTGCTTAAAAGCAGCGCTTGAAAAATAAAACAGAACAGAAAGAGTGCACCCATATACTGAGGTTAAGTACAGTTTTCATGAAGCTTTTATTTCAATTATTTGTATACGTAATTCTGGTCTCCATAAGAATTACTCGGGGCACTTGGTAAAAATGCAGATGCTTAGAGCACAGGATTCCTGGAGCCCCTCCCTGTTACCTCCCCACCAACCAACCAGAAGAAAATCACATACCCTGCAGCCTCACCCTAAATTTTGCCTATAAAAACTTTTCCCTGAAAATCATCGGAAGTTTGGGGTTTTTGAGCACAAGCCACCCATTCTCCTTGCTTGGCCCTGCAATAACCCTTTCTCTGATATTAAAAAAAAAAAATCAGATGCCTGGATTTGCCATCCAAAATTCTGATGGTGAGTCTGGAGCAAAATTCAAGAATCTGGATTTTTAACAAGTACCCCCTGAGACCCTGGTTCTGGTGGATCATGGACTTGGCTTTGAGAAACACTGGAATAGATGCCCTTGAGGTTAGGTGGCCAGAGGTTAAGTGACCAACTTAATAAGGATTTAAGGTTTTCTTTATGCAGGGCAACACATGAAGTGTTTCACATACATTACCTCGTTTAATCTGTCACATTGTACAGGTTCCCTCATTAATGCATTAAACAGAATCATTAACATTTGTTTATTTTATATCGGTGGGAGAGTCATGATTGCATCTTTTTAAATGATCCTTTAATAACAATTTAACAAGTTTCAGACACCTTAGGATATTTTGGGGACCTCAAGAAGAGTGGAATTTGTCCAAATTTTAAGTAGTACAGGTGAAATCTGGGGGAGAAAGCTCATTGGGCACGGCTTTAGTACCTTGGGATAACAAATACCAGACTTTTAGAAATCCAATCTGAGGTTCCTCACAGAGACTTCCAGCAAAACAAACTCAAGACGGCCTACGAGGTGAATTAGCATGCCTGCCGCACCTATGTAAATAATCAGGCCCAATCTTACTGGACCAGCCGTATTTCATGCAAAAAATATCTTTCATTGAGATTATGAGGCCATAGGGAAAATTTGTGCTTCAATGGAGAACTGGGTTTTGTCTAGAACACAGCCTTTCAGGTTATACGATTCTAGCCTGTTGTTGCCTTTGAGCTACTTCTGCAGCTCTGCACAGATAACGGAACAAGATAAAATAATTCTATTCTGTAGACACGTTCTCTCTTTCTTGCCATGTAAATAAATACAGATAAGTAAGTAACTTCTCTGGTTTTGCCTCCATTTGCACATTCATGTCACTATTCCTAATCTACAGTCTTCCAGAATCTTTTTTGGAGTCTCCTGCAAACTGGTTGTAAGATCTTACTGCTTCCTTGATCGATGAGTTAAGTAAAAGCTTACACACGTGTTCATTTAGTATCTGTATGAAAGAGTTTTATTTTCTTTGTTTTGGTCTAAGCCTCTGCTTTTCAAATCTCCCTGGTCATTGCTCTTTTAATCTTTGGGTTCCAGGCAGCAATTTCAAAAATTACATAGGAAATAACCAATCTGCATTGTGTGTAACAGAAGTGAGCATTATTTTATGAAACTTTTATTTGCAATAAATTTATATATTTGTTCTAGGTGGATTTAAATGTATTTTTAAATTTTTGGATGATCATTGTTTTGAGGTAAATACTTGGGCCCTAATATGTTTTTTCATAATATTCCAGTTTTACTCAGTAAAGATTTATTGAGTTGGCTAGAATATTTTTAAGTCAGGCAGATGTAAATGGAAAGTAGGAGAGCCTCACAGTTTACAGTTGGTTACTCTCTTATGCTGTTTCCCCTCCCCCAAAATTGAGGTACAGAGCAATCTGAGTCCAATACTCAGACTGCCTGCTCAAATAAACCCAACACCCAAGACACACACAATATTACAAACTGTTAGGTGCCTCTCAGACACCAGTGGGTCCAAGCCCTAAGATCCTGAAAGGCAGAGCCTCGCTCAGCAGCTGATGGCGGATCAACAGAATTACCTTCATACACAAGAGTGAGAACCACCATCACTGTCCGCCAACACCCGTCGTTAGCGCTGACTTGCTGGGTGGGAGACCTGGGGCAAATCCCATCACTTCTCTGGGCTCATTTCATCTGTGAAACAGGAAAAGTGGCAAATGAGATACTGTATGTGAAATTCTTCCATAAACTGTGAATCATCATGTAAGAACAAGGAGTACTTTGTCCAGGCCCAGCAGAGGTTCTGAATAGTGGAAGGGGGAGGAGCGAATATCCTGATGTTTGAAAAAGCTCCTGGATGATTCCAAAAGCTGCCCCGCCCCCCACCCCCAGCAAGCTATGAAAATTAGAGGTGCACACTGATTGGCTCACGGACCCTCCTACCATTATGTGCAAAGTCTCTGAGTGTGCATACAGGCATTAGTCCTGGGAGACGTGAAGGTGGCAGTGATCTCCCTAAAGATTAAGAATTCTATTCCAGGGACTTTCCTGGTGGCGCAGTGGTTAGGAATCTGCTTGCCAGTGCAGGGGACAGGGTTTGAGCCCTGGTCCAGGAAGATCCCACATGCCGCGGAGCAACAAAGCCCGTGCGCCACAACTACTGAGCCTGCGCTCTAGAGCCCGCAAGCCACAACTACTGAACCCGCGTGCCTAGAGCTGGTGCTCCAAAACAAGAGAAGCCACTGCAATGAGAAGCCCGCGCACCGCAACAAAGAGTAGCCCCCGCTCACCACAACTAGAGATAGCCCGCCCGCAGCAATGAAGACCCAAGGCAGCCAAAAATAAATAAATAAAATAATAATTATATTCCAAAGCAGGGCTTCTCAACCTTGGCACCACTGACATTTTGCACCAGATAATTCTTTGTTGTGGGGGGTTGTCCTGTGAAATGAAGGATGTTTAGCAGCATCCCTGGCCTCTGCCTGCGAGATGCCAGTAGCAGCCACCAAATCCTGACAACCAACATTGCTGCATGTCCCTTGAGAACCATTGCTCCAAAGCAACTAGAGGCAGAGGACACAGAAAGGGAGATTCCAGCTAATAGTACTCCCAGCCCCAGATCCCCCAACGCCCCTAGAGCACAATCGCGGCTATTTCCATGCCTCCCATATCAGGCCTAATTCGTCCTCACATCTCTGGGCACCTGGTCACACCATCTTCCATGCCTTCCCACCCCACATTACCTCAAGGCTTTGATACCCACCACCTCCTAAATGGCTTTTCTGCCCGGCATCCAGCTGTTCCGATTCTCCCTACGCAGTGCTGAGTTCCTAAAGCTGAAACATTTCCCTCTCCAATAAAAGTAGTGTCCGTCTCCATTATAAACGCTCTATAATCTAGCCTCCACATATGAACTCTTTCCCAAGTCCGACTAGGAGCTTTTGGGAAGAGGAACAAGGTAAACCTGCCTGAATCGCACCAAGTCCTGGAGATGATTTTGGCCCCGAAAAGCATTAATGTCAAAATAATAAAAATATACCCTTTCTTTGGAATTTAAGTTTACACATGATTATCTGTTATTGGACCTCTGCATCCTCCAAAGGTAAGGGGTAACGGAAGTAAAAGACTGGTCGTTAAAGCAAGGGCTTCAAACTGTGGTCAGACTCATTAGGTCCTGAAATCAGTTTAATGGGTTAGCAACAGACTTTTGGAATGGAAAGAACAGAACAGAATAGAATAGAATAGGACAGGACAGGACAGGATAGGATAGGTTGGAATTAGAACCCACGTAGAGTAGATCTGGCTGCGTCATGTGAGGTTGGGGTAAAAATCTCCCTTTAAACTTATCGCTCAGTAATCTGCATCTACAGGCGTGTAAAATATATTTCTCACTGTAGGTTGAGTCAAAAAAGTTTGAAAGCCCCAACAGGTAATCTAGGTATGCAGGAGTGGAAGCAGGTGTAACAACAGCAAAAAGTGCAAGGTCACTGGGACCTCCAGAGGCACAAAGACTGGATGGGGCTGGGGTGAATGCCAGGGCGGGGGCAGTACTGGGTGGGGCGGACACGGTAAAGGAAAGGCAAACCCATGTGGGGCTCCCTGACTTGGGATGTGAGGGCTCAGTCCCGGGGTCGGGTGGGTGGAGGGGGGTGAGGAGGAGCGAGGAGAAAGGAGGCTGCGAATTGCAGGTGAAGGACAAGGAGGCGGCCTGAGCGCCGAGACGCAGAGTCCGGGGACACCCCCCTCCGCAGCATCAGCAGTCCTGGGGACCCCCGGGATAGCCCGGCTGGGGGCGCGGCCGCGCCGAGTGACCCGAGACCCTCCCTGACCCGCTGGGGCCCGTCCTCACCGGGCACCGTCCACAGGCGCCGACCTCGCGGCCCAGGCCCCTCCGGCCACCGCAACCCGGGTGCCCACTCCCCGCCCCCACCTGCCCTCTCGGGAGCGAGCTCCGTGCCGCGCGCGCCGCCCCGCTGGCCGTAGGGAGCGCGCACCGCCCCGCGGGGTAGCCGGCCTCTAGGAGCGCACTAGAGAGTTCCTAGCAAGCATGCGCAGCGGGGCCTCGGGGAGCCCATTCTTTGGGCAAACCCCATTTCTCCGGGTCTTCCGTGCGCGGTGCCTAGCTGACGGCCGGACCAATCGGCGCTGGGAGGCGGGGCCAGGGCTGGCGAAAAAGGCGGGGCAAGCCCAGGATTGGGCTGCGGCAGCCGGGGACCGAGCTTTGATCTGACCTGAGGCTTGGACGGCGGGGTCGGGGGGTTGGCCTCCGGGGCGGTGGACCCTCACAGAAGAAGAGATTTGGGGGGCTTGAGAACCCCAGACCTGATCCAGGATTTGAGTCTGAGCTCACTGAAGGGAAGGGGTCTTTTTTTTTTTTTTTTACGGTACGCGGGCCTCTCACTGTTGTGGCCTCTCCCGTTGCGGAGCATAGGCTCCGGACGCACAGGCTCAGCAGCCATGGCTCACGAGCCTAGCCGCTCCGTGGCATGTGGGATCTTTCCGGACCGGGGCACGAACCCGTGTCCCCTGCATCGGCAGGCGGACCCTCAACCACTGCACCACCAGGGAAGCCCGGAAGCGGTCATTTAAAAAATTTTTTTAATTTTATTTTTTATACAGCAGGTTCTTATTAGTTATCTGTTTTATACGTATTAGTGTATATATGTCAATCCCAATCTCCCAATTCATCTCACCACCACCACGCCACCACCCCTCTGCCACTTCCTCCCCTTGGTGTCCATACGTTTGTTCTCGACATCTATGTCTCTATTTCTGCCGGACAAACCGTTTCATCTGTGCCATTTTTCTAGGTTCCACGTATATGCGTTAATATACGATATTTGTTTTTCTCTTTCTGACTTACTACGGAAGCGGTCATTTAAATGCATCATTAGGCCCGTCACTTTCGTTAGCCAGCGGAAGGAAATTTCCTATGGACTTCACAGAAACTTTAAAATGACCTATCCCAAAGCTGGGTCAATTTGATTCAAACTAAATAATGATAATAACAGATTATAACTGAGTAAAATAAGAAGCCATGATCGATAGTGATGTAAGTAAGTAAATGGGGAGATGGGAAAGCTCTTACAGTAGAATGCCAACGAATAAATGCAGAAGGAAGGATGCGGAAAATCACCCTTTGGCGACCATCGTAATAATTGATTCGGGCAAAAATTATCAATGGCCGCTAAGACCGGAGGGTGGAAGTTTAACAAGGAACTAGTATTTACATCTTCCCAAAGTACATATTTCCCCACAATACATTTATTAATTACAAGAGGAAAAATATGAATTTTACAGTAGGCAAATGGTCCTCAAAGTGTAGTCTGGGGTTCCTGGAAGTCCCTGTGGGATATTCCAAAGGTTACATGACGTGTAACAGGTTGAATGCCAAAGCACAGATGAGAACCTGTAGTCCTCCATTAAGCCTACATTAAAGAGATTTGCAAAAAAAAAAAAAAAAAAAAAAAAATGCC
>NW_020174705.1:2492796-2497294 GCF_003031525.2 Neophocaena asiaeorientalis asiaeorientalis | reverse complement strand
AATTTGAAAAAAAAAAAAAAAAAAAAAGAACAATGCCATTCTTATAAAATTTCTTTGATTTGGAAAATATGTTATGCTAACACATAAAGGGTTTATTATTGTATCTTTTGGTAACAGATTTATTGGATATAACTCACATACCATACAGTTCACCCATTTAAAGTGTACCAATTGAATGGTTTTTAATAGATTCACAGAGATGCGGACATCACCACACTCAGTTTTAGAACAATTTCATCACTCCAAAAGAAACCTTTAGCGATCACCCCCAAGTCCCCCATCCTCCCACACTAAGCAACTATTAATCTTTCTGTCTCTATAGATTTGCATATTCTGGACATTTCATTTAAATGGAATCATACAATCATATATCTTTTGTGTGTGGCTTCTTTCACTTAGCCTAGTGTTTTCAGAGTCCATCCATGTTGTAGCATGCCAGTAGTATTTCATTCTTTTTATCGTCAAATAGTATTGCACTGTATGGATATACCCCAATTTGTTTATCCATTCATCTGTTGACTGACGTTTGCATTGTTTCCACTTTTTGGCTACTATGACTAATGCTTCTGTGAACATTATGTGCAAATTTGTGTGGACAGATGTTTTCAATTCTTTTGGGTATACACCTGGAATTGGATTTGCTGGGTCGATGTTTAACCGTTTGAGGAATTGCTAGATTGTCTTCCACAGGGTCTACTCCATTTTACATTCCCACCAGCAGTGTGTGAGGGTTCCAATTTCTCCACATCCCTGTCAACAGTTGTTATTATCTGTCTTTCTGATTACAACCATGCTAATGGATATGAAGTGGCTTTTCGTTGTGGTTTTGATTTGCATTTCCCTGATAGCTAATGATGTTGATCCTCTTCTCAAGTGCTTATTTGACATTTGCCTATCTTCTTTGGAGAAATGTCTATTCAGATCCTTTGCCCATTTTAAAATTGAGTTGTCATTTTATTATTAAGCCTAAAAATTCTTTATATTTATATTCTAGATACACTTCCGTTGTCAGATATATGATTTACAAAATCTTTCTCCCATTCTGTGGGGTTTCTTTTCACTTTATTGCTCCCAGTTAAGATGGTGTCCTTTGAAGCACAAAAGTTCTTAATTTTGATGATGTCCAATTTATCTGTTTTTTCTTTTGTTACTTGTGCTTTTGATGTCACATCTAAGAAACCACTGCCTAATCCAAGTTCACAAAGATTTACCTGTATGTATTCTAAAAAGTTTTATAGTTTAGTTCTTACATTTGGGACTTAGACCCATTTTGAGTTGTTTGTTTGTTTGTTTGTTTTTATGGGCAAAGTAGGGCTCTGATTTCATTCTTTTGCATATGGATATCTGAGTTGTGCCATTTGTTGAAAAGACTTAATTCCTCTCTGTGATTATTTTGGCTCCCCTGTTGAAAAACAATTAACCATAAATGTGAGGGTTTATTTCTGGACTCTCAATTCTATCCATGGGTCTGTGTTTATTTTGTGCCAGCACTACATTGACTCAATTACTGTTGGTTTGCAGTAAGTTTTGAAATCAGAGAGTGTGAATTCTCCAACTTCGTTCTTTCCCTTTCGTTTTGGGTCCCTTGAGTTTCCAGTTGTCATCTTTCTTGTCAATCTTTTTGAAAATGAATCTTCTTTTAAATTTTACATCATTGCAAACACACTCCATGGCAATTATTTTCAAGTATTCCTGCTTTTTCCACCTAACTGTATATTGTAAAACTCACCGCCCCCATATTATAACCGTATTTACATATGGCTGGCTGCATAGTTTAGTTATTTTCCTATTAGACACTAGTTTCTTTTTTTTATAGGCAAATGTATTTTATAAGATGCCCAGATCTCATTTTTCCCCTCATAATACATCATATAAATTCAGGGGAAACATTTAAACGTTTTTCAGATCACATGATCTGATATAGAATTTCTAACCAGAAGAATCCTCCAACTCAATTTGAAGAAAAAAACTTTTTAAGCATTTTTAAAATTAATTAATTTAGTTTTGGCTGCGTTGGGTCTTCGTTGCTGCGTGAGGGCTTTCTCTAGTTGTGGCGAGTGATGGTCACGCTTCATTGTGGTGTGCGGGCTTCCCATCGTGGTGGCTTCTCTTGTTGCAGAACACGGGCTCTAGGAGCGTGGGCTTCAGTAGTTGCGGCACGCGGGCTCAGCAGTTGTGGACACGTTTCTAAATTTCACTATTGCTGCTGTGACTGGCTTCATTCCTAACTTTTGGGGAACCTGGGTGAAAAGTATATAGGCATGCTTTGTACACTTGCAGTTTTTCTGTAGGTGTGAAATTATGTCAAAATAAAACGTCAGAAAAAAAAAATCTGCCCCTTTGAGGGGATTCCGTTCGGGGAAAGCATCTTTTTCTGCACTGGTCCAACCCTTGCCCATCTATCCAGCCCTCGCCCATCGGTCCAGCCCCCACTCACAGCGCACAATCACTGCACACTTATTCTCTGATCACCCTGCGCGGTGGGGACCGGGATTGTTCTGGCGCGGGGAGCTGCGGGGCCTGGGGGCTGCTTTCCTGGACACTTGGCGGGTGGCGACCGGAGCGGCCCAGCATCCTCCGAGCGGACACCCGCCCTGCTTCTCGCCTGCCCAGGCGCGACGACGCCCCCGCCTCCCCTCCTGCAGGACGCCCCGGGCCCTCCGCTCACCGCGACCCTCCGCAGCCCCGCGGACTCCTCCCTCCGCCCGCCCTCCTTTGCCCAGCCGGAGCCCCCAGTCTCCCAGTTGGCAGAGTGCAGACGCTGCTCCTCTCTAGAAAACGCCACTACCCTGACACCCCTCCCCTCCGCCTTCCTCCTCTCGCTCTAAAGCTGCTGCTGGAAGTCCCCGCCGCCCCCCTGCCCCTGGGCTCCAGGCAGGTGCAGGTCCAGGTCCCATGGGGCCCTCCTGCCCTGGTCCCCCGCCCGCTCCGCATTTCCACGTTCTCCGCATCCTCCGTCGAATCCCCTCCTTCCCGCGTTCTCCCGCCCCCTTTCCCATCCTTGTTTTCAGTCCTCCGCCTCCCACTGCCTCATCCTCCGCGCCTTCCTCTCGCACCTACGCTCCGCCCAACTCCGACTGCGCGCTTTGGGTCCCCGCACCTCTGCCCCTGCCTGGGCTCCGAGTGCCGTACCCCATCCGCACCCTGCGCCTCTCCGCCCGCTCCCCTGCCAGGTCTCCACCCTGGGCACCTTAGGAGCCCAAGTCCACAAAGACCCCTGCCGTGGTGGCGTTGAGCTTACGTTATGGGGGGTGGGTTGGGGAGAAGCAATAGATAATAATAAACAATGAGTCACATGGGCTCTTAGAAGAGGTACTTGCTGTGGGGCAATCAGGGAGGAGGAGAGGCTGCGACTTGTGTTGGAGTGTCTGAGGATGACGAGGAGTACGGATCTCACCCGCGTTCTTCGGATAGCCGGCCATCTGCCGGATTGTCACTGAGGAATCATCCCTGGCCCCTGCAGAAGGCAAGTTAGAGCCGGTGCCCGGGCCTCAAAGGGCCTGGGTGGGCGTCCGGAATCTGCTGGGCCTGACGGCGTCCGCGCGCGCCTCCTCCCGGCCTCCAGGAGAATCAGCCACACTGAGCCTGGCGGCGGCTGGGGGAACGGGGGCGTGCCTGGACCGGCTCTCCAAGCTAACCAAGGAAAATGCAACCCCCAGGACGCAGAGGTTGTGCACACAAGATGAAGCGGGGGGCGTTATCAATATTTTCTTCTTCTTCTTTTTTAAAATATTTTCTTCTTAATGATATTACCGGATGTTTGCAAGGATGCCTGAGAGCCGGGTATTCACGGGCCGCGGGTGGAATGATAGTGGTTGTGTCCAACCCGTGTGCAGGAATCTCACCCAAGGCTTTTGAAAGGATTGTTACCAACCTGGAAACAACGGATACGTCCAACAATCAGGACTGGTTGGATAAATGATCCACCCCTGTAGTGGTACGTTGTAAAATGGACGCTGGAGAGACATTTGTAATACATTAAGAAAAAAATAGGGAATTCCCTGGTGGTCCAGTGGTTAGGACTCCGTGCTTTCACTGCCGGGGTCGGGGTTTGATCCCTGGTCGAGAACTAAAATCCCGCAAGCCACGCAGTGCGGCAAAAAAAAAAAAAAAAAAAAAGGCACTTTATCACTCCAATTTTCTGAATATAAAAAATATTTATCATAGACTTATCTCTAGATGGTGGAATTATTGTAGATTTTGTAATTTTTTTTCATAATGTTTATGTTCATGACCATGAATTATGTTTTTTTGTTTGTTTTTTAGCTTGAAGGAAAGACCAATGCAAGATATTTTTTTAAAGTAAGTGTAGGGACTTCCCTGGTGGTGTAGTGGATAGGACGCTGCGCTCCCAACGCAGGGAGCCCGGGTTCTATCCCTGGTTGGGGAGCTAGATTCCACATTCATGCCACAACTAAGGAGCCCATGTGCTGCAACTAAGACCCGGTGCAGCCAAATAAATAAATATTTAAAAAATAAGTGTACAGTAGTCATCCTG
>NW_020174705.1:2482867-2492590 GCF_003031525.2 Neophocaena asiaeorientalis asiaeorientalis | reverse complement strand
TCCCCTTTTTTTTTTTTTTTTTTTTTTTTTTTTATCCTATTTACTTTTTATCCCCATCATAATTAATGCCCCCACCCACCCACTCACTGAGTGCAGAGACTCAGAACTGGTATCAATCTGCCACTTCTGAGGGATTTCTGCTCCGTTGACCCTGGTGGGAACCACTCTTGACCGACAGGAACACACCCGTCCAGCAGGATGCCAACTGTGTGAACTGGAAGGCCACTTGCCCCCAGCTGCCTTCTCCCCTTGGATTCTCCTCCTGGTGGATGGCACTGTCATCCCGGGCTGGGCAGGCCAGTCTTCCCTCAAACACTGTCCCCCAAAAGAGGCCTTCACTGAGCCCTTCTCGGTCCCCTTCTAGCATCTCCCATCTCCCCTCCCTTTTCTCTCTCCCGGGCTGTGGTGGTGCCCTCACCGGCCTCTCCGCTCCCACTTGGGACCCCCTCCAGTCTGTTCTCCTCAGGGCACCAAGGGAGTTTTATAAAACGACACTGACCACATTCCTCCTCTGCGTAAATCCGTCCCAACCTCCTACTACCCGTGATGAGCCTGGAACCCACCTGTGGCCTCAAGGCCCTGGGCCAGTAGCCTCTGCCAACCATTCCTGCCTCATGGCCTTCCTGTCCTACTCCGTCTGGGCTCACTCCTCCTAAGCCCGCCCTCTTCACCTTTCAGCTCCCTCCACAGGGCTTCCTCAGGCACCTGTCATATGCTGAGGAGCTCCTGGTCCTCTCCTGGGCAGCCCTTAGCCCCAGATTTCATGGACTCATCAGCAGGAAGTCCTGTGTCTCCTGTCTACCTCTGGGAGGCTGGGGTTGTGACCTGTTTACCACTAGGTCCTGTGTACCCTGCTCTGGGCAGACATTAAGGTCCTCAAGAAGTGATGAGGCAAGAAAGCGGCAGGACTAGGAGGGAGAGGGAGGGTGAATCTAGGTGGGGGATATGTGGTGTTGCCTGCATGTTCCTTCAACTTTTATGGGAGTTTGAAATGTTTCAAAATTTAAAAAATAAGAAAAGCTTAACACCTCTGGATCCAGTGTATGAGCTCCCTGCCTGGCTTGGCAGTGGCTTCCCACCCTCCTGGCAAATGACGGGCACCACAGGCCGCTTGAGCCCCCGGAGGGAGGTGCACCCTTCCTGTGCCCCCACCCAGCCTCCAGGGGCCACCTAGTCAACCAGGCCCCCTCACTGGGGACCCAAGCGCCACCCCCGCCCCCGGCTCCCATGGCAGCTGCAGAAGGGGTCGATGGTGCCACAGCAAAATACAGGGGAGTGGACGCAGCGGTGACCCTGCCCAGGCCAGGACTGCCTGGAGTCCAGGATGAGTGGCAGGGGTCGAGGCTGGCCAGCCCCTCTCCCCACCTCCTCTACTCCATGCCTCCTCCACCACCAAATGTTAAACCAGAGCAAGCCCTCAGGCGGTCTCCTCAACTGACAGAACCAGCCCTCCAGGATGACTCAGAGCCTCAGGAAAGGAGAAATCTTGTGGGGGATGGGAATCTATTTAAATATAGAATTCAGACAAAACAACATTTCAAGTTATGGTTACAGAATATAATTGTTACAGACAACCATGCTGTAAAAATAACAGCAAAATGGAGAGTTGGGCGCTGCGGATGTGCTGCGTAACTCACTTTTCCCAAGAGGGAGTCAACAGATACTGATTAAATTTGGAAAATGTTTGAAAACATAAGTCCTCTAAACTCTACTTTTAAAAAATAATCCATTTCCTTTCGCCCAAAGGCAGTTTTCAAATGATGAGGACCACGTGGGCTGAAGCGACTTGAGGCCGATGCCTTTTCTCAGGGGACCCCGACTTATGGTTGAAGGAGGGGAACAGTGTTTCTTCATCTTTCCCTCCAGCAGGGCAGCACCCAGGGGACCTGAGGAGGGGCTCAGGCTCCCAGGAATCTCCCTCAGCCCCCAAACCACCCAGAAGGAACATGGCAGGGGCACAATACACTTCTGTCAGGCGTGCCCCCTCACACCGCAGGTTCACCTCCTCAGCAGAACCTTGGGCTGCCGTGGACATCAGGGGCCCTGTGCACAGGGGCTGTCAGTCCTGTGTGGCTCCCTGGAGGAGGTGGCCTTTATGAGGGTCCAGCAGGAAGAAGCAGGCTGAGGCCTCCTGGGAACTGGCCCTGGAAGGAGAGCCAGGGAGGGGCAGGATTGGCTTCCCAGGGGTTCAGGGCTGGACACCAAAGGCAGCAGAAAGTGGAAACCTCAGAGACTCCACCTAGTCTCTGAGTCAGTGGTCGGGTTTTCCAGGCTGAGGAGGCCCTGGGGGATGGAGGCCGCTGGAGAGCCCTCCTGGGCCTGAGAGATGATCCAGGCCAGGAAGCCCTGGAGCAGGGCCAGGTAAGGGCTGGTGGGGGTTGGGGAGGCCCAGGAGCAGGGGGGTGGGGATTGGAGCTGGGACCTCAAAGGACCCAGAATCATGGAATTTTAAAAACCTACCCGTGGTGGGATCTAGTGTACAGCTTCTTTTATTCTCTTTTAAAATTTTTTTTTCTGCTTACAAAAGTAAATTATGCTTGATCAGAAAAAGATTACAATGTTGAAAGTGAAAATCAGTCAGCGGCTGGGCCGCAGGCAGAAGCCCAGTGGAACGTGTAGAAGTTGCAGCCAAGTTCACTGACCCAGCCAGGATGCACCCTCAGTTGTCAGGGCTACGGGTCCTCCCTGGACACGATGGGGCCCATGGTGGACTCCTCCCCATCCACCAAGGGACTGGGGGCAGGCTGTCCTGCCAACCTTCCATCTTCTTTTCCGTCTGGAAGAGAAGGGGATGGGTCAGGCTGTTGTCAAAGGAAAAGGGGGAAGGGGTGGGGGGCAAACCTGGGGGTCCCAGCTGCCAGAGCAGGGGCAGGGATTGCTGACTCCAGAGACATGCTCCCAAAGGCCACTGGCCCAGGGACACAGAGGCTGTTTCCAGGAAACTTTGGGCCAAATCTGGGCTGAGCATCAGGAAGCTGCTGCTCCGTCCCCGCTGCCTGGCCCAGGACGGGGCAGGAGGTGGGGAGGGCTGTGGACAGGTCTGGAGGTAAAGACAGAGAGGCAGGTTGAGAGGTGTTGACTGCCCATGAGCACCTGCCCAGGGGAGCCCATGGGGCCAAGCTGCAGCCCTTGTTCCGCTCTTCATCTCTGCATCTGAGGAAGGATGACTTTGTCCTGATTCTCACAAAGGTGCCATATGGGGTGGGGTCCATATGGCCCCAGAGCCTGCCTGATCTGAGAAGTGAGCAGAGGTCTCAGTTGGGATAGAAATGGCCTGTCCCATCCAGCTCAGCTGGAAGAATGGGCTCTGAGCCAGAGGGGGCCCCCCCATCCTTTGCAGTGAGCTAGCTGGTGGTCTCAGGGTGGTGACTTGGCCCTTCTGAGCCCTGCCTCCACACAGATACTGAGGACAGAACCCTCTCTGCACTGGGCAGAGGCAGGTGGACATGAGGAGGCACTTGGAGCAGAACAGGCTGGTGGAAGGGCTCAAGGGTGAGCCGGGCCCACTGCAGAGGGGCCTCCAGGCTCTGGGGTCCCTGACTCCAGCAGGCGATGGAGCCTGAGGGGTCCCTCAGGTCCCCTGAGAACTCTAGGCTTGTGGCTGGGGATGCCCCTATCTCATGAAAAACACATAAGAGTAGACACGGAGAGAAATAGGCCCAGGAACACAGACATGTAAGAACCCACACAAACTTACTCTCCTAGGCAAATACACACATAGGGAGACAGAATCTTAGAGAAACACACACACACACACACACGCACACACGCACACACACACACGGAGGCCTATAGACACGCAGAGATTCACACTGAGATAATGTAGACAGATGCACGCAGAAATGTTCACAGCACACACATACTCCCCTGAGCCAGCCAAGCCTGCTGTCCCCCTGGCTGCCCAGGTGACAGGGGACTTCGGCCCCAGGAAGGTCTTGCTCCCGCCCTGCTCGCTGGGCTGGGGCCTCACCTGTGTCCAGCTTGCTGCGTTTTTGCTCAGGCTCCTGGGGGGCGGCCTCGATGGCCCGCTGAGCCTCGGGATGGATCTTGAGGAGGGCTTTGGCAAGGGTGGCGGGGCCGGGCACCCCCAGGGACATGATGCAGTGCACTCCTTTGCGCTTGGCCCCCGCCACTTTGGCACTGTCCTTGGAGGCCGTCAGCAGCACCAGTTTGGAGAACTTTCTGGGCTTCCTGGGGGCTGCGGGGACGACATCTGTGCCCGGCTCAGGGGACTCAGGGGAGGGCTCCTGGCCGGCCTTCACGCTCTCGCCCTCCTGCTCACTGGGCTCGGGCAGGGGCATTCTGGGACCGATGGCCTGGCCCCCAGGCCACGCTCAGGCCCCAGCAGATGGACTTCTCCTCCGCCTCCCTGGAAGGAACCCAGCAGTTCAAGGGCTCCGTCCTAAGGCAGGAGGCAAAATCTCATTAGTGGAGGTGCCCTTAGGCCTGGGTTCAGGAATCTGGGCTGGAGGCTGGGGCAGATGGGGCTGCCTCGGTGCCCCCGGGAAAGGACCTGAATGGAGCCAGAGAACCCTGGGCTGGTGCTTCTGCTCTCTTGGTAGCCTTGGGTCCGTCACCTCCCCCAGCCAAACCTCACTTTCCCATCTGCAAAATGTGCCCAAAACAGGGCTCTCAAGGGGTTACTGGGGTGACCAAGGTGCTGACAGCTGAGTTACTAGGAATCCAGGCCCACAGGTGCTGAGCACGGGGTGAAGTGCTTCCACAGGTTTTTCCACTTAACCTTCAGCCCCCCCGCCCCCCCACCATGTTATTGAAAGTTGATCTTTCTCATTGACCCAGGTTACAGATGAGGACACTGAGGCATGCAGCCATGAAGGCAGAGCTGAGAGTCCAGTCGAGGTGGGTCCAGAGCCTGCCCGTACAGCACCTGGGGTACCTTGTCCAGGATAATGGACACCCATCTTCCTGAGCACCAGTCTTCAGGGAAAAGTACTTTGGGGACATGAGCTCAGGTCACTGATACTCCCAGAATGCCCGGTGCCCTTCACCCTGACACTGTGTCACCAGGAACATGGGCTGGGCCCTGGGAGGCAGAGCTCTCCAGATTTACAACTAGATCCGGCCCCCATCCCAGGCCAGAGGCCCCAGGGCACCCAGTGCTAGGGGACACTAGGACCCCACGAGGGCAGTGACCTTGTGTCTGAGCTGGTGCTGGCTCTGCCTCAGCTGAGTGGGTACAGGGCTGTGGAGGTGTCCAGAGAATCCGTGGTCACTGAGGGCTCTCTGGCTTCTGGTCTGGAGAAGCAGAAAGGATGGATGACAGGGAATTCCCTGGTGGTCCAATGATTAGGACTCTATACTTTCACTGCCGGGGGCCCGGGTTCAATGTCTGGTCAGGGAACTAGGATCCCACAAGCCACATGGCATGGCCAAAAAAAGAAAAAAAAATGGATGACGGGCAGCGCTGGCCTGGAGACCGGGGCTCTGGGGCATCAGTGTGGGCTAGCTGTTTTGTCTGTCGGGGGTGATTGGGTAGTGGGCAGATGGCGGGGTCTTTCTCAGTTTCCAGTTTAGCCCAGAAACAAGATTGCCGCCTTGGCAGACATCTCACCTTCCCTGTCCAGGACTCAGGCAGCACCGAGGCCCGTATACTCTTACTTGGCCCCCTAGACCTGTTTCTCCAACCTGGCTTTTAGTTGTGTTTCTCTGGGCCCCTCCAATGCACATGGCTTGAGGTGTCCATGCTCTGCACCTCAAAGTCTTCGAAGACCCCTTCATCCATGAGAGGAGCCTGAGGTGCAAGGCCAGTGCATGGTTGGGGTGCCTTGCCCCCTGCAAGCTCCCCTTCTCAGTCAACTAGACATGAAAGCAGAGACCTGACAACTAGACACGAAAGCAGAGACCTCCCAACTGCGACAGAGGAGGACCCCCACCTCCAGGGGGTGTAGCCTCAGGTAAATGCTTCCTGGTAGCAAGTCACCTGACCACAGGCACCCCTGGGATTGATGTCTCATTATCCCTCCTGTCCCTGGTCCAGCCCCTGGATAAGCTAACCCCTACTCCTCCCATGTGGTCCTTCCCAGCTCTGCCCATCCTGCCCCACAGGGCAGGCAACATGGTGGTACCTGGGACCTGGGGGGACATGGGGCCCAGCAGAAAAAGACACTCCCCCCCCCCCCCCCCGACCCAGAGAACCACTCTGGGCAGGAAAGGGTTATGGTGGGAAGCCCCACCCACAGGACCCTGCCCCCACACCCTGGCTGGCCTGGTGTACAACCCTGGCCAGCAGCCCACACCTGTGGTCCAGGGATGAAACTCCAGGTGGTTGGACCCCTTTCTCACATCATAAAAATAATTAACTCTAAATGACCATAGACTTAATTATGAGAGCTAGTGATAAAACTCTTAAAAAAAATAAGAAACGAGTAAATCTTCCTGACCTTGGATTAGGCAAAGCTTTCTTCAGTACGACACTAAAAGTACAGGTAACCAAAAAAGAAACAAAAAAATTTGACTTCATCAAAATTTAAAACTTTTTTGAGTCAAAGGACACCATCAAGAGAATTAAAAGGCAGCCCATAGGATGGGAGAACATTTTTGCAGATCATACATCTGATAAGGGACTTGTATCTAGAATTTATAAAGAACACATAACTCAGTAATAAAAAGACAAATAACTCAATTTTTAAAATGGGCAAAGGATCTGAATAGGCCTTTCTCCAAAGAAAATATACAAGTGGCCAGTAAGCACAAGATGTTCAACATCATTAGTCATGAGGGAAATGCAGATCAAACTATAATGAGATACTATTTCACACTACTAGAATGGATCTAATAAAACAAAACAAAAAAACCAGACAATAACAAGTGTTGGTGAGGATGAGGAGAAAATGGAACCCTCATACCCTGCTGGTGGGGATGTAAATAGTGCAGCCACTTTGGAAAACAGTCTGATGATTTCTCAAAAGGTTAAACATAGAATTACCATATGATCCAGCAATTCCACTCCTAAGTGTATCCCCAAGAGAAATGGAAACTGATGTCTACATAAAAACTTGTACATGAATATTTGCAGCAGCATTATTCATAGATGCCAAAAAGTGAAACAGCCCAAATATCTATCAACAGATAAATGAATAAATGTGATGTATCCACACAATGGAATATTATTTGATAATTAAAAAAATTCGTGCCACGACATGGGTGAACCTTGGAAAAATTAGCTAAGTGAAAGAAGCCAGTCATGAAAGATCACATATTATACACTCCATTTCTATAAAATGACCTGGAGTCTATAGAAAATCTATAGAGTAGAAAAATCCATAGAGACAGAAAGTAGATTTGTGATTGTCTAGGGCTGGGGGTGGGAGGGATGGGGACCAGAAGAGTGAGGAGTGAATTCTAGTATGTATGGGGTTTCTGGGGTGATGAAAAAGTTCTAAAACTGATTGTGGTGATGGCTGCACAACTTGGTGAATTTCCTAAAAGCCATTGAATTGTACATTGTGAGTGAGTGAATTGCATGGTATGTAAATTATCTCAATAAAACTTATGTATTGAGAAAAGAGAAATTAAGTCTATAATCAGTGGTTTCCCCACTTCATGATACCTAAGAATCACCCAGAATTCTTGTTAAAAATGCACAGTTCTGGACTCCTCCACCCCCAGACTTCTTTCTCAGTGGGTCTGGAGAGGGACCTGAGAATCTACATTTTTTTTTTTTTTTTTACCAGTACCCTATTTGATTCTGATACTTTGTGAAAAATGGATGATGCCATGGGCCCTCTGTTTAAGAAGTTTCTAATTTCTAGTTCATAGCTGAACTGTTTTTCCACCACTCCACGTACAGGGGTGGACAGTTCCTCAGGCTGGATCAGTCTCTTTTCTGGATTCATCCCTAACCTTCTAGCAATTTATTTTTGAGATGTGAATGGAAGAGTTGACAGGCAGCTATTTTAAGCCTAAAACATCTATTTCGAAAATTAACTTTTTACTCAATAAAAGTTCATTGAATTAACAGAATTTTTAGAAGTGAAGCAGAAATGAATTAAAAAGATCAAAAGGCTTAATAGTTTACCTTACTTCACTCACTTTACACCCTCCACCTGCATCCCCAGTCAGATGGTTTGATATTGCTATGGGTCTCCAGTCACCCATTTACCCTAGCCAGCTGTCATGATATTGTAAGATGGCTCAGTGTAAACCCCAAACCACACAATGTTAAGAACTGGCAGGAGCCTCTTAGACACCTTGGGAGGCAGAATAATGCCTCCCCGCTGCCCATCGCTAAAGCTGTCTAGGTCCTGATCCCTGGAACCTGTAAATATGTTACCTTACATGGCAAAGGGGGAATTAAGTTTGCAGATGGCGTGAAGGTTACTAAACTAGGAGAGTATCTTGGATTGTCCAGGTGGTTCCATCACAATCACAACGATCCTAAAAAGCAGGAAACGCAGGTAGAAGAGTCAGAAAAAGTGGTGTGATGATGGAGGCAGGGTCAGCGAGAGGAGAGATTCGATGTTGCTGGCATTGAAGGTGGAGGGAGGGGGATATGAGCCAAGGAATGCTGGAGGCCTCTAGAAAAGACAAAGAAACAGACTGTCTCTCCTAGAGTCCCCTGGAAGGGTTACAGCCCTGCCCACACCTTGATTTTAACCCAGTGAGGCCCATGTCAGACCTCTGACCTCCAGCACTGCATGACTTTTACAAAGCTGTGTTGTTTTAATCCACTAAATTTGTGGTAATTTGTTATGGCAGCAGTAGGTAACTAATACGAGGTCCAATCCCTTGATGGTGAGGTTCTGAAAGCCAGGATCATGGGAATTACCTGGCGGTCCAGTGGTTAGAACTCCCTGCTCTCACTGCCGAGGGCGCAGGTTCGATCCCTGATTGGGGAACTAAAATCCCACAAATGGCGTGGCCAAAAAAAGAAAGCCAGGATCATTGCCTGGAAACTGATGATGGATTAACAGAATTACCATTACCTTCATATGTATGGGAGAGAAATACCATCAATGTCCACCAACACCTGCATTCTCAGCTAAAAGGCCAACCCCTTACACTCTCTGGGCTGGTTTCACCTATGTAATGGGAGTAGTGGTGAACTTCGCAGGGGCTCTCAAGAGCAGGCAGGCAGGCAAGGGTGAAGTCTTCAAGTTACCAGTGATACTGACAGATGCCCCTTCTATAATTGCTGTCCCATGTGGTTCTTGGAGGGCTGCTCGTGGGATGATGGACCCACTTAGATATGCAGGTACACATCCTTACAGAGAGATTTTCAAAGCAGCAGTAAGACCCAGAATGGGTCAAGAACTGCTACTCTATAGTGTGCAGGGAACAGCTTCCCCAAAGTGGGAATTTCATGTAATGGCACCTCTTTACCCTAATCACCATGGCTTGGAATCTTAGTTACTTTTACTCCTCCTTACCCACTGCAATTTGTCCTAAGACCTGTCTATGCTGCGCCCAAATGGCCCCTGCTCCCCGCCTCTCTCCTCTCGCATCATTACCGCCACCTCCTAAGCCTCCGGAGTGCCTCCCCCGCCCCAACATCTCAGACCTCCAACTGCCATCCCTGCGAGCATCTCTAGAGCCACAAGGATGGGACGGGACTGGGGATGGGTGCAGGGCGGGGGCAGTACTGGGCGGGGCGGACACGGTCAAGGAAAGGCAGACCAATGTGGGGCTCCCTGACTTGGGGTGTGAGGGCTCAGTCCTGGGGTAGGGTGGGTGGGGGAAGGACGAGCGAGGAGAAGAGCTGAA
>NW_020174705.1:2464527-2482761 GCF_003031525.2 Neophocaena asiaeorientalis asiaeorientalis | reverse complement strand
TTCTCTGGTGAAGGACAAGGAGGCGGCCTGAGCGCTGGGATGCAGAGCTGGGGGGCACCCCCCAGCATCAGCAGCCCTTGGGGATCCCCAGAGGAGCCCGGCAGGGACCCGAGACCCTCCCCGATCCGCTGGGGCCCGTCCTCACCGGGCACCGGCCGGTCGGCGACGGCAGCGGGGCCCTCCCTCTCCGGAGACCGAGCCGCGGCAGGTCCCTCAGCCTCCGTGCCTGGGGCCCCCGTCTGGGTTCGGGCAGTCACCTCAAGCTGGGGTCACGGAGCGAGCATGCGCAGCAGGGCTTGTGGGGGGCCCATTCCTTGAGCTAGCTCGATTTCTCCGGGTCTTCCCCTCGCGGGGCAGAACTGGCGGCCTGACCAATCCCGTGCGGGGGCGGAGCCAGGGCTCGCGAGGGGGCAGGACCATGCCGTTATTGGGCGGTGGCCCCCGGGGGGCGGGGTTCAGCCTTCCAGTGGCCAGACTTCCAGTTTTGGGCGGGGCTCTCCCAGTACAAGGTGGGTGGGTTTAACTGAGACCACCCGACCTCCCCCAGTGTTTGACCTTGGCTCCACGCAGAGGAAGTCACAGCGTTTGTTTAAAGGCCTCGATCGTCTCCGTCGTTCTTGTGAGCGAGCAGAGGGAAGAACTTTCAGTATGCTCATCAAATCTACTGATTCCGCTCCGCCCAGCATCCCTGAGGACGCAGCATTTTTGCCATTGGTCCCTCCCCGACCCTCGGTCCAGCCCTCGCCATTGGCCCCTCCCTCGTTATTGGTGCTCCCCCACCCTCCCCCGCCACAGGTGCAGACCTCGTCCATCATCCCGGCCTTCGCCCATCGGTCCAGCCCGCACTCACAGCACACAGTCACTGCACACTGATTCTCTGACTACCCTGGGCGGTGGAGACCGGGATTGCTCCCACACGGGGAGCTGCGGGGCCTGGGGGCTGCTTTCCTGGACACTTGGCGTGTGGCGATCAGAGTGGCCCAGCATCCTCCGAGCTGACACCCGCCCTGCCTCTCACCCGCCTCCCCTCCTGCACGGCGCCCCGGGCCCCTCCGCTCACTGCGACCCTCCGCAGCCCTCCGCCCGTCCCCCTTCGCCCCGCTAGAGCCCCCACTCTTTTAGCTGCGCGTCCTAACGTTGGCAGAATGAAGACGCTGCTGCTCTCTAGAAAACGTCACTCCCCGGACACCCCTCTTCTTCTCCTCCTTTCTTTCTCTTGCTCTAAAGCTGCTCCTGGGCTCCCAGCAGGTGCAGGTCCAGGTGCCATGAGGCCTGCCTGACCTGGACTTCAGGCATTTCCCACGTTCTCCGCATCTTCTGCATCCGCCGTGTCCTCCAGTTCTCCCGCGTTCTCCTGTATCCTCCTCCTCAAGTCCAAATATCAGCAGAACCTGCAACTGCCTCTACAAAGGCTCCTAGCTCCCTCCTCCCCCGCCTCACCCCGCCACCGCCGCCCTGGCTCTGCAGATCCCTGATCACCACCCTCGGTTCAGCAGCCACGGCTTCCACCGAACTCCAATCCTTTCTCCAGGGGCCAGGTCATTTCCTGGGTATTCTTCAGAGTCATTCAAAGGCCTTCATGAATTTATTTGCCATTATCTATTAATAATCCACTAACTACTGGTTGTTTCTAATTTTATTACGTTATAAATATCTTTGTATCTAAATTCCTGACATCTGATTATTCCCTTTCTTGAAATTTCAAAAAATAGTAAAAGAAGGCAAATGTCTTAAGAGCTTTTTATTTTATTTTTGATAAGTTTTTTAAAAAATTATTTATTCATTTTTGTCTGCATTGGTTCTTCGTTGCTGCGCGCGGGCTTTTTCTAGTTGTTGCGAGCGGGGGCTACTCTTGGTTGTGGTGCGCGGGCTTCTCATTGCGGTGGCTTCTCCTGTTGCAGAACATGGGCTCTAGGCACGCGGGCTTCAGTAGTTGTGGCACGAGGGCTCAGTAGTTGTGGCTCGCAAGCTCTAGAGCACAAGCACACTAGTTGTGGCACACGGGCTTAGTTGCAGCATATGGGATCTTCCCGAACCAGGGATCAAACCCTTGTCCCCTGCACTGGCAGGCGGATTCTTAACCACTGTGTCACCAGGGAAGTCCATAAGAGCTTTTTAAACATGTTGCCAGATTGTCCCCAAGGAAGTGCACAAGCTTGGAGTCAGATGCCTGTGTTCAAATCCCAGCTCTGGCGTTAGCTTGCTGTATGACAAGCAACTGCTTCCCTGTCTCAGTTTTCTCATCTGATAAATGGGTATAATAACATCACTTACCTCATGGAGTCATTGTTAGAATTCACACAGTATTATCCTGTGGGTCGTGGGTTCCAACATTTATATTCCGTAGTCCAGCGGTTCTCAGGCTTTTTGGTCTCAGGACCCCTTTAAAGAGTGATTATACTCTTTAAATTATTGAGAAGCTTGAAGAGCTTTTGGTTGTGTAGGTTACATCTATCAATGTTTACAATATCAGAAATTTAACATGAGAATTTAAAATAGCAATAATAAATTCACTGCATAACTGTATCTTCAAACCAAAAATGAGTGAGAAGAGTGGCAATGTTCTACATTAAAAAAAAAAATCTGTTTGGGGACTTCCCTGGTTGTCCAATGGTTAAGACTCCTCACTCCCACCGCAGGGGACACGGATTCGATCCCTGGTCGCGGAACTAAGATCCCGTGTGGTATGGCCAAAAAAAGAAGAAAAAAATCTATTTAATATCACGTTTGAGAAAAGACAGCTGGGTTCGCATATCTGTGTCTGCCTTCACTCTATTGGGATACGCTGCTTTGGTTGAAGTACGTGAAGAAAATTTAGCTTCACATATAAAAAACTGGAAAAGGAAGGAATATTTTAATATCCTTTTCAGATAATTGTAGATATTCTTCTTTGATACTACACCAACACTCAAAACATGGTAGTTTTTTGAAGGTTAGTTGCAACATGGAATCTGAGATGTTATCAGTGAGCTTTTTGTGTTCTATTACATGAAAATCCATTGATCTGTCTTGCACTTTGAAAGGCTCTTTTACCCTCATGTGATTTCATAAATCATGTGTTGGTCTTTTCGAAAATATTTGTTCATTGACTTATACAGATCTTGCAAATGTTGACACATCTCATTATACAATATAAATAAAATGTATAACATTCATTAATACTGCCACCAATCTTAACACAAAAGTCTGGCAATATTGGGAAGCTGTGAAGCTAAAGGTGGCATACAAGTTTTCCAAAATTGTACTTTTTGCCAGAAGACTTAGAATTTTATCATTGGCAATAAATTCTGTCAGTTTGGTGTCACTGCCTTGATTCACACTAAGAGTTACCATTGCTTCTGCATCATCAGTGCAAAGTCATCACAGTGAAAAAGGCAAACATTGTCTCAGTATTACTATGAAAATAATCATGGATCTTCTGAAAAGTCTTTGGGAACCCCCAGGGGCCACCAGAACACACCTTGAGAACAGCTGCACTTTCATTTTTCTATTATCTTGTTCATCTTTTTCTTACTGATTTAAGAAACATTTTTATTGAACTCAGATTAACCCTAGTGTTCCACATGTGATGGAAATATTTTATTATTTACATTTGGTGGGGGAGGAAGTTGGGAAAATAGGTGTATGATAGGTGTGTGTGTTTACACATCTGAATCTTTATTTATTTGTTTGTTTGTTTGTTTATTTTTTGGCGGCACCTCGCAGCTTGTGGGATCTTAGTTTCCCAACCAGGGATTGAACCCGTGTCCTTGGCAGTGAAAGCACAGAGTCCTAACCACTGGACCACCAGGGAATTCCCTACACAGCTGCATCTAGTGGTCTTTTCCAATTTGAGTTTCTCTGTTTTTTAAAATTATCCTAAGCAAGTTCTTCCCATACTTACTTGAATAAATACTGGATAGTTTCTGTATTAGTTTGTCAGAGATGCTGAACAAGGTATCACAAACTGAGTGGCTTAAACAACAGAAAATTTTTCCTGGTAGTTCTGGAAGCCAGAAGTTTGAGATCAAGGTGTGGATTGGGTGGGCTCCTTCTGAGGGCTGGGAGGGAGAATCTGTTCCAGGCCTCTCTCCTTGGCTTCTAGATGCATTACCCTGATCTCTGCTTTGTCTGCACACAGTGTTCTCCCCATGTGCATTTCTGTGTTCAGATTTCCCCTTTTTAAAAGGACACCTGTCGTTTCGGTTGTGTCCACCCTAATGACTTCACCTAACTCAATCATCTGCAAAGACCCTGTTTCTAAACAAGGTCACATTCACAGGCACTGGGGATTAGGACTTAAACTTCTTTGGGTGGGGGGGTGGGGACATAATTCAACCCATAGCATTTTCTTTTACCTTTTTCTAAAGGTTTGATAATTTCTCCCTTTCCACTTGATTCTCTCATGTTTTGGAATTTATTTATTTATTTATATATATTATCAAATCGTTTCAAAATACTGATACTGCTTAGGGACTTGTCTCTAATTTTAATTGATTGAAAATTAAGTTTCTCATTGCCCCCCAAACCAGGGATTGAACCTGTGCCCCCTGCAGTGGAAGGTGGAAGCACGGAGTCTTAACCACTGCACTGCCAGTGAAGTCCCCTGGAATTTATTTATTCAACAAATGTGTGTTCAATAGCTACTATTTACTTGACACTGTGAACTTGGGAACCTCAGTGAACAAAATAAAGATCCTGCTCTCCAGGAACCCATATTGTAGGGTCAATGGAGGAGACATAATAAAATAGATATAATAAGTGATCGAGTTATATAGTTTGTTTAAAGTTATATACCTTGCTATATATCAATAGTTTGTGCTATCTGAGGGAATGTTTTGGATTATGGAAATGTTCCATTTCTCGATTGGGGCAGTGGTTATATTTGTATATGGCAAATGTACATTTCCAAAGGGAAATTTTTATCCTATGTCAACTGTATTTCAAGAAAATTGATTTTGTAAAAAGCGTTGTGAAAGAAAGAAGGAAGGAAGGAAGGAAGGAAGGAAGGAAGGAAGGAAGGAAGGAAGGAAGGAAGGAAGGAAGGAAGGAGATCGAAAGGGGGGCCTGCAATTAGTATTGCGATTTATGTTGGAATTCGGGGTGGAGTAAGGATGTCACCGCATTCTTCGGATAGCGGGCCAAATGCCGGGTCATTGCTGAGGAATCCTTTCTGGCCCAAACGCCACCCTCCCCGCCACCCCCGCAGAAGGCAAGTTAGAGCCGATGCCCAGGCCTCAAAAGGGCCTGGGTGGGCTTCCGGGGTCCACTGGGCCCGACGGCGTCCGCGCGCGCCCCCTCCCGGCCGCCAGGAGAATCAGCCATACATTGTCCACGGCGGGAAACATGGGTGAGATCGTAATCCGCTCTCCACGTTGACCGAGGAAAAGCACAGAGGTCGTGTGCACAGAGCGAAGGGGTGTTTTGTCTGGTCTCCCCTCCCCCACCCCCCGTTACCGAATAACTAGAAGACCTCCTGTTTATCCTTCTGACATAGTTGTTGCATCGCAATTTCGCTCCTTGGCCTATGCTGACGCGACACGGATTTAGCTTCAAGGCTTTTTGAATTTTTTTTTTTTTTTTTTTTTTTTGAATTATTGATAACAGTGAAACAAATATAACGTAACTCGGATGTCCATCTAATGATGACTGGATAAATAAATGTGGGCTATCCCTGCAATGCAATATTGTTCAGCCATAATAAGAGACAAAATACAGATATCTGCTACACCGCGAAGGAACCTGGGAGACCATACTCTGGTGAAAGAAGCCAGACACAAAAGGACAAATACTGCATGATTCCATTCATGTGAAATGCCCAGGACAGGCAAATCTATAGAGACAAAGTAGATTAGTGATTGCCGGTGGCTGGGAGATTTGGGGGGAAATGGGGAGTGACTGCTAAAAGGGGACTGGGTTTCTTTTGGGGTAATGACAATGTTCTGTGATTAGATAATGATGATGGTTGCACAGCGTTGTAAATATACTAAAAGCCACAAAATTGTACACTCTAAAATGGTGAATATCGGGAGTTCCCTGGTCATCTAGTGGTTAGGATTCAGGGCTTTCACTGCCGAGGGCCCATGTTCAGTCCCTGGCTGGGGAATTAAGATCCCACAAACCATGCGGCCAAAACAAACAAACAAACAAAGATAAAAAATGAAGGATCAAGAAGTGGCATATAGGGGCTTCCCTGGTGGTGCAGTGGTTAAGAATCTGCCTGCCAATGCAGGGGACACGGGTTCGAGCCCTGGTCCTGGAAGATCTCACATGCCACGGAGCAACTAAGCCCACGTTCTACAACTACTGAAGCCTGTGTGCCTAGAGCCCGTGCCCCACAAGAGAAGCCACCGCAATGAGAAGCCCGCACACTGCAACGAAGAGTAGCCCCTGCTTGCCGCAAATAGAGAAAGCCCCCGCGCAGCAACGAAGACCCAACACAGCCAAAAATAAATAAATAAATAAAAAATTTTAAAAAGTGGCATATATATTAAAACTGCTCCCTCAAGAATGGTTTGTATATCCATAGCCATAATTTCAGTTACTTTATATAATTTCACTTTATTTTTTAAGATTTTAAACATCTTTATTGAAGTATAATTGCTTTACAATGGTGTGTTAGTTTCTACTTTATAACAAAGTGAATCAGCTATACATATACATGTATCCCCATATCTCCTCCCTCTTGTGTCTCCCTCCCACTCTCCCTATCCCACCCCTTTAATTTCATTTTAAATACCAAAAAGTGAAACTAAAATATCTTTTGTTCCTTGATTCTAGACACGCATTTTCTGCCTATATTCATAACTTCTTTCACATTAAAATCATTGTTTAAACAGTACTTGCAAAGATCACTGATATGTTTTGTATTGATCCTGCCCTCATTGGCGTTAGTGGATACTGGCTTCACTGTACATTTTTCAATCAGATGGTGTAAGTGTTGAAGTGGCCTTTACATAGGTGAGGAAGGGATGTGTACTCCAGCGAGTGTACCATTGGAATCATATTACAAATGTGCCCTATGCTTAGGCACATGTATCCACAGGAGATGGTGGTTCTCATTTCTAAAGTATTCAGTTTCAGTTTCAATCCTGGGATAAATATATCTTGAAACTTTATCTCTTTTTCTTTAGTAGCTTGAAAAGTAAAAAATTTTTTAATTGATTAATTTATTTTTGGCTGCTTTGGGACTGTATTGGGTCTTCGTTGCTGCACGCGGGCTTTTCTGTAGTTGTGGCAAGCAGGGGCTACTCTTCGTTGTGGTGCGCGGGCTTCTCATTGCATTGGCTTCTCTTGTGGAACACGGGCTCCAGGCGCACGGGCTTCAGTAGTTGTGGCACATGGACTTAGTTGCTCCATGGCATGTGGGATCTTCCTGGACCAGGGCTCGAACCCGTGTCCCCTGCATTGGCAGGATGATTCTTAACCACTGGGACACCAGGGAAGTCCCTCCATGGTTCATATTTTTAAAATAAAATAGAACTAATGAAAATTTGGATCATACATACATTTTAAATTACTAATGGCTGTACAAATATTCTAGGTGGTTGTCACTGATTGGAGGAGGCTAAGGAGACATGACAGAGAAATACATTTGGGATCCTGGGTTAGATCCTGGACCCGAGAAGGACATTAGTGGAAAATCTGGTGAAATTTGAGGGCTTTAGTTAATGGGATTGTATCAATGTTCTTTTCTATGGTTGATTACTATGGTTATGTAAGATGCTAACATTAGGGAAAGCTGGGTGGAGGATATATGGGAAAACTCTATACTTTTTTTTCAGCTTTTCTCTGAATATAAGATTATTTCAAAAGACAAAGTTTTAAAAATTCTAGTTTGTGGTTAGAGAAATGTGTCTTCTCCACACTTTATTGTATAATAAATACAATTTATTGTGTCCCCCAAAAGATGCATTCAAGTCTTAACCCCCAGTAGTTGTGAATGTGACCTTATTTGGAAATACGGTCTTTGCAGACGTAAAAAGTTAAGGATATCAAGCGGAAATCATCATGGATTTAGGGTGGGCTCTAAATCCAATGACTGGTGTCTTTCTAAGGGCAAAGAAAGGGGATGGGGACACAGACACACAGAGAGACACAGGCAAGAAGGCCATGTGAAGATGGAAGCAGAGATTGGAGTAACGTGTCCATAAGCCAAGGAATGCTGGACCCACCAGAAGCTGAAAGAGGCAGGGAAGGATCCTCCCCTAGAACCTTCAGAGGGAGTGACAACCAGATTTTGGACTTCTGAACTCCAGAAGTGAGAGAGAATAAAATTCTGTTGTTTTGAGACACAAAGTTCATTGGCTGGAGCGGCGGCTGCGCGGGTCGCGATGCTGTGAGATCTGCGGGCGCTGGTAAATCGGGCCCAGGATGTAGAGCTGGCCGTGCCTGACGGCGAGCCTGACGCGGAATTGGGTGGGATAGAGAGAAGGGGGCAGTAGTCGGGGGTGAGGAGAAGGAGGAGGAGGCGGCGAATCGCTTGTAAATGGCTCCGAAGCATGACCTGAAGCCTGAATTCCAGGAGGGTGAGTCTGAGCCCCTGGGGAAAAGGCATCTAACAGCGTGTAAGAGGGAGAGGGAGAAAAATTGTAATAGGGGCGGGGCAGGCGCCAGCTATAGCAGCCTCGCTGCTCTAGCAACCCCCGCTCAGCCATTGGTGGGCGCAGCAGCGGACCCCTCCCCAAAGCGAGAAACTGTCAATGACCACAGGTAGTGGTCCCGCTCAGCCACTGGTGGGCGCCACAGTGGGCCTCTGCTCTTCCTCTCTTCTCTATAAAAGGAGTCGGAATTTGGACTGAGGTAAAATGTTTTGTTTTGTTTTGTTTTTTAGATGCTAGTCTGCCACCTTCTGGGTCTGCTAGCTTTCTGATTCAAATTGCTATTCCTTGTTCCAAAAAAAAAAGAAAAGAAAAGACACACCGTTCGTGGTGGTTTATTGTGGCAGCCCCAGAGAACAGATACACCTACTTCGGATTGTCTCTGCACCAAAACATCCAGAGGGACAAGGTCCAATCCACCAGAAATGAGAACTGTAATTGGGGGCAATGAAGACGGAAAGACTGTACTTTTACTTTACGTTTACTTTGTAAAATTTCTCTTCTGTGTGGACGGTCTTATGAACTGAAAATGACTGAGGCAGTGAAGGCTGGAAAAGAGGTCACCAGGGGAAGGTGATGCTGGAGGTCCCACTGTCCCCTTTTGGGTCAAGGACCACAGGAAGGGGAAACCTCAGGGACCCTACCTAGTGGCTGGTTTTCCAGGTAGAGGGGGCCCAGGAGTATGAGGTCCTGTGACATAACAAGAAATATACAGTAGGGCTTCCCTAGTGGTGCAATGGTTGAGAATCCGCCTGCCAGTGTAGGGGACACGGGTTCGATCCCTGGTCCAGGAAGATCCCGCACACCACGGAGCAACTAAGCCTGTGTGCCACGACTACTGAAGCCCGCGCGCCCAGAGCCCATGCTCCGCAACAAGAGGAGCTACCACGATGAGAAGCCCACGAACCCACGAACCGCAGCGAAGAGTAGCCCCTGCTCGCCGCGACCAGAGAAAAGCCCACACGCAGCAATGAAGACTCAACGCAGCCAGAAACAATAAATAAATAAAATAAAATAATAAAATAAATTTATTTAAAAAAAGAGAGAATTATACAGTATATTTGATCTCTGCCTGTGGTTCCGGACACAGAGCTCCCAAATCCCTTGGAATTTCCTGGGTGACAGGAGTGTCATTTGTTCTAATGTGGTGGCTCTGGGTGGTTAGGTTCAGGATGAGGGCTGCCACCAGAAAGACCAAGGCTTGATTAGAAACTTAGAACTTTCAGCCCCATCCTCTGGGGAGGGAACAGGGTCTGGAGATTGAGTTAATGATCAGTCACGCCCATGTGATGAACCCTCCATACACATCCGTGAACTATGGGATTTGGAGAGCCTCCGGGTTGGTGAACACCCAGAGGTGCTGGAAGGGTGGTGCACCCAGAGAGGGCATGGAAGCTCCTCGCCCCTTCCCTCATACCTTGTCTAGTGCATCTCTTCCATCTGGCTGTTCCTCAGCCATGTCCTTCATGATAAACCCGTAACTTTTTTTTTTTTTTTTTTAGCCACGCTGCGCCCCTTGTGGGATTTTAATTCTCCAACCAGGGATTGAACCCGGGCTCTCAGCAGTGTAAGCACAGAGTCCTAACCACTGGACCTCCAGGGAATTCCCTTTCATTGTTAAAAAATTTGTTTTATTGAAGTATAGTTGATTTACAATGCTGTGTTTATTTCTGCTGTACAGCAAAGTGATTCAGTTATACATATATGTTCTTTTTCATATTCTTTTACGTTATGGTTTATCACAGGGTATCTCTGTGCTATAGAGTAGGACCTTGTTGTTTATCCATTCTATATGTAATAGTTTGCATCTGCTAATCCCAAACTCCCACATTTTTCTTTTTTAATTGAGATTTAATTCACATGCCATAATATCCACCATCTTTTTCCTTTAAACAATTTTACTTATTTGTTTTTTTAAAGGAGCAGTCTTTTTTAAAATTAATTAATTAAATTTTTTGGCTGCATCAGGTCTTAGTCGCAGCATGCGGGCTCAGTAGTTGCAGCGCATGGACTTAGTTGTCCAACGGCATATGGGATCTTAGTTCCCTGACCAGAGATCAAACCTGTGTCCCCTGCAGTGGAAGGTGGATTCTTTTTTTTTAATATAAATTTATTTATTTATGGCTGAGTTGGGTCTTCGTTGCTGCGCGCAGGCTTTCTCTAGTTGCCGCGAGTGGGGGCTACTCTTCGTTGTGGCGTGTGGGTTTCTCATTGCAGTGGCTTCTCTTTGTTGTGGAGCATGGGCTCTAGGTGCGCGGGCTTCAGTAGTTGTGGCACGTGGGCTCAGTAGCTGTGTCTCGCCGGTTCTAGAGTGCAGGCTCAGTAGTTGTGGCACACAGTCTTCATTGCTCTGCAGCATGTGGGAATATTCCAGGACCAGAGCTCGAACCCGTGTCCCCTGCATTGGCAGGCAGATTCTTAACCACTGCGTCACCAGGGAAGTCCCAACAATTTTATTTTATTTTATTTTATTTTATTTATTTATTTTTTGGCCATACCTCGGGGCTTGCAGGATCTCAGTTCCCCAACCAGGAACTGAACCCTGGTCATGGCAGTGAAAGTGCCGAATCCTAACCACTAGACCACCAGGGAACTCCCTAAACCCGTATCTTAGTAAGGAAACTGTTTTCCTGGGTTCTGTGAGCCCTTCTGGCAAATTATTAAACCCAAGAAGGGGGTCATGGGAACACATGATCTGTAGCCAAGTCAGACAGATGTGGGTAACCTGGGGACCCACTACCTGGGATTGGCATCTGAAGTGGGAGCAGTATTGTAGGACTGAGCCTTTAACATGTGGGGTCTGTGCTAAATTCTGTCAGTGTCAGAATTAAGTCATAGAAATCTTAGTTGGTGTCCACAGGAAATTGGAAAATTGGTGGGTGTGAAAAATCCCACACATTTGGTGTGAGAAGTGTTGGTGTGTGACTGTGAGTGTAGGAGAGGGAAAGCAGGGTGTTTTTTCCTTTTCAGGACCTCAGGGCACAGAGGCCCCATAGAGCCTCCCTGGGGCTGAGAGGTGGCCCAGGCCAGACAGCCCTGATGAAGGGCCAGGTCGGGGCTGGTTGGGGGTGGGGAGGGCCCAGGGCTGCTAGGGTTGGAGCTGGGCCTCAAAGGACCAAGAATCCTGGGATTTGGAGCCCACTTCTGGAAAAGAGTCAGGCACACACAGTAGGCACTGAATACATGTGCATTCAGTGAATTTTTATTTTTGCCCACAAATTGACTTTGTTCATACCTCAATGGTAAAATGTTGCCTCACAGCATTCCCATCCCCAGGAAGGTGGGCTCTCCTGTCTGTAGGGGGCTTGGAGAGGATTCTTGTCAATACATTTAAGGGTATGGGGGTGGGGTCAGGCAGGGCCCAGAATTGACCATGGGAGGAGGACAATGGTGGCCAGTTGGGTGGGGCGGCCAGGCCAAGGGAGGGGGTCTCCCACTACCCTCTCGCCACCTCACTTGTGCCTCCCCCAAACCATGCCCAGGCCTCCCTCTTACTCAGGCACTCCCTGACCCCTACTTCCGGCCACCCTGGGACCTCCCACGGTGCAAGCTCCGGCTTGCTCTGCTCTTCATCCAGCTGTATAAGGCCATCCTGTCAATCATTATTATCACAGTGTGCCACACTGCCGACCCGGAGGCCGTTAATTTCAGGGCCGGAGGAAACGGGGCAGGGTGACCCCACAGGATGGAGACAGTAAGGGGACTGTAGGGCTCAGGGTCCCAGGCTGACACGGGGGCAGGAACCAGAGAAAAGACAGGGACACTCGAGATGCCCCCTCCCCAGCTGAGCAGAAAGAATGGGCTCCAAGGTAGATGCCAGCCTTACCCCACCCTCTGTAGTGACAATCTGGTGGCCTCAGGGCAGTGACTTGGCCCCTCAGAGCTCTGCCTCCTCACAGCTCATGGAGATGGCACCCTCCACCCCCTGGGCTTGTGGGAGGAAACAAGTGGACATATTGTGGCACCTGGGACAGGGCTGGCTGCAGGGAGTGCTTCCAGGTGAGCCAGGTACAGGCCCCAGGGTCTGGGGGGAGGGGGTCCCTCTGGCTCCTCAAGCACGGCTCCAGACATGCCTGGACCCCTGGCAGGGGATGGAGGCTGAGGGGTCCCTCAGGTCCCCTGAAGCTCCTGGCCTGTAGCTGGGGATGTCTTGGGGTCTCAGTCCAGGGGAAGCAGCCCCCTACCCCTCCCCCCATCCCTGGAGACTTTATTTGTCCTGGAAGCAACCAGGGTCCTGTTCTTGTCCTGGTAGCTGGCGGCTGGGCCTGGTCAGGCCTGGCTGATTGCGAGGGGGGACATGTCTCTCAACATGTTGATGGCCATTGCCGTGGGCATCTCTCCTGCCACCATCTTCTCAAGATATCAGAGCTCACCCCTGTGTGTGGGGCGGGGACATGCCTAGTCATCTTCCTTCCCACACACTCTGATTTCCCCAAGACCCCCGGGGATCCCCTCCCCAGAGGCTGAGCCCAGGGCCTTGGGCTCAGGAGTCCCTCCACAGGCCTGGGGATGCTCACATCCCCCTCAGGACTCTGGGCTGGGGGCCCATTGCCTCCCCACAGCCCTGCAGAGCCACCTTCCCCAGCCGCAAAGGGAACACACCCCAGGGACTGTCACAGCGCCTGCTCCCTCCACCCACCCCACATCCCTGCTCTGCCAGGGGCCTTGGGTCTCTGCAGTTCTGGTTTCTGGTTTCTGGTGTTGACAGGGGAGGCAGCGGCAGAAGGCTGGAGCTGAGAGGAGGAGGGTCACATGTCCTGCCTCGCCCCACTCCGCCAGTGGCTGTCCTGCTCCTGGCCTCACTCCTTCCAGGCTACAGCTCTGGCTGGACTCCTCCCAGGGCCCCTTTGGGCCTATGGTTGGTGACAGCTTCCCCTGGGGTCAGCCCTCATGGCTACCTGTACCCTGACCCACTTCAGGAAACTGTCTCCTGAGTGAGCTCCTGCAGCCGCTGGTCTGGCCCCCTCCCTTCTGCCCTCTCCTCTTGCCCATCCTCCTCAGCCTCCTCCAGCTGCCCCCTCCAACTTGCAGCCCCAGGCTTGGCCACTGGGCCCCTCTCCTCTGCTTGCCATGTCATCTGGGAACACCCACCAGCAGCTCCCTGACCCCCGCCCCCACTCTGCCCCTTTTCACGTCCACCAGGCAATTTTGAAATTTTGTTCCTGCTCAGGATCCTGATGCCCCCCTCCCCCATCTCACTGCTCCCAGCAGGATCCTCTGGTCCTGAGAACATGCCATGGGACAAGCCTGGAGCTGACTTGAGGGGGATGGTCCTCTGGCAGGTGACAGTGGGGTGGGGGACCCCAGGGATTGCTGGGTGCAGAGGAAGGAGCAGCTTGGCACCCTCCCTCCCCTGCCCCACTCACACTCCCTGCCCAATTCCCCCTACTCCCTAGCGAGTTCAAAGGTACCCCCACATGCTGGTGGGGCAGCTCTCCCACCCTGGTCCCCTGCCCGGCACCGGGTCCTCACCTTCTGAAGAGAGCCAAGCTCTCTCCTCTCTGGCTCTTAGCCTCTAGCTAGGCCAGGACACGAAATGGACTTGGGCGTGCTATTTCCTTGCTCCTCCCTCCTGTGCCCGCATGATGGCTTCTTAGAAAAACAGTGGCTTCACTGAAACCACGTGACATTTTTCTGAGGCTATGATGGTTCATTTCATTTTCTCTTTCACCTGCTCTACAATAAAAGCATTTAAGATGTACCTAGTTGTGGGACAACTAAGGGCACTGTGGGTGCAGGTGAGGGGGAGAGGGAGCACCCAGCTCCTGGGCAGGCTTCCCATGTGGCTGGTAGAGGAGGAATGTAAAGGCACTGGGCCACTAGCTGCAGGAAGTGGGGCCAAAGACTCCACAGTTCTGAGCCCTTTGGAGAGGAGGCTGAGCTCCTTGTGTAAGCACAGCTTTAAGTGCAGCCCCTATGTCCAATCCCTGCCCTCTCAGTCTGTAGCCCCCAGCTCATACTCATTAGAATCCCTGGAGCCAACATTTTTGGCAGGAGATGCTTACCCTGGGAGCTCGCAGCTGGGAGCCTTCAGTCCTGGGAGACTTCCTGGAGGAGGTGATACTTGGGCTTGGGAAGGCAGTGACCAAGGGGTGTCCTGGGGAGGGCTAGCAGGAGGGAGACTGAGGCTTCCTGGGGACAGGTCCTGCGGGGGGGGCCCAGGGTCCCTGACACATACAAAATGCCACTCATCTTACCATCTGCCGTCCACCACCCACCATCCCTGTATCTCTGCATCTAACAACCTACCTTTGTGGAGAATGCAGCCTGCCTGATACGTGTGCCTTGACAACCAGGAGAATAGAGTTCCTCTCTTAACATGAGGTTGTTTCACCGTTACTTTAACTAATATCCTATAGATGGGTATTTAGCTTTTTCCCATTTTTTTTCATATTATGAACTTGTGCCAACACTATGCATGCATGGATGTCGCCTTCTGATCTTCAGCTGGCACGGCACTCTGTGACCCCTCCAGGGAGCGGCTCCCACCAAGGCTCTGGGGGCTCTGAGGTGTGAGGGTACCAGTTGGGGGAGTACCGCTTTATATTTTTATAAAATATGTTTATAATTTTTAAGTGATGGGATTTTGGTTGATCTTTTACTTTTCAGTGTTTGGGGGTTTTTTCCTCAGTATTTTTTAAAATAAAAAAGTGGCGGGGAATTCCCTGGTGGTCCAATGGTTAAGACTCCATGCTTCCACTGTAGGGGATGTCAGTTGACCCCTGGTTGGGGAACTAAGATCCCACATGCCATGCAGCATGGCCAAAAATTAAAAAAAAAAAAAGTGCCACGTCTGGCAGTCATAATTCATCTGAATTTTCATAAAGCCTCAACTGCTAACCTCTCCAAAGAGACTAAATATGCAGTCCTAACAAAATAAAGTTAGTGCTTTAAAAGCTCTAGAAACCCCCAAATTACAGACAGCATCCACCCCGAGAAGGAAGGGATGGGGAGCACGGTGCTGCCCTGGGCCAGGGCGTGTTGCATAAGGACTGCCGGCCACAGGGAAGGAGGCAGTGCCTGTGAAGACTCGGGACCAGGACAACCCTTGTTGTCCATGGAAGGGCTTCCCTTATCAGGGTCCTGTCCTGGGCACAAGATCAGGGTCATCTTCCAGGGCCTTGGATCCGAGGTTTCTTTGGGGGCCGAGTGCTGTTGGGAGGTTGCTCAGGCAGACACTCTGACTGGTGTGTGCCCCCCTCAACCTGAGCTGAGGCTACCTGGTCCCAGCCAGGCCATCGAGCCCACACAGGGCCTGGAAGCTACCAGGCCTGGCCAGGACCATGCTCACAGGCCTGTTGGAGGGGGCGAGCTGGGACTGGGGACCTCCAGATCAAAAGACCATGTTGGAAACCCTCACAGTTGGCCCAGTGTGCCTCAACATCAGCCCTGGGAGCTGCCCTCCTGCTGGGGCCTGGTCTCCCTCTGGAAGGGAGGGTGAGATCCTTTTCGAGACCTCCTGCCCTCCCACCCCATTTACACCCTCCCTGCTGTTCCCATGATTGGTAATTGCCTATTATTTGTTTGTTTATGGTCTGTATTGCCTTGGGTGGAATGGCAGCTCCAGGATTCCTGGGTCCAGAAATCAAGAGGTGGAGGTGGGAGAGGCTCCACTCACCCCTGCCCCAGAGGTCACCAGCACCTCAGGCTCCGGTGGGCCAGCAGCTTAAGTTCCAGAAGGAGGAGTGCTTCCACTGGGGTGTTGCGAGGAGGCCAGGGAATCAGAGGTTGAAGGCACTGGCAAGGCCTGTCCGCCTGGGGGAACAAGCAGAGGCAGGTGTGCACGTTGAATCTTCTTCAAGTAGAAGGAAAAGAGGCTACAAAAAGGCCTGGTTCTGAGGCCCTATTAAGGAGTTTGAGAGTTTATCCTGAAGGCATTTGGGAGAACTTTAAGCATTTCAGAAGGTTGCATTTTAGATATCTTACTCTGATGAGATAGACGCTAAAGTGTTAACTGTGGTTGTTTCTGGGGGCAGGGAATTGCCTCTGTGCGGTTTGACTTTTCGCTTATCTGTATTTTCTCGTTTTCTACAATGACTATGGCTTACCTATATGGATGAGGTTTCACGGGGCTGCCATAACAAATGTCACAAACGGCATGGCACAAAACAACAGGAATTTGTCACAATCTGGAGGCCAGAAGTCCTAAATTGAGGTGTTGCAGAGCCTCCCACCCTCCAACTTCTGGTGGCTGCTGGCATTCCTAGGTTTGTGGCTGCACCACTCTAATTTCTGCCTCCATCTTCCCATGGCCTCTCCTGTGCATCTCTGCGTCTCCTCTTCCTTTAAGGACATCAGTCACTGGATTGAAGACCCACTCCAAACTCATGGTGATTTCTTCTGGAGATCCTTAACTGGTTACCTATGCAAAGCCCTTTATTCCAAGTAAGGTCATGTTCTGTGGTTCTGGATGGACATGAAGTTTGGGGGGCCACTAGTCAACCTACTACACTGTAGGATACAAATGAAGTTTCAAAGGAAAATTTAAAAATCTTTTTGGGGGTCCCATGAAGGTTGGAGGGGAAGCCCAGAGGCTGGGAACCCGGAGAAGAGTCCACCTTTAGAGTCTAGAAAGGAAAACATTTGTTCACACAGAGACCTGCATAGTAACATTCATAGCAGCGCTGTTCACAATAGCCAAAATGTGGAAACAACTCAAATGTCCATCAGTGAACACATGGGTAAACAAAATGTGGTATATATACATTCAGTGGGATATTATTCAGCCATAGTAAGGAATGAAATTCTGATACATGCTACAATATAAACCTTAAAGACATTATGCTAAGTACAAGAAGCCAGATACCAAAGGACAGAACTTTATGATTCCACCCTATGAGTGTTGGGCTGCACACAACAGGCCTACAATGCCTGCATTGCCTAGCTTTAAGAATGAAGAAAGAGCCCAGAGTCATCAACACAGATGGCAAAGGTTTAATGGATAGGGGGTTCTTATAGTTATCCATTTTATACATATTAGTGTATATATGTCAATCTCAGTCTCCTAAATCACACCACCAACTAATAAGAACGTGCTGTATAAAAAAATAAAATCCAAAAACCAAAGCTGGCTTACACACACACACACACACACACACACACACACACACACAAATAATAATAATGGATAGGGGGGATCTTACATGTCTGAAGCAAGGTCCCGGAGCAGATCCCCACCGTGTGCAGCTGAGGGTGGGCAGGACATAATGGCAGTCTTCTCTGTGGGGAGGGGTGGGAGGTTTGATTACCAGTTATAGGGGCATGCCCCTCACTGCCCCTTTGATAAGAACAATCACTAGCTGGGGCCTGGAGCAAGTACATAGGCAGGTCAGTCATGTGCTTAAGATATAGGTGAAGCAGGCACTGGTCGGGCAGGGGAATATACAGAGAGCAAGAGAACAGCCATCTCGAGTGGCCTGACCATACAATGAGGTACCTAGAATAGACAAATTCATAGAGACAGAAGATAGAATAGAGGTTACCAGGGGCTGGGGGGAGGGGGGAGTGAGGAGCTGGTCTTTAATGAGTCCAGAGTTTCAGTTTGGGGGATGAAAAAAATCTGGAGGGCTTCCCTGGTGGCGCAGTGGTTGAGAGTCCGCCTGCCAATGCAGGGGACATGGGTTTGTGCCCCGGTCCGGGAAGATCCCACATGCTG
>NW_020174705.1:2430920-2464297 GCF_003031525.2 Neophocaena asiaeorientalis asiaeorientalis | reverse complement strand
AAAAAAAAAAAAAGAAAAACTTCTGGAAATGGATGGTGGTGATGGTTGCACAACATTGTGAATGTATTTAAATATTTATTTTTTAAAAAATATTTATTTATTTATTTATTTTGGCTGAGCCAGATCTTTAGTTGCGGCATGTGAACTCTTAGCTGTGGCATGCATGCAGAATCTAGTTCCCAGACCAGGGATCGGACCCAGGCCCCCTGCAATGGGACCGAGGAGTCTTAGCCACTGGACCACCAGGGAAGTCCCTGTGAATGTATTTAATGCCACTGAATTGTACACTCAGAAATAGTTTAAATGGTAAATTTTATGTTTATGTGCATTTTACCACACACAAAACAACTGCACTAGAATACCATTTCTCACCTATCAGGTTAGCAAAAATGGAAAAGCACAGAAATGTATTCTGTTGGTGAGGTAGTAGGAAAGTAGGCCCTCCCATATTTTGCCAATGCAAACTGGTATAACCCTTACTGAGAGGACTCTGTCCTTACTAACAAAACTACATTTGTCTTTACCTTTTGCCCTAGCAATTCCACTTCTAGGAATTTACCTTGAAGAAATACCCGCTAACAATATGAAAATACATATGCTCCTGGTTACTCATTGCAGCATGGTTTGTAATTAGAAAATATTGGAAACAATTTAGATGCTCATATATAAAAGAGTGGTTAAATAAAAGTCCATCCATACATCTCTGTGAACTGATATGCAATGATTTCCAGGATATATTGCTAAGTGAAAAACAGTAAAGTGCAAAAGAGTATCTATAGTATGTTAAAGGAGTCTAAGAATGCAACATGCATGATTTTGAATTTTCTTTTGTGATTAAGGATATTATCAGAACAATTGATAACACCTCTATATAAGGTTTGTAGATTATAGTATTATTTCCATGTTACTTTTCATATTTTGAAAACTGTGCTGTGGATATGTAAAGGAATTCATAGTTCTCCCCATAGGAAAAGGAGATTGTCACGAGCATTAACTGCAGTGATTCATGTACAGAATTTAGCACAAAATATTCAGTAAATACAGGGAATAACATCATTGGGAATTTGATTACAGGGAAGGGTCTCACTGAAGGTGGTGGGTTTTAAGAAACCACCACCTTCACCCTCAACCTCAGAAACACCAGCTTAGGCCCAGAAAAGACACAGGCTTTGCCAGTTTGCCATAAATTACTCCAAAGGTTCATCCAGCTCATGGAAGCACTTGCCGCAGTTCAGAGGCAAGATTACAACATCCCGGGCACCGTACACCGAAGCTACAGTTCCTACGCCAAGTGGTGGGTGGCCCAGTTACAGCGTCTGAGATGACTTTATCCTTCCCTGGTTACAAAGAAAACTAACATTAAACACAATCAAACTCAAACGGACTACAGTTCATTATGTGTCTGCCACGTGCTGGGTCCTGTTGAGGGTGCCAGGACTGCTGAGTGCGAGCCCAAGGTCAGGTTAAAATGTTGGCCTGCCTGCGAAGCCCAGCTTCTTCAAAGTCTGCTCTGAGGGAGACTGGCTGGTTCTCAGGCTCAAAGAAAACGGACTTAAAACCATTAACCTAAGACATTCTGCAGAAGGGTGAAAAACTTAAGGGTGTTTGTAACACGTTTGCCCACCCACGACGTATATAACATGTCCCAGGTTCTGTAGGCGAAAATCACATCGCTGCCTGGGCGCCTTACTCGGAGATCATAAAAAAAATCATTCCCCAGGGGCAGCCGGCCGGGTTCAGCGGCTGGAAGCTGCGAACACCACGGCCTCCTGGCTCAGCCTTTGGCTCAGGCCCTAGGCCTGTAGCTGGGCTCTGGGGTTCCGGGGGTGTCCGCTGGCCGGGGTCTGGGGGGCGGGCTCTCCTGGGTGCAGAAGGACGGGTGCGGCGCGGCCCCGGGCTCGCCCCAGGAAGCCTGCGATCACTTGCAAACAGCTGTATCAGTGGGCTCGGGCTCATCGCCTCCCAACACGGGGAGACAAAATGGCGGTCGTGTGGGGGCAGGGAGGGCGAAGCTACGTACGGGTTCCATGCCACGCTAGAACTACAACTCCCAGGATGCCCTGGGTCGAAGGTGGGCGGCCGAGGAGAGCGCTAGCGTCGCTAGGCCCTGTGTCCTCCCGCCCCCTAGTGGAAAGTCTCTGGAATGCGTTGTTTGCTCCGGTCTTACCCCCAGACCTTCCTCGCAACTGGCTGACGGGAATCGTAGTTCTTCGACGACAGAGTTGAACCTCCTTCGGGCCTTACGAAACTACACTTCCCGGTGCGGTTTCGGCGCCTGCGCACAAGGCCGCGGGGCGTACTACGGTTCCCGGCAGGCCCTGCAACGCGCGCAGCTGCGTGCTGACGCACATAATTGGTCGTGCTGACGTGCAGCGCGGCCCAGGCGGGGTGCGAGTGGCGCAGTCGGAGTCCGCTGCGGCCCCGGAGGAAGCGAGGAGTCGGCGGTGTTGGCTGAGGCGGGCGGGCCGGCGAGGCAAGGCGGCGGCTCCAGGCCCCGAGGGACTCAGGAGCTCGAGCAGCGGCAGCGGCAGCGGCAGCACCTCTCCCCCTCGGAGGCGGCGGGCGGAGGCGGCGGCGGCGGGTGAGAGAGCGCGCGAGCTGGGTGGGGGAGGGGCGGCGGCCCCGGCGCAAGGCCAAAGCGCGCGGAGAACGGCTCAGGCCGCCGCGCGCACGCGCGCTCGCCGCCCCTAGCTCGCGCGCGGACGTCCTTGCTGGTCTGCCTCCCCTCCCCCCTTCTCGCGGTTCTTGTCGCGCGCGGGCTTTTATTCTTCCCTCCCCCATGGCAACGGCGCGCGCCGCCGAGTGCACTCGGGCTCGCGCGCGCTCTCGAGGGGGGAGCGCGCGACTCGGCTTCTCCCTTCCCCGACGCGTGCGGCGAGGAGGCCCTCCTGCAGCTGTCTTTGCCGACATTTTCTCGGCGAGGAGGGGGCTGCGGCGTCCGGGGCCCGCTGCCGGCTCCTTTCCCCCGCGCTTCTCCGGCGTCCGGCCTACCCGTCCCTCCCGGGGGCCTGGGGTCGGGCCCGGAGCCTCCCATACTATGGGGCGCCGCGCAGCCCCCTCCCCCATTTCTCAAGGCTGAAAATAGGCCTTGGCCGCTCAGCCAGTGCAGAGAAGGCCTTGAACTAGATGTCCGGGAGAGTTAGGCAGTTTGGATTCATTACTGTCTGTCATGAGGTATTAGGAAGAGAAGGATTCTAAACGTTTTTTAAAAATTTTACGTATTTGGTACGTATTTGGTTTAGGTATGTAAAGGCAGATTACATGCTCCTTTCTTTCTTGCACTTTTTCATCATCTCCCCCAAAGTTGTGTTACGGCTGGGGAGGAGGCTGCCAGCCCTTCCTTGAGGAGAAAACGCTGGACTTTGTCATTATTTGGCACACAACTTTTCTAGGCCTTGGTTTTCACTCGGACGCTTTTCTAAGATATCTTCTGGGTCAAAAATTGAAGAGTTGTGTTTCCTCTTGAGTGTGAGTCGAGGTCTCTTCCTGAGCTAGTGTTTTAGCTTCTGGGGTTTCATAGTGTCTCCTCAGCTACTACAGTGCCCCAGTGCTGAGCTTGTTGTGCTTATTACTTTTGTCCATTTTCTTGCGCACACTCCTCCCTTTTTGGTGCGTTTTTTTTCTTGACTACCATCATACTGAATTTCAAGACCCCCTTCTGCCTGGTTAGTTGGGCATCGTGATAATTTTCCAACAGAAAAAACTCCTTTTTGTCTTTTTTTTTTTTTTTTTTTTTTTTTTTTTTTTTTTGCAGCTTTTACTGTCAGCTTTTAGCTTGGGTGATTTTTGCATACCCACAGTCCCGGACCCCAGTTTAAGTGTCCTTATTTAGGTTTTGGTGATTGGTGTTTGTGTTGTTAATACACTTTTTGGTCCATCCATCCTTTTAGTGTTTTGAGCACTGTCTTAGATGCTGTGGTATTTCTGTTTGTTTGGGTTTTTTTTTTTCCTTCTTTTTTGGCTCATTCCATAAAAGTTCTCCAGTCTGTTGTGATTTAATATCCTTTGCTTAGCAGCTGCTGGTTATCCTTTTTCAGGGAGTGGGAGGATTATTGTGTGAGGTGGTATGGAAGTGTGGGTGAATGGTTAAGCTGAAGAATTGATTGCAGGTCAGAAGCGTTCTGCAAGGGAAGCAGAAACTGGGTAGGGTATAGAGAGCCAAAGAAGGCCTAGCTTTAGAATAGGGAGGAGAAAATTTAAGAAAATAAAAGTGAGGGTTGGAAGATTTCTTGTGCTGTAAAGAAATTTTTCATTTCTTTGCACAGTTCCATTTGCCTTTCATAGATTTAGCATCATTTGTCACTCCTTTAACCCAGTATTGTTATTTCATTTTGTTTTGCTTTCAGATCTCTAGAGTCTGCAACTGGGATTGGGCAGGGACCCAGCCTTAGAGTTGGGGGGTAAGGGGCTCCAAACTGTTCTAGAGTTGTCCTAGCTCCCTTTCATTCAGCATCTCCCTGTATGGTGGGGGGGGGCTTTAGTACATTCTTCCAGGTATTTGTATGATGTTTCTTTCAGAATTTTTAAAATGAAGCCTTTTCTTTTATCCAGTTCTATGTTTTTCCCCTTTACTTTCACTAATCTCTCCACTTTGTTCCTTGGGTTCTTTCCTGGGATCATTTTCCCTCACACATTTCCCCATGTGAAACTATCTCGGACAGGATGAGTTGGAGAAAAAAACAGAGTACATGTAGCTGGAGAAAGGAATAGAGTGTACGTAGCCAAGAAATCTAATCAGTAAAACTAGGGTTAGAGGGCTCTTCAGAGTCATGCTGGGGTTGGGACAGATTGAGAGGATAGAACCTGGTAGGAGGCACGTGATAATGAGAGGGTTAAGGATGGCCTGGAAGAGAAAAACTAGGAAATGAGATAACGGGACTGTTAGGGAAAGTTGACAGTTTGACATTAATGAAAGTGAGGTATGAAGAGTGGCGGTTTTGTAAGTGTAGGGGAAGGAATGTAGAGGAGGTATGGGGACAGTTGGAACAGAGGAGGCTTGTTTGGTGTATTTAGAGCATTGAGTTGAAAATGTAATATTTTACAGGAGCTAGTGAGAGTTCGGTGAGCCACAAACCATGTGAGAAATCCTATTGGGAAGGAAATTGAAGGAATATATTATTAGTCAGGATAGTTGATTGGAAATGACCCCTACTTAAGAGGTGAAGTATAAGAGGATTACATATCCAAAGTTCATGTGTTTCTGATGTGCATGCTGGCCTTTAGTCTGGGCCACCTTTTGGATATCTAGGGGCTGTTCAGTCAGATTGTATTCATAATTTCTGGCTACCTTCAGGGGAGCCTGAAATGCTTAGGTCAGTTCTTGAAGAGTCTAGACTTGGACTGCAGGCCTTTGGGTGCCACAGATCTTCGTTTGGTGTTTGTTGTGCCCTGTTTGGAGGCCTCAGTCAGTTGCCAGGGTTAGGAATTAGAGTAGTTGGTGAAGATACCAGTTGTGTATATTGGGGCTAAAGGAGAATAAAGAGAGAGTGTGGAGAAATTTGGGAGAAATGGGATCTTTGTTTTGGGTGGAAACAGGAAAGCTAGGTGAAAACAAGAGTGGCTCTTGGACATTGTGGGGAAAGGCTGTAAGAGCTGGGCTATGATTTGGTGGAAAGCAGTGCTGGAAGGATGAAGAACAGGTTTTTTTAGGAGACCAGGAGGATTATGCAGCTAAAGGAGGTTTAGTGTGGAGAGACATGCTGAAGTAGGGTTGAAGAAGAGCAGGGATTTGGGTGGTGGTAAGTGGCTAGTTTGGGGCCAGGGGCCTGACCCGTGTCTCCCCGCTCCCCTTCAGGAGCGGTGGTGCCCCACCCCGGGCACGGGGCCATGTACAACGGGATCGGGCTGCCGACGCCCCGGGGCAGCGGCACCAACGGCTACGTCCAGCGCAACCTGTCCCTGGTGCGGGGCCGCCGCGGTGAGCGGCCTGACTACAAGGGAGAGGAGGAACTGCGGCGCCTGGAGGCTGCCCTGGTGAAGCGGCCTAATCCTGACATCCTGGACCACGAGCGCAAGCGGCGCGTGGAGCTGCGATGCCTCGAGCTGGAGGAGATGATGGAAGAGCAGGGGTGAGGGAGGGCTGGGGGAGAGCCAAGCACTGAGTGAGTGCAGAGCTGGGGGAGTTAGGTGGGATGTAGGGAGCTTAGGGCTGGTTGAAAGAGGCCTGGAGAGGACTTGTAGGAGGGGAGGAGGTAAAGGAGCTAGCGGATTGAAAGGAGTTAAGGGACAGTTCAAAGTGAGAGATGAGGAACCTGTGTCTGGGATATAAAAGGGAGGCTTTTATGAGATATTTAGATGGAGGCACATGGGGAAAGAGGGGGGCCATTGAGAAGCAAATATGTGCTTTAAGGGAGAGGTGGGGAAGCAGACCAGGGAAGAGACAAGAGCTAGCTAGGTAAGCTGATATGTGTTGTCATTGGTAGAGAAAAGGAAGGTAAATGGATTTAAGGATTGAGGCCTTGGACAGTAGCAAAGGCAGGAAAACAGGAATTGGAATAATACCCGGATAAAAGGGATCATGGGTTGGATAGGGAATTGAGATTTTGGAAAAGGAACCTATTAAGGCAGAAAACCTTTTAGAGCAGTGGTTTTCAAACTTCAGCAGTGGCGCCCGTTTCATATAATGCATGTTCCTTTGGAATCCCAGGAAATGAAAGACTTGTTGATTGGATTTGGGGAGGAACACCTGGAACTCTGCCTGCTTAACTTTCCTCTCTTGGCCCCTGGAGTGTAGCATGTTTAAAATCCACTGTTCTAGAGGGTGTAGTCAGTGGAGGGAAGAAAGATGACAGGAAAAGAGCAGGATTTAATAGAAGGGCCCTTTGGGTGACAGTGAGTGAAAAATTGTATGTGTGCATGGAAAGGGAAGGGATCCTGCTGGGAACGAGGGAACTGTAAACCTGGGACTGGGGAGAGTGTCTAGTCACCCTCTAACCCTGAAGGCTTTTGTTCTCCAGGTACGAGGAACAGCAGATTCAGGAAAAAGTGGCGACCTTTCGACTCATGTTGCTGGAGAAGGATGTGAACCCTGGGGGCAAGGAGGAGACCCCAGGGCAGAGGCCAGCGTGAGTGTTTCCCTCTCTCGATTTTCTCTGGACTCTATTCTGCTTTTGCTGTTCTCTCTGTTTAGTTTGGACTTTCTCCCTGCTCTTGTCTTCATTTTCTCATGGCTGTTTGTGTGAATATGACTCTGCATTTTGTTCTCTATCTCCTTTAGACCTTTGACCTTTTCTCCTCTAGGGTAACTGAGACTCACCAGTTGGCAGAATTGAATGAGAAGAAGAACGAGCGACTCCGAGCTGCCTTTGGCATCAGTGATTCCTATGTGGATGGCAGCTCTTTTGATCCTCAGCGTCGTGCTCGAGAAGCTAAACAACCAGTTCCTGAGCCACCCAAACCTTACAGGTACACAAGACCAAGAAGCCAGTGTCAAGTGTCAGTTTCTCTTCCTAATTCTAAGCACTCTGCTCCATTTTTTGTGTGTGGACTGTGTCTTTTCAAATTCTTGAGATTTTGTTTTTCTGAAGTTGAAATGTCTAAGAAAGTTTGTCTTAGCACCCATCTCTGCCGTTTTTCATCTTTCCTCAGCCTTGTCCGGGAGTCTAGCAGTTCTCGCTCACCAACCCCAAAGCAAAAGAAGAAGAAAAAGAAGAAAGATAGAGGACGGTAAGTTAGTTGGAAAGCTATTCTAGTAGCCAGAGGACCAAACCTGTCATGTTTTTTCTCTCTCTCTGGAAAGAGAGTATTCTTATTTCTAGGAAGTAGGAGAGAGTTGTCAGAAAAGTCAGGGTAGAGGGAGTTACCATTCAGGGCTCAGCTGGTAGAAGAAATAATGTGTGCTGCTTCGGTGGGGAAGGGTTGATTCTGTACCTCTGCAGAACTGATCAGCAGCATTTTGGAGTTATGTTGTTCTTTCCATTTTGGGGTTTGTTGCTATATAATAGGGAGGTACCTACGCCTCTTGGAGAGTAAATAAGTTCTGGGCTTAGATCTGCACATTGGTGCTATTGGAGTTGTTCTGTGCTTTAGAAGCCTTTTTGGGGATGGATTATAAGTGGGTGGGCCAGGGAAGGAGGCAGGCTGAATGACCTGTTTCTGAACCCACATTTAGCAGGTCAGAGAGCAGCTCTCCCCGACGAGAGAGGAAGAAGAGCTCTAAGAAGAAGAAGCACAGGTATGAGGTGGGAATAATTGGAGAGGTTTGGTGAGTCCAAGCCTAGGTAAAAAATAATTATTTTACTTATTTTTTACCAACAGGTCAGAATCTGAATCCAAGAAAAGGAAGCATAGGTAAGAGCTCTTTGTGGCATAGGGAACATAGTGGCACATGGAGCGGTGAGCCATTGCTTGATGGCCTTGCTGGCTCTTTGGGGTTTTTTTCTTCTTGGGGTAAAGCTCAGTTCCTTGATCTTCTACTGTCAGTAACTCAGTTCTTTCCATTTTACTTTTCATTTTCTTTCTTTCTTTAAAAATGATTTTTATTTTAAATAATTTTGCCTTATTTCTCAGGTCTCCTACTCCAAAGAGCAAACGTAAATCTAAGGACAAGAAGCGGAAGCGGTGAGTGAATTAGAGGGGAATTTGCTTAGTGAGTAGATGAGTGCCACCTGGGGATAGGGCAGAATCAGTTACGTCCCTGACTGGTAAAAGGTTGAAGGGTGGATAAGGGGAACCCAGTGCAGGTGTGACAGCACCCTGAGCTGTGGTGGTGGTCTTCCTTCAGGTCTCGAAGTACAACACCAGCCCCCAAGAGCCGACGGGTGCACCGTTCAACTTCTGCAGACTCTGCTTCCTCTTCAGATACTTCCCGCAGTCGGTAAGGGGTGGTCCAGGAGGAAGGGAGGGAGAGGGACTTGTGGGTTAATCAATTTAATATTTATTGAGCGCCCACGGTGTGCTAGGCGCTGCACAGACCATTCGGAAGACACGGTCCCTGCCCTCTAGGAGCTGACAGGCTAAAGCAACAGGATGGACAGACATATACATTTCCCCTTCTCTTTTTTTTTTGTTTTTTGTTTTTTGTTTTCTTTTGTTTGTGATTTTTTGTTTTGTTCTGATATATATGGATTGCCAGAATAGGGAGGGTGGTGGTTTGTTCGTGGTGTCTGGGGGAGGAAGGAATCCTTACCCTGGCTTCCTTAATCGGGGAAGGCTTCCTGAAGGAGGTGGGCTCAGAGGTGAGTTGTGAATGAAGCGGGTAGGGAATGGACTGGGTGGAGGGTTTTGGGAGGTTTGGGGGAGGTAAATATAAAGGGGTAGAGGGAGAACATTTTTGGGGACTGATGTTGAGAAGAGAAGGAGCAAAGTGAACTGGACTTGAATTTCAATATGAGTTACTTGAATCCTGTGAGTAAGAGAAGGTTCTTTGGAAGAGGGTTATATTGAAGAAAGGTGGATGGGAGCTGGGGAGGGGGTTTTCTGTTCTCCCCTGAACTGATTTTCTTCCTCTTTTCCCATCCTCAATTACCTCCCTCAGGTCTCGAAGTGCTGCAGCTAAAACCCATACTACTACCTTGACTGGGCGAAGTCCTTCCCCTGCTTCGGGACGTCGAGGGGAGGGAGATGTACCATCCAGGGAACCAGGTATCACCAACATAGGGCAGCCTAGTAGCCCGGAGCCTTCTACAAAGCAGCCTAGCAGCCCTTATGAAGACAAAGATAAAGACAAGAAGGAGGTATGTTCTTGAGTTAATGGATATTCTTTGGTTTGCAGGGCTGTGGATTCAGGATAGGTGTGTGAAGTTAAGGGAGAAGTAAGGTCTGGTTTTGTTTCTTGCATTCCTCTCAGTTATTCATAAAGTTCTCTTTTTCATCTGCAAATCCTTTAGAATTGTGGCTTTCAAACTTTACTGGGTGTTAGTAAGTTTTACATCACTGTCTTCTTTGTACTTATAAGTTGATAGAACTGGAACAAAAAAAATTTTTTGAACTACACCTAACTTTACTACTTATAGTGTCTCTAGTATCAGTTTCATTAAATGCTGGTTGTGGCTCATTAAAGCTTTTCAACCCACTGGGTTGCTGCTTGCAGTCTGAAAACACAACTTTGGAAAGATCTATTCAGTACCTGTTCTTTTATACTTGCTATTAAAATTCAAGCTCTAGGGCTTCCCTGGTGGCGCAGTAGTTGAGAGTCCGCCTGCCGACGCAAGGGACACGGGTTCGTACCCCGGTCTGGGAAGATCCCACATGCTGCGGAGCGGCTAGGCTCGTGAGCCATGGCCACTGAGCCTGCGTGTCCGGAGCCTGTGCTCCGCAGCAGGAGAGGCCACAACAGTGAGAGGCCTGTGTACCGCAAAGAAAAAAAAAAAAAGAAATTCAAGTTCTAATCATGTTTTCTTACATCAACAATCACAGTATAATTTTAATTGCTTTTTGCTAAATTTGTAGCTCTCCTGTCTGTTTTCCATGTTACCCAGAGTTGGTTTTCCAAACTGCAAGTTGGATCATCTCAGAAACTTAATTTACTTCCTATTGCTCTTGACTTTAACATTTAAAGCTTTTATAACTTGGTCTCTTTCTGTATTTCCCTGTACTTCATTCTGGTCTCTTATTCACATAAGTCACGTACTCAAATCTTTGTCTTTTTTTTCTTTTATTTTAACATAGTTATTTTTTAAGCGTGAAGTCAGTCATTTTGGGAAACTGCTTTATCTTTCCATTTAAAAATACCTTCTTTTTTGCACTCAGCATTTTGTAATGGTTGTCTGTTGTGAAATATAGTATATTAGTTTGCATTATGTTTTTTCTCTGGATAGAAGACTCGAGATTGTAGACTGTGTTTTCGTACGTTTCTCACTGTGTTTTATATTATGTGATCTCTTGTTATTGAATGAATGTGACTGCCTGTGGTGAGGAAAAGGACCAGTTGGTATAATGGGGTGCATAGAGGAAAAGTTTCATAGGAAAGGGTGTTGGGATCTTACAGGTGATAGGAAGTTTTGGTGCTTACATACCCATATCCTTACTCTTTTTTCACTCTTAGAAATCTGCAGTTCAACCTAGCCCCTCTCCGGAAAGGAGCAGCACAGGGCCAGAACTACCTGCTCCCACTCTGCTCCTTGCTGAGCAATATGGCGGCTCCCCACAACCCCTTGCAACAACCCCCTTAAGTCAGGAGCCAGTGAACCCCCCTTCTGAGGCGTCTCCAGCCCAGGGCCATTCACCACCTAAGTCTCCTGAGAAACCTCCCCAATCTTCTTCAGAGAGTGGCCCGCCCTCCCCTCAACCTACCAAAGTTTCTCGGCATGCCAGCTCTTCCCCTGAAAGTCCTAAACCTACACCAGCTCCTGGGTCCCGCCGAGATATTTCTTCTTCTCCTGCATCCAAGAGTCGCTCACATGGCCGAACAAAACGGGATAAGTCACATTCTCATACTCCTTCTCATAGAGTGGGGAGGTCCCGTAGTCCTACCACTAAGAGGGGGCGGTCTCGGTCTCGAACCCCTACCAAGAGAGGTCATTCTCGGTCCCGGTCACCTCAGTGGCGTAGGTCCCGGTCTGCACAGAGGTGGGGACGATCTAGGAGCCCCCAGCGACGTGGCCGCTCTAGGTCTCCTCAGCGACCAGGCTGGTCCAGGAGCAGAAATACACAGAGAAGAGGCAGGTCTAGGTCAGCAAGACGAGGCAGGTCACACTCTAGATCCCCTGCAACTAGGGGCAGATCTCGTTCTAGAACACCCACCCGGAGGGGCAGATCTCGGTCTAGGACACCTGCCAGGCGGAGGTCACGATCTAGAACACCCACTAGGCGCAGGTCTCGGTCTAGAACACCAGTCCGGAGGGGCAGGTCTCGGTCTAGAACACCTGCTAGGCGCAGATCTAGGACCCGATCACCAGTACGACGGAGGTCTCGTAGTAGATCACTAGCCAGGAGAAGTGGCAGGTCACGCTCTAGGACCCCAGCCAGGCGTGGGCGGTCACGCTCCAGAACCCCAGCCAGGCGTGGGCGGTCGCGCTCCAGAACCCCAGCTAGACGAAGTGGCCGGTCACGCTCTAGAACACCAACCCGGAGAGGGAGATCTCAGTCTAGGACACCAGCAAGACGAGGAAGATCCCGTAGTAGAAGTCTAGTTAGACGGGGAAGATCTCACTCTAGAACACCACAAAGAAGGGGCAGGTCTGGCTCATCATCAGAGCGGAAGAACAAATCCAGAGCATCACAGAGAAGGAGCAGGTCCAACTCAAGCCCAGAAATGAAGAAATCTCGAGTTTCTTCGAGGCGGAGCAGGTCTCTCTCTTCACCAAGGTCTAAAGTAAAATCCCGCTTGTCTGTGAGGCGAAGCCTTTCAGGGTCCTCTCCACGCCCTAAACAAAAGTCTCAGACACCACCAAGGCGCAGTCGCTCCGGATCATCCCAACCTAAAGCTAAATCTAGAACACCACTAAGGCGAAGTCGCTCTGGTTCTTCTCCGCCTCCTAATCAGAAATCTAAAACGCCATCAAGACAAAGTCATTCCAGTTCATCTCCTCAACCTAACGTGAAATCTGGAACACCAAGGCAAGAGTCTGTAACAAGTCCCCAGGTAAATGAACAATCTGCAACACCACAAAGGCAGAGCCGTTCTGAATCATCACCTGATCCTGAGGTGAAGTCTAGGACCCCTTCGAGACATAGCTGCTCTGGGTCTTCTCCTCCTAGAGTGAAATCTAGCACACCTCCAAGACGGAGCCGATCTGGGTCATCATCTCCACAACCCAAAATGAAAGCAGTAACGTCACCAATCCAAAGCCATTCTGGCTTCTCTTCTCCAAGTCCTAGTAGAGTGACATCTAAAACACCTTCAAGGCAAAGCAGATCAGAGTCTCCATGCTCCAAGACAGAATCTAGATCGTTGCAAAGACACAGCCATTCTAGATCCTCCTCTCCAGATACTAAAGTGAAACCTGGAACACCACCAAGACAGAGTCACTCAGGGTCTACTTCGCCGTGCCCCAAAGCAAAGCCCCAAACTCCACCAGGGCATAATCTTCCTGGATCAAAGTCACCATGTTCCGAAGAGAAGTCTAAAGATATATCAGCACAGAGTTGCTCTGGATCTTTCTCCCTCTGTCCAGGAGTAAAGTCCTGCACACCACCCTCAGCTCTGCAACAGAAAGGACAATCTCCAACTTCACCAGACTCCACATCTGGTACTTCAAGTCCAGAAATGAGACAGAGTCATTCTGAATCTCCATATCTGCAGACCAAATCTCAGACACCTCCTAAGGGTGGCCAGTCCAGGTCCTCATCTCCAATCACTGAGCTGGCACCCAGATCTCCAACAAGACAAGATAGAAGTGAATTGTCAGAAGGTCCTAGGCTGAAATCTGGAATGTCTCCTGAGCAGAGCGGGTCACATTCTGACTCTTCCCTATATCCTGCAGTGGACTCTAAATCTCTTCTGGGGCAGAGTACATTGGAGCCTTCTGAATCAAAAGAAAAAATGAGCTTACTCCTTCAGGAGGATGTTACTGCATCATCTCCAAAACCAAGAGACAAATTGAGTCCTCCTTCTGTGCAGGATAGGCCTGAGTCCTCACCAGTACTCAGAGACACCCCTAGAACTCCATCAAGGGAAAGAGGTGGTGTTGAGTCATCTCCAGATACAAAAGACCGAAGTAGTGCATTAACTAAGCCAAGCCAAGATGAGGAATTAATGGAGGTGGTAGAGAAATCTGAAGAATCCTTAAACCAGGTCCTGCCCCATTTGTCTCCAGAACTTAAAGAAATGGCTGGAAGTAACTTTGAATCATCTCCTGAAATAGAAGAAAGATCTGCCATGTCTTTGACTCTTGACCAAAGCCAGTCACAGGCTTCTTTGGAAGAAGTCCCTGCAGTGGCCTCAGCTTGGAGCGGGCCACACTTTTCTCCAGAACATAAAGAACTGTCTGACTCTCCTCCCAGAGAGAATAGCTTTGGATCACCTTTAGAATTTAGAAACTCTGGCCCTCTTGCAGAAATGAATACTGGATTTTCTCCTGAGATTAAAGATTTGAATGGACCTTTTCCTAATCAGCTGGAGACAGATCCATCTCTAGATGTGAAAGAACAATCAACAAGGTCCTCCAGACACAGCAGTTCTGAGTTATCCCCAGATGCGGTGGAAAAAGCAGGAATGTCTTCAAATCAGAGTGTCTCTTCGCCAGTACTTGATGCTATACCTAGAACACCCTCCAGGGAAAGAAGTAGTTCTGCATCTTCTGAAATGAAGGATGGTTTACCCAGAACCCCCTCAAGGAGAAGCAGGTCTGGGTCTTCCCCAGGACTTAGAGATGGGTCTGGGACTCCCTCAAGGCACAGCCTATCTGGGTCGTCTCCTGGAATGAAAGATATACCTAGAACACCATCCAGGGGAAGGAGTGAATGTGATTCCTCTCCAGAAGCAAAAGCTTTGCCTCAGACTCCTAGGCCAAGGAGTCATTCTCCATCATCCCCAGAGCTCAACAATAAGTGTCTTACCCCCCAGAGAGAAAGAAGTGGGTCAGAGTCATCAGTTGAACAGAAGACTGTGACTAGTACTCCTCTCGGCCAGAGACGTCGGTCTGGATCTTCTCAAGAACTTGATGGGAAACCCAGTTCATCGCCTCAGGAGAGAAGTGAGTCAGACTCTTCTCCAGATTCTAAAGCTAAGACACGAATGCCACTTAGACAAATGAGTCACTCTGGATCATCTCCAGAGGTCGACAGCAAATCCCGGCCTTCTCCTCGGCGTAGTAGGTCTGGCTCATCTCCTGAAGTTAAAGATAAGCCAAGAGCAGTACCCAGGGCACAGAGTGGTTCTGATTCCTCTCCTGAACCCAAGGCTCCTGTCCCTCGGGTCCTTCCAAGACGAAGCAGATCAGGTTCATCAAGCAAAGGCAGAGGCCCTTCGCCTGAAGGAAGCAGCAGTTCTGAGTCCTCTCCAGAACACCCACCCAAATCCAGAACTACTAGAAGAAGTTCTAGGTCATCACCAGAGCCCAAGACCAAGTCTCGTACTCCCCCTCGCCGTCGCAGCTCTCGATCGTCTCCTGAGCTGACTAGGAAGGCCAGGCTCTCCCGTAGAAGCCGTTCTGCATCATCCTCACCAGAGACCCGCTCTAGAACTCCCCCAAGACGCCGAAGAAGTCCCTCAGTGTCTTCCCCAGAGCCAGCCGAAAAGTCAAGATCCTCACGCCGGCGGCGTTCAGCTTCATCTCCACGCACTAAGACAACTTCAAGGAGAGGCCGTTCTCCTTCACCAAAGCCTCGTGGGCTGCAGAGGTCCCGTTCCCGCTCGAGGAGGGAGAAAACCAGAACAACCCGTCGTCGAGATAGGTCTGGATCTTCTCAGTCAACCTCTCGGAGAAGACAGCGGAGCCGGTCAAGGTCTCGGGTTACTCGGCGTCGCAGGGGAGGCTCCGGTTACCATTCAAGGTCTCCTGCCCGGCAGGAGAGTTCCAGAACCTCCTCTAGACGCCGAAGAGGCCGCTCTCGGACACCCCCAACCAGTCGGAAGCGTTCCCGCTCACGCACATCACCAGCCCCATGGAAACGCTCCAGGTCTCGGGCCTCTCCAGCCACTCATCGGCGATCCAGGTCCAGAACACCCCTGGTTAGCCGACGGAGGTCCAGGTCTCGAACTTCACCAGTCAGCCGGAGGCGATCAAGGTCCAGGACATCGGTGACTAGACGAAGATCTCGATCAAGAGCTTCCCCAGTGAGTCGAAGGCGATCTAGGTCCAGAACACCACCAGTAACCCGCCGTCGTTCAAGGTCTAGAACACCAACTCGCCGACGCTCCCGTTCTAGGACTCCACCAGTGACTCGGAGAAGGTCCAGATCTAGGACCCCACCAGTAACCAGAAGGCGATCTCGAAGCAGAACCTCCCCTATCACTCGCAGAAGATCAAGATCCAGAACATCCCCGGTCACCCGAAGGAGGTCAAGATCTCGCACGTCTCCGGTAACTCGAAGGAGGTCTCGCTCTCGAACCTCTCCAGTGACACGCCGCCGATCGAGGTCCCGAACTCCTCTAGCTCTTCGGCGCCGCTCTAGGTCTCGGACCCCATTGTTAGCACGCAAGCGTTCTCGAAGTCGCTCACCACTTGCTATTCGCCGCCGTTCTAGGTCCCGTACTCCACGAACAACTCGGGGCAAACGGTCCTTAACAAGATCTCCTCCAGCTATCCGCAGGCGTTCTGCGTCCGGAAGCAGTTCTGATCGTTCACGTTCTGCTACTCCTCCAGCAACAAGAAATCATTCTGGTTCTCGGACACCTCCAGTAGCGCTCAATAGCTCCAGAATGAGCTGCTTCAGTCGTCCTAGCATGTCACCAACTCCTCTTGACCGCTGTAGATCACCTGGAATGCTTGAGCCCCTAGGCAGCTCTAGAACACCCATGTCTGTCCTGCAGCAAGCTGGTGGTTCCATGATGGATGGTCCAGGTCCCCGAATTCCTGACCACCCGAGAACGTCTGTGCCAGAAAACCATGCTCAGTCTAGAATTGCACTTGCCCTGACGGCTATCAGTCTTGGCACCGCTCGGCCTCCTCCGTCCATGTCTGCAGCTGGCCTTGCTGCAAGAATGTCCCAGGTTCCAGCTCCAGTGCCTCTCATGAGTCTCAGAACAGCCCCAGCTGCCAGCCTTGCCAGCAGGATTCCTGCAGCCTCTGCAGCAGCCATGAACCTGGCCAGCGCCAGGGCACCTGCCATCCCAACAGCAGTAAACCTGGCTGACTCAAGAACGCCAGCTGCAGCAGCAGCCATGAACTTGGCCAGCCCCAGAACAGCAGTGGCACCTTCGGCCGTGAACCTTGCTGACCCTCGTACCCCCACAGCGCCAGCTGTGAACCTGGCAGGAGCCAGAACCCCAGCTGCTTTGGCAGCTTTGAGTCTCACGGGTTCTGGCACAGCCCCGACTGCTGCAAACTATCCGTCCAGCTCCAGAACACCGCAGGCTCCAGCCCCTGCAAACCTGGTGGGTCCTAGATCTACACATGCCACAGCTCCTGTGAATATTGCCAGCTCAAGAACCCCTCCAGCCTTGGCCCCTGCAAATCTCACTAGTGCTAGAATGGCTCCAGCCTTGTCTGGTGCAAACCTCACCAGCCCTAGGGTGCCCCTCTCTGCCTATGAGCGCGTTAGTGGCAGAACCTCACCACCACTCCTTGACCGAGCCAGGTCCAGAACCCCACCAGGAGGCCCAGGCTCCAGAACCCCACCATCTGCCCCAAGCCAGTCTAGAATGACATCTGAGCGGGCTCCCTCTCCTGCCTCTAGAATGGTACAGGCTTCCTCACAGTCAGTTCTTCCTCCAGCTCAGGATCGGCCTAGGTCCCCTGTGCCATCTGCTTTTTCTGACCAGTCCCGATCTTTGCTTGCCCAGACCACCCCTGTAGCAGGGTCTCAGTCCCTTTCCTCTGGAACGGTGGCAAAGACCACATCCTCTGCTGGTGACCACGATGGCATGCTCTCTGGCCCCGTCCCTGGGGTGTTCCACCCAGAGGGTGGGGAACCAACTGCCTCTATGGAGGCCCAGCAGCCTTCTGCTTTGGCTGCCCTGCAGCCAGCAAAGGAGCGGCGGAGTTCGTCCTCCTCATCCTCCTCTAGCTCCTCCTCTTCATCGTCGTCGTCATCATCGTCGTCCTCCTCCTCCTCTGGCTCCAGTTCTAGCGACTCGGAGGGCTCTAGCCTTCCCACTCAACCTGAGGTAGTACTGAAGAGGTGAGAGGACTTTTAGAACTCTTCTACGGGGAAGGTTTTGGGGATGGTTGGTGGGGGTGGGGAGGGAGAAGCCCTATCCAGAGGTTCTTGGCTCTCTGAGGAGGTGTGGGGACCATGATCCTTAAGCTGGGGGTAGAAGAGAATGCCGGGTGGGGGTTAACGGGCGGGGAGGAATGGGACAGGTAAAAGTCTCCGAAGGTTAATTCTCTAGAGGATAATGATAAGTTTTCCGTCTCTACAGAGGACAGAACTAGAGGAAATGGACTTAATTTTACAGCAGGAGGGATGGCAGTTAGACCTCAAGAGGAACTCCCTGGGCTGGAAGGATCTTCAGAGGTCATCCTATCCCTCTCCCTGCCTCCAGGCAGGACGGCCCCTCCCCCAGCCAACCCACACACACAGAGGCCTCCCCATGCTGTGGCTCTCCTCTCTGAGGACGGAGAGGACGGAGACCACCCAGCCTGGCTTCCACACCTGAGCCCAGGGACCTTATTCCTCCATCAGGGACATTCTTGAGGTTTAACCTTGATCCCTTTTGCTGCGGGCCCCAGCCTGTTGCTTGTGTTAGCAGAGGTTGGGTCAGTTGGGGCCACTGCTCTCCAGAGAATGCACTCACTGGCTCTCGGAGAGCTCCGGGCCTTTCTCAGGCACCCCTCCCCCACTGCCGTTCCTCCAGGCCAAGGAAGGTAGGGTTGGGGCTGGGGCAGCTTGTCTCCTTGTGACGCCCTCTTCTCCCACAGGGTCCCCAGCCCCGCCCCAGCCCCAAAGGAGGCTGTTCGAGAGGGCCGTCCTCAGGAACCGACCCCAGCCAAGCGGAAGAGGCGTTCTAGCAGCTCCAGTTCCAGCAGCAGCTCCTCCTCTTCATCGTCTTCTTCTTCCTCCTCTTCCTCCTCCTCCTCCTCCTCTTCCTCTTCTTCGTCTTCCTCTTCTTCCTCTACTTCTTCCTCCCCCTCCCCTGCTAAGCCTGGCCCTCAGGCCTTGCCCAAACCTGCAAGCCCCAAGAAGCCACCCCCTGGCGAGCGGAGGTGAGTGCTGCCTTGCTTGAGAAGGAAGGGGTGGGGTGTGACCCTGGGTTGTGAGATCCCTGCTGGACTGTGGTGTCTGCTTGTACAGTAGGAGTGGGGCTCTCCTCTCCCTGCTTACTCTGTTGTGCCCTGTTCTGGCAGAGGGCTGTCATCCAAGTGGGTGCTCAAGCCAGAATTGGGGAGTCCTAGGTTCCTTCCTCTCCCTGCCCCTGACATGCAGCCTGGTCCCAGGTTCCAGGGATTCTAGCTTTTAAGTCTCCCCGTTGCTACTGCCAGGGTCTGGCCACCGTCATCTTCTCCCGACTCTATCCACAGCCTCTTCCCTGTCTCCCTGCCTCCACGCCATTCTCTTCCACACGTAGCCAGAGGGATCTTTCTAAAACGCACATCTGGTTACTCCCTTCACAAATCCTTCCGGGACGCCCTGTGGCCTGCAGGATAAAGCCCCACCTCTGCGGGAATGGCGTGTGAGGCTCTTCACCAACTGGCCTTGCCTGCCCTGTGTTCTCCTCTCCTGCCCGCCCCCACACATGCCCTGTGCTCCAGCCACACTCAGCAGCGCCTTGCAGTCTAAGGAGAACCCCATGCCTTTGGACATGCTGTTCCTCCTGCCTGGAATTCCCTTGTCCGCCTGGTGAACTCCTCGTTCTGCAAGACTCCGCTCAAACAGCACCTTCAAGAAGACTACCTTGCCCCTTCCCTGCCCTGCCCCATGTCTCCCTCCCCTGGGTCCCCAGACCCCATGTACATCGGTCCTGCGGGGCTGCTTCCCACACGTGGGGCCAAGCGAGCTTCCCTTGGCCTTCCTTCACCATCAGACTGAGCCCCTCCAAGGGCAGGGACTGTCTTTATCTTTGCCTCCCCCGCTGCACCCCGTGCCCCGCCTGTTGGGGTACTCGGTGGATGGTGTGCGGGCGGATGGGTGAGTGAGCGGATGAAGGTGGGTCTGAGGTTGGCCCTGCGTGGTATGAGGTTTGGTGGTCAGGACCTGGGGTGGGGTGGGGGTGGTCCTGAGTGCTGGCTTGTGGGTTTGAAAGAGTGTGGCACTATGGGGACCTACTCTGATCCCCAGGTCCCGCAGCCCCCGGAAGCCAATAGACTCCCTCCGGGACTCCCGGTCCCTCAGCTACTCGCCTGCGGAGCGCCGCCGCCCCTCACCCCAGCCCTCACCGCGGGACCAGCAGAGGTAGGGTTGCCAGTGTGTGCTGTCCTGCCAGTAGCCCAGTCTGGCTGCCACTGATTTCTGCAAAATAAGTTCTAAGGCTCCAAGGTACCAAGGGTTGGTGGTGTCCTGTGTGTGGTTTCATGTCTGTCCTTCATTGTAGCAGCAGTGAACGGGGTTCCCGGAGAAGCCAGCGTGGGGACAGCCACTCCCCAGGCCACAAGCGCAGGAGGGAAACGCCCAGCCCCCGCTCTGTGCGGCACCGTTCCTCCAGGTATGTGTCTTTGTCACACTCTAGGGCTGGGCTCACTTCTGAGAGCTCCAGGGCTGGCTGGGGCCTCTGCATTGATTATTCTCTTCCATTTCAGGTCTCCGTGAATCTTTTTTGGGGAATTCCACCATACCCCAAGTTCTGGAGCCACAGGACGTGCCCCCTTTCTCCCCAACAGAGCTGTGGGAGGAGGTCTTTGTCTGCCCTCCCTCCCAACCCTGGCAGCATCCTGGGGGGAGGGCTCCCTTCTTTCCCTCCCTCTTTTTTTTTTTCTTTGTTCTGTGAAATGTTAACCTCTGTGAGTTTTTCCTGGTTCACATGTTTTGGGGGGTTTGGGGTGGGTGGGAATGAGAATGGGAGTGGGGGGAGGGGAGGATACAGTGGGGACTCCCAGGTCTTGACTCAGAAAGGATCTGGGAGGCACTGCCCCCCTTTTAGCCCCGAGTTCTTGGGGGGATGATGGTTTGGTACTTGCGGACCTGTGTGAGGTATACCTGGAAAAGGGCAGTTGATTAGTTGGCTCCTCTTGGCCTCCCAGTGAGGTTGTGGCCCCCTCCCCCCCAACTTTTCTTCACGTTTCTTAAAGGCATTTTGGTTTTTTAAAATCTGTACAGCAAGAGCAACTTTTTCTGTCAAATAAAAACGAGAAATGCAGGAATTGGGTCTATAGATTGTTTATTATGGGTGGGGAGAGTTAGGAGAGGAGCTGCCCTTATTCTGTGGCTGCATCCCTCTTGCAAGGGGCATACCTTGGAGGAGCCTTATGGGGTGGCTCTAGGCTGTGGATCCCCCACAGAACCCACTCAAACCAACACGCTCCTTCCAGCTGGGAGCCAGCATGCTTATGCTAGGAGGGGGCTGGCCACTCTGAAGAAACAAAGCCTCTAAACCTTTTATCCCCAGGCTGAGCAGAAGGCTGGCCTGGGGGCCCTGGGTTCCTCTCCCCATTATGGCCTGGGCTGGGGGTTGGTAGCTGGACTCAGAGAGCTTGGGATGCAGCAGACTGGCCTGGAAGAGGCTAAGGGTGGGGCAAGGCGGGGCACACCAGTGAGGTGATGCCTGAGTCAGGAGAAGGTGTGTAGAAAGAAGCAGCAACCAGGTGGACACCCAAATCTCTTTTATTGGGGGGGTAGGGCGGTTGGGGGACCTCTCACTGCACAGCTTGTTCATTGGCGCTGCTTCCTGAGTCCTGTGGCTTCATCACATCCGGCAGCTCGGGTGGGCTGGAGAAGGGCTCGATGCGCAGGGCCTCAAAGGCCTCATCTGGTGGAGAGGGGGTGGCCACTGCAAAGTGAGTCTCCCACCCTTACAGAACCAACCTGATCCTGCTCCCCTCCCCCAGCCTGGCCATGCTAGGGCCCTTTTCCTCACCCTCTGCATCCCTCAGCCTCTGGGATTGCATCCACCTACAATCTCCCCCATCACCTTGTTCCCTTCTCTTGCTTCTCATCATACTTTGAATAAAATCTCATCGTGTCATTATGTCTCTGCACATGTCTCCTTGTGGTCCCCATGTTCCCACATCAACCTCTTTCTTGCCTCAAAGTCTCTGCATTTGCCACTCCCTAGCTTGACACTTAGAACGGCTGGCTGCCTAAGAAAGGCATCCAGGGGCAATCAAATATCACCTCTTCAAGGCCATGACAGTGAGAGGCCCACACACCGCGATGAAGAGTGGCCCCCGAGAAAGCCGTTGCACAGAAACGACCCAACACAGACAAAAAAATAAAATTTTTTAAAAAAATTGTTTAACCAAAAACAAAAAAAATCACCTCTTCAGAGAAGCGTTCCTCAACCACCCACTCTACATGCCCAATGCCCTGTGCATTACACTGGGAACACTTAATCGCTAGCGCGAATGCCCTGTTTCTCTTAACCAGCTAGCTGCTTTCCTACTAGAACAGCAGCCCCAGGAAGATTTTCCGTGTCATTCCTGCTGTTACTACACAGATCAAATGAACACAACTTTTTCTTCTACATGGGAAACTTCTCTCCACCTGGCTCAGGGATCTCAACCAATTAGGCTCCCCAGGGGAAGTCGGTCAGGTCTGACAAGTTTTAACTTTGGGGGTTGAGGGGCTGCAACTGGCCTCTAGTGGGGAGAGGCCATCTTTCGTAAAAGCCAGAGATGCTGAACATCCTGCAATGCACAAGACAACCTCACCCAGAATCATCCAGCCCCAAATGTCAACAGCGCTGAGGTGAAGACATGGCCCAGCTTAGTAACAAATTCATCTTCCAAGCCACAAATCTGAGTGACAATTCTTGCCTTCATCACCTCTCCCCATTCTTTGGAAATAAAGTCTGGAAGATGCTATTTAACACCAGACACTATCATATCTCCCTAACTAAGCAAACCACTTTGCGGGGTGGGGAGAGACCCGTCTCTGTACAAGGAAACAACTACCCACCCAGAAGTGCGTTTTTGCAAGTGGAAGCAGACAGACTACAGTCCACACCACAGCCCCTATCAAAACAGCAATGACACACCTGAGGTGATGCCACCAAGGGTCCACAATCTATGCCATAAGTGGGGGTCATGGGGAGAAAAAAATCACCTCACTGTGCTGTGATTTTTTTCACCTGCAAGATGGTTGAGTAGCTGCAAGTCTATAGGGTGCCTCTGTTCAAATTAGAGGAAGAGAGACTTTTTCTGGAAGAATGCAGCCTGGCCCTGGCTTAGGAAGAACAGATGTGCTTTCAGCCCTCCCTTACCTGCCTCAGAGGACAGCCTTGTATAGTACCCACCCTGTACAAAGTCTGCACCAGCCCCTCACCTGCCTCACTGTCACTGTGACAGTTGAGGGAACCCACACAAAGGCCCGTAAAACTGCTTTTTCCTGAGTGCTTGCAGGGCCTGGGGTGCACGGGGGCTCACATTGCTTTGCTGTGAGGCTGGTCCCAGTGTCATACTCCTTTATGGAGACAAACTCCAGTCTGGGAGGGGCGGGGCGTGAAGTAGCTGCCCGAAGACACAGCTGCTGAGGCCTCACATAGTTTATCCTTATGAAACTGAGAAGTGCAGCTAAGGCTATATGCTCCCTCCTGAGCCCTTGTTACATTTTCTTACAAGAAGGTAGAAAAATAACTCCCTGTAACTTCATCCAGATTTACCCAGCCATTCACACAGCCCCTGGGTCTGTCTACAGCTGTGAAAACACCCTATAACCCCTGTTTAAATTTCCAGCGACAAAGGATAAAATTTAAATCTTTTTCTTGGCAAAAGGAGCAACATAAACCACCCCCACCCCTCAGGTTTCTAAACTTTGGTCACAGTGGAATGTGGTTAAGGAGAGTACAGGCTCTGGGGCAAGAAAGGGCTGAACCTGATTTAACCTCCCCAGGCTTAGTTTACTCATCCTTAAAATGATCACAATACAACTCTGGCCTATACAGAGATGCTGGGGGAGTAAGCGATGTACCACGGAGACACTGGCTGGCATGGTGCCCAGCTCAGACAAGGTCCTGGCAGCCGGCAGCTGAACTGTGGCCTCCCACATGACTGCCAGCAAGCCTCGGCGTCCATGTCTCCCAAATGGGGATGGCACTGCTTACCCCTCAGGGCTATCAAGAGGATTAGATGGGACAACAGAAATAAAATGCAGAGTGCAGGGCCAGGTGCTCAGTAAGTTCTCTGTAAATGTAAGCTAGTACTGTGACTAAGAATCTTTGAATCCTCCATGAAATGGGCTTCAATTTCTACAAGTATCTCATGTGCTTCTCATTGTTTTTAATGGGGAAGCAAACACACTATTATACGATATTGCCTGCATTTGGTGAACTGGGAGACATGGTCCAGGAGGAACAACTGCAGGCTCCCTGACCACCCCTTTCTTTGGCCATTTCCACCCTGTCGCTGTCCCTCTCACCTGCCCTGAAGGCTAGCCCCACAGTGGCTGGGGCCTGAGGCCGTGCTGTCTGGCTGGTGAAGCCACACTCGCCCAATGTCTTTCCGTCGTCCAGAAGCTGGTCGTCCTGAGGAGAGAGGCAGGCAGGGTCTCAGAAGAGGCCCCAGGAGGGGCAAGTCCCAAAGACTTCTCTGGTCAGCAACTACACTGAAAGTCAGAAGACGGAAAAGAAACAGCCCCGAGTAGGGCCCAGAACCACCCCAGAGTATATCAAACAGTTTCCAGGACTACACCCAAGACTTTCCAAATCAGAACCTCCCAGGGTAGGGTAGGGGTCTGGAATCTACACCCCTGCAACTCCAGGTGAATCTAATCTAATTTCAATCTACACCCCTGCAACTCCAGGTGAATCTAATTTCAAGTGTCAGTGACCCCATCTGGCCACAGGCAGACCTGGTTGAATCCCAGCTCTACCACCTTGCACAAGGTGGTTGATCTTTTTGATGTGAAGTTTCCTTATCTGTAAAACGGGAGTTATTGGAATTCCCAACTCATAGGGCAGCCAGAGGCTTCAATGAGCAAAGGACCTACAGAAAGCACAGAGCACAGCAAGTGAAACAAGCTCAGGCAGTAGGAAAGGTCCTTATTACAGAAGCCCCAGCAGGTAACAAGAAGAAAAGGCCTTTAGAGACAAAGGGGGTGAAGGCTCAGCCTGCAGCAAAAGATCAGTTTCCCAGTTTCCACCCAGAATCAGATCAAGGAACTTAGGTGAGGGACCTCATGCTGCCAGAAACTTGAAATGAGGGGCCAACAAACAGGACTCCCCAATGAAAACCCCAAATCCCACGACATCCTTGCTGGATAATTGCAATTGGTTTGTAAAGGGGAAAGGGGCGGGGGCTTTTAGAACATCAGCAGTAAGTTGGGGAGTAATAAACAGTTGTTGGGTGAAGAACTGGTGGGACCTGACTCATCTCAACACCCTCCATTTCTCCATTTCTTTGTATTAAGGCGTGTCTGGGGCGGGGGGCGTGTGAGAGTCCTGCACACGACTGAGCATCGGGGTTCAAATCCTGACTCTGCCAACAACCTTGGCCTCGTTAAGCGGCCACCTCCGAGCCTGTTTCCTTAACCGCAGAGCACAGAAATCAAGGGCCAGCACGTCGCGGGTGGGACCGCTGTAGGGATCAGATGTGACGCTGGCCCTCGGCGCTCAGCATAGGGCCTGGCGCGCGACTTTCAAGCCATCCGAACGGAGACCCCCGGTGTAGCGACCGCTATCGGGGCTTCATCTCCCCGAGTTCGAGCAACGGCCCCACGCGGCGGAGTTCCGGCCCGCGGCAGCCGGTCGCTGATGTTTACATCAACGACTGGGCCGCCTTGCGCCCACGGCCAGGCTCGGGCGGCGGTTCCGAGCAGCACGCTCCCCCAGCCCCCGGCCGCCCGGAACCGACGGGACCGCACCTTGTACAGCCGCTGCTCGTCCGGCGGCCGCTTGAGGATGCCCTCGACGATGCGCTTTAGCTCGAACACAGTGCTCGACTCCTTGGCGTCCGTGAAGATGGTGGTCTTGTGCCGCCGGATCATGAGGAACACGTCCTGGGGGCGGCGGGCCGGGGTGAACGCGGAGCCCGGGCCCCCACGCACGGCCCACCGCCCTTGCCGCCCCCGGCCCCGGGCCCGGCCCCGGCCAAGCGCCCCTCCCCCAACGCCCGCTCACCATCGCGGCGGCTGCCTCTCCCCTCGACGCGCCGGCGCGGCCGCGCTCCGCCCCGTTCCCGGCAGCCCGCGCGCTGTTCCCAGCGTACCCCGCGCCTGGCGGCCCCGCCCCATGGCCGCCATTTTAAGTAATCCGTAAAGGGGGCGCTACGGCCGAGCCTCCGACTGCGGACTGGGCGCCGTGGCGCGGGGCGGGGCCGGTTGGTGGAGTGGCGGAGGTAGTGGGAGGCCGACAGGGACCGAGCGCGGGAGGGACGCAGGGCGCGGTGGCGCCATCTTGGGTGTGGCAAACCGAGTTCCCCATGTTGATGCAGTCTAGGGGACTCCCGTCCTTGTGGGGAATGCCAGCCTTGTGGGGACTAACTTCAAGCGTAGGGTGCCTCACAGCCTAATGAGAGTGAATGAATGATGTGTCTCGGTCATCAGGGCGGCAAGACATTCACATCTCAGCGAGACCTGGGCTGTCAGATTTGGGAGTCTGACTCATGATTATGGGTCTTCCTGGCAGGTGTTTTGAGGAGGTGTTAAATTCTGGATCTTTCGGCCGCCGTATCAGGAAACAGCCCCATGTCCCTGCCCTAGCCTTGGTTGTAAGGATTATTTAAACCAGTTTACTGAGGCTTTAGGGCCTGTAAGGATCCTTGGAAGCTGCTTTTGGGGTTAGGGAGTGTGTAAGCAGCTCTTTGCAGGAAACCGCCCTCAGCAGGAAGCCCCTTTTCATGTCACTTTAGCAAAGCTATATTGTAACTAACTTTTTTTGGGGGGGGGGCATACTGCTCACCACGTGGAAACTTAATTCCCCTGACTAGGGATCCAACCCCCTGCCCCCCTGCATTGGAAGGTGGATTCTTAACCACTAGCCCACCAGGGAAGTCCCTGTAACTAACTTTTAAACCAGGCACTGCCCCTCCATCCACCCCATGTTCTACCCATCTCTGGCCCAAGCACACCTTTCAAATCTTTTAATTACACAATACCTTGCCAAACTAGTTGGTTATTTAGAGCAATGAGCAAGTATTTAACAGATGACCAGATCTCGTCCCTAGCTTTCCCTTCAGTAACCTGAACAAACTGTGTGACCAAACTGTGTGAACAAGATAACATCTAGAGGAAGAGCCCAAGAAGTTAACCAGCCTGCATGCAGTGGAGGGATGGCAATAATTCTGACCCGCTATCTCAACAATTAACTGAGATTACTTCCCTTCTGCCCTTTAAAAGTTTCATGGCCGAGCACAATCTGTGGAGGTGGTTTTTGGGGGATGCTGAGTCTACCATCTCCCCAGATTGTTGGCATTCTGATTAAAAGCACCTTTCCTTTGCCACCAACATTTGTGAGTATGCAATTGATTGTGAGCAGCAAGCAGCAGGACCCCCATTGGATAACAAGGCCTGGCAAACATCCTCGGAAGAAGCAGCATGCATGGCCAAAGTTGGTGTTCACGCTTCCCAGGAGGAGGGTGCCCTGGGTAACTTCCCGCCTTTCTGCCCAGGTCCACTCAGGCTCCAGAAGGGCCTGTGGACTTGGTTTCCCTCTCTGGCTGCCCTTCGTACCTACTGACAGCCTAGGCCTCCCTCCTTGGTAGTTGGATGCTCTCCTGCGTCGCCCCAAATTGCAGTTATACTAGAGCAAGAGAAGGAGGCTTTTCTTTCAACCTCTCCCAGGGAGAGGGAGAACCTCAGCTGAGTCATTGCTGGCACGTGCCAGAGAAGGCATGCCGTGGCACCCAATGAGAGATGAGCCAGTGGTGACCCTGGATGCTGAACAGTTCAGCAGTTGTTGAGGCCACAATTTGAGGATTCTTTGGAGTGGGTGGAATCTGAAGATGCTGCTGCCTTGGCCCTGAATCAAGCTGGTGGCTAGCCATGCAGGCTCTGGGCTCAGACCTGCTGGGATTCAAATCCTTGCTCTGGCACTGAGTGTGCAGCCTTGGGCAGTTAACCTCACCAAGGCCCAGTTTCCCCCTCTCTGAGATTGGGGAATAACTGTAAAGTTTGCGGAGCCTTGCCGTAAGCAGGTGGGGGGGGTCCCTGGAGAGAGAACCCAGCATGGTTTTCTTGACAGAAGAGAAGCCATTTTTGGCCTAAGCCACTTTGTGATCTAAGCCTGGCCTCATTGCAAGCCCTTTCATGAATATGCATGTACCCTTAGCCTAAAATTCCCCCAATTTTGCTGTTCGGGGAGACACTGCTTTGGGAAAGATCCCTGGTGTTCTCTTCACTTGCTGCAAATAATAATAAATCCTTCCTTCTCCCCATCTTTGGCTTGGTTGTGGTCTTTTCGCTTGACACTCACCAAGAGGCAAACCCAGTTTGCTGGTAACATCACCAAGAGTTAGCACTCAATAGATGTTTCCTAAACTATAGCTATAGTTATTATTTTTGACTTCTGGCCTCTGGCTCCTCCGGAGTCCTTTGAAGTCCCTTTCCTTCCTGGGACTCCTCCACACCTGTGCCTCAAGGCAGCCCTTTCCCTCAGATGGGATCTCTGTGCACCCCATTGTGCTATGGTGGGTGGGCCGGTTGCAGGAGGTAACTGCAGTCCTCGCGTCAGTGAGTACAGTGACACCTCCTGCAGTGGGAATGGGGTCAGGAGAAGTTTGAAGGAGGAGCAGGGGCTGAGCCCCCAGCCACCCAGTTCTGTGGTCTAGCTGGGTGCAGGCCCTCCTTCCTGGGGGCCATGACAGACAAAATGGGAGTCTCAAGATGGTGGGTGAGCCAGCTGGCCAGCTGCTCTTGCTTCTCTGCACAGGAAGTCCTCCTGGGCCCTTTCTGCCCTGTGGCCTCAACCACCCAGCGCTCACGATAGAAGCCCTCCCAGGCCTCCAAACTAAGCCTGTAGGGTATCAGCCTGGTGGGACTTCTCCTTTGGTCTACTTAAACTTTTTAAAGTGTTGATTAATAAACAGTAATTGTCAATCACCACTCGTTACTAGTGTGCCTCTAGTTGTGTCATACAACTGGTTTCATTTCTATGAGGGAAGTGACAATTCAGTGTGGAATTAGAGTCAGTCGCCCAGATTCAAATCTGGTTCCACCTCTTGCCTGCTGTGGGTCTTAGGGCATATTACCTAGCCTTTCTGGTCCTGTTTCCCCATTCGTGAAATGGGAACACCTCACGGGTGTTCAGAGATCAGCTGAGAGCCCGCCAGTGCCTGGCTCAGCCTGCGTGCTCGCTGGGCAGAACTGAGTCATTTTGACTCTCCCTACAGCCATGATAGGGTTGGTGTTACCAGTTCAGATTGTAGATGGGGAAACTGAGGTTGAGTCAGTACTCCTGGGAGAGGCTGGGCCATCTGGCTGCAGCTCTACCAACTGGAGCAGGTGAGCAGCTAGAGAATGCTTGCTTGGACAGGAGCCTGATGTCCTGTCCCCGGTGGGTTCTGAGGACTATCCTCGCCGCCCCAAGGGCTCCCTCCTGGCAGGTCAGGCAGCCGTTGTGAGGCCAGGGGCAGGATGCTACTGAGGCAGGGCCAGGTCCATACCCCGCCGCCACCGCCGGCGCCCTCCCTCCCCCGCCCCAGCTCCAGGCCCAATGACCTTGCTGACAGGGGAGATGCAGCAGCACAGGGTGCCGTGCCACTGAGCCTGCTGGACAGAGTAGAGCTGTAGCTTGTCCAGCCCTGTGAGGCTGCCACAACAGGAACAAGCAGAGGGGAGGCGGGCCTGGAGGCCACACTGTTGGAGTGCAAGTGGAGAGAACCAAGGCGGTAATACCCTCTTTACCACCCCCAGCTGCTTCCAGAATCAGACCACCTGGGTTCAAATCGCAGTCTACCTTCTACCAGCTGTATGCCTTTAGGCCTGTTTTCTCAGCTGACAAATGGGGAAACCCCCCTCACAGAGTGTCTAGTGAGAATCTCATGAGATGGTGCAGTAGAGCTCTCTGCACCGTGTCTGGTGAGGGTTTAACGAGGAGTAGCAGATTTCTGCTCATTCCCTTCCGTGGGCAGCCTGCCCCCTCCACTTCTAGGACACCCCTGCTTAGCTCTCACCTTATGCTTCAGAAACACTTGGCTCTGGGACTTCCCTGGTGGTCCAGCAGTTAAGACTCCACGCTCCCAATGCAGAGGGCCCGGGTTCGATCCCTGGTCAGGGAACTAGATCCTGCATGCCGCAACTAAAGATCCTGCATGCTGCAACGAAGATCCCGTGAGCCTTAACTAAGAACCAGCACAGCCAAAGAAAGAAAGAAAAGAAACACTGGGCTCTGAATGGGGATCCATTACTCTAATCACAGCAGGTCCAAGACTGAGGCATCCTGGCTCTCAGTCCCTGGCTTTTTCTGGTCTCAGTACCTTGGGAGGCATCTTGAGGAAGTTCTCTGGGCTGGCCCCCGGCTGAGGGCGGGATGGGAGGATGGCCAGCATCACCCAGCAGGGGTGGCCAGGGTCCCACCGCAGATGTGCCCACAGCCTTTTGCCTGGCCTGCCACAGCCATGCCCTGTTCTGGGTACCCTGGTCCCCAGTGACCCCACAAGGGGCAGCCAGTAGACGGCCCTCAGCCTAGGGGAGACAGCAGCCCAGAGCTCCCTCACTGCCCAGTCCACAGCCCCACCCTCCCAGCCTGGCTTGGCCCAGCAGCGACCACGTGCTGCAGCCACTTTTTCCCCTGGGAAGAAAGAAGGCAGGGAGACGAAGCTCAGGCCTGCGTGGTGGCAGCTGCACTTGGTCCTGTCCAGCCAGGTTGCCCCTTCAATGATAGCTTCCCCTGTCCCCCCTTTCCCGACTGCCCCGTCAGCTCCAAAAGGGGGCTTCAGGGTTTCCAGGTTTTGTTCCGGTTCTTGTTCTTTCTGCTGTTCTAGAAACTGAGCTCTGTCTATAGGGATGGATGATCCTTGGCCTGGTGATGAGGAGATGGCAGAGAGGGGATAGGACACCAGGTCCCAGCACATGAGGGTGTTCAGGGAGTTGAAAGGGCCTAGGCCGGTCTCCAGATGCAGGTGGGGGAAGGGGGCGGTCCTGGGCCTGGGGGCCTGGCCAAGTCTAGGACACAGCCTCAGACTCATCCAGGGCATGGATGGGGGCAGTGGCAGAAAAAACAAGGATATCAGAAGCTATGGCCAGGCCTATCTGGGGGCTCCTGTCTCCTCTTGGCAGAGGGCATGATGTCAGGTGCCCCAAACTCCTAAGACCTTAGAATTCATGGGAAGGCCAGGCCTGCTGGCTGGCCATCTGCCTCCTGGGGCACTTTCACTGCAGTGGGGCAAAATCTATTTGAGTTTTCTATTGCTGTGTAGCAGATGACCGCAAACATAGCAACTTAAACACTAATTTTTTAAATCACTACTCTGCGGGTGGGCTCAACTGGGTTCTCTGCTTAGGATCTCACCGAGCTGAAATCAAGGGCTTGGCCTGTCAGGGTTCTCATCTGGAGGCTGGGAGTAGAGTTGGCTTCCAAGCTTGTTCTGGTTATTGGCCAAATTCGGTTCTTTGCAGTAGTAGTGCTGAGGCATCCCTTTCCCTGCTGGCTGTCAGCCAGGGGCTTTCATCAGCTCCTTGCCACGTGGCCCCTCCATCTTCAAAGCTAGCAATGGACAGTCATTTCCTTGGTGTTGAATCCCTCTCATATTTGAGTTTCTCTGACTTCTTCCAGAAAAGAAGGGCACACAGACCAGACCTAGCACTGACTCACTTGCCTGTCTTTGCCTGTCTGACTGGAGCTCAGGGGGTTAAATATGAGCAGGAAGGGAAGGGAGGGAGTGTGAGACCCTGGGACACTCGGGAGGCTCCTGGAGGGGGTCGGCAGCTTGGGTTTGGTGAGCCCCAAGGAGGAGGCAGGGGATAGACAGATGAATGGGTGGGTGGATGGCCCCTTAACTTTATTAGGCCTCTAAGCCCTAAGTCAGAAGGGGCAGGGTGGGGGGATGTGTAAATCCCCACACAGACCAGACAGCTGAGGGACTCCAGAGTCTGGCTTCAGGTCAGTGTCACTGCATCAGAGGCTGAGGCGAGCCTGAATCCAAGGGCTGTAAGTAGCCACATTGGTATAGACACCTGGACGGTTGGGCAGGGCACAGCCCTTGCCCCAGCTCACCACACCCACTAGGACCCAGCGCCCAGACTTCATGCAGGTCAGGGGTCCTCCAGAGTCACGCTGCAGGAGAAAGAAGAGCTTAGGTCCCAGCCCTCCAGAGACTTTGGGTCCCAGGGCTGCAGTCCCCCAGGTAGTACCTCTGGGTTGGGGTCCAGGACACTGAGCCCTGGAGGTGGTACCTCCTAGGTCCTGGGTTCTAACGAGGTAGGGTGCTGGCAGTAGCAGCATGGACTCCAGAGTTTCCAGGCAGCTTCTCGCACCTGGCAGGCATCCTTCTGGCCCTCAACATAGCCGGTGCACAGGTTCCCTGGCAGCACTATGTGCTTGGCACGAGGAACGTTGGTGCCCATGTGGTAGAGGAGGTCACAGGTGTGAGTATCCAGCAGTGGCACCCGTACTCCCCGCAGAGGTCGCCACTCTGGGAGTGGCACTGGAGAAGAAGGGGGGACTTCTAAGAGCTGGGAGACAGTGAGGTGGAAAAACTGTGAAGATGTTTGGGTCCCTGGAGGTCACGCTGGGTCCTGGATTGGGGCAGTGAGGGGCTGGGATTCCTGGTCAGAGAGAGGTGGAGAGAGATCGCCTGTCCCGCCCCAATGCCCCAGTGCCCTGCCCTCTGCGTCACCTCCTGAGTGGAGGCTGCCCTAGCCAGTGACCCAGCATGGTGTGCCTGGTGGTGGGCAAGGCCCAGGCTCAGGCAAGCAGATGGGCTGGACTCGTGCTCAAGGGCACTAGGTGGCGAAGCTGCAGCAACGCCAGGTCTCCTCGGGTCCCGTCCTCAGAGTAGTCCGGGGGCAGCAGCACGGGCACCAAGAGAACGTGGGGCGAGGCAGGACACAGGTGCAGTGCCCCGAGGCGCACGGGGTACTCAGATGGCAGCGCCCTCTGGCATGACAGCGGTGGGTCTAGTTAAAGCAGCTCCTTCTCCACCCCCAGTAGGGCCCCCATCCCCGCCACCCTCTCACTCAGAGCCTGGGGACCATGCTTCCACCAAGTGGCACGCCCCCTTCCGTGGGTCTTGCTCCACCTGCCCCTGCCCCCTTCGACGTTGAGCCCTCAGAGTAGGGGAATGCCCCTTGTCCAAGCCTGGGCTGCCTGCTCACCTCAGGGAGCAGTGTGCTGCGGTCAGCACCCACTGCGGGGCGATGAGCAAGCCCACACACACGTGCCCCGCGGTGCTGGATGCTCGCCTGCCTCGGCCACTCTCCGTCCTGGGTGTCCCGGCCCCCCACGATGAGACTTGACACGTGAGGCTGCCCGCAGGCTGTGGGAGGACAAGGGGAACTCAAGGGCGAGCAGAGGAGCGGGGAACTGGGAGGAGGATGAGGGCAGGGAGACACAGGGCTAAGGTTGGGGGGGGGTTGGGGGGAGAGGAGGGGCGTTGGCACGCTGGAGGAGGAAGCAGGGAAGGGACTGGATTATGGGTTTGGTGTCAGGTAACAGGGTGAGGGGAGGGAGGTCAGAGATTAGGAATGAGGGTGCCCTCTGGTTGGAACTTGAAGAGAGAGGAGGAGGATCTAGCCCCCCCAGAGGCCCTTTTGTCTTCCTTTAGACCCTGGTTGGTCCCAGACCTAGCCCTGTGGCCCAGGCTCTATGCCCTATGCCCAGGCCCCAGAGACCACCCCTTCCCCCCACGCACTGTGAGATTTGGCCACCA
>NW_020174705.1:2411272-2430850 GCF_003031525.2 Neophocaena asiaeorientalis asiaeorientalis | reverse complement strand
AGCCCCCTCTGCCCCAGGATTCTGTTCTCACTCTTGCAGCTGGTGTCCTCCTTGCTAACTGGGCTGGGGGACAACCTGGGGGCTTAAAGACCCAGGAAGGGGTGGGGGCCTGGCCAGGAGGTAATGAAGCAGGGCGGGGCTGTGGCTTCATCAGCCCAGCCTTGAACAAAGATGCTTTGAACAGTGCTTTTGAGGTGGCAGGAAAGGGACACCTGGATTTCTCAAAGGAAACCTGGCTGGGGCCCAGGTGCACAGAACTGGGGGCGGGAGCCTGTGCTCAGCCAGGCAATGTGGGGGGCGATGTGGGGTGGGGATGAACGGGGGTCGGGGTTGTTTTGGTCAGGCCACAAAGCTCCAGAGGATCCTTGGCCGCTCATCTCTGAACCTGATCCTGCCTCCTGGCTCCTTGCAGTGCTCAGTCACTGGGGCTTCTGAACAGCATTGTTCTGTCCAGAAATCCTGGCCGGGACAGCCTCATACAGAGCCCAGGCTTCAGGCCTTGCATAGCCCCTCCCAGCCCCAGCTCTACACAGTTTTTTTTGTGGGGGGTGGGGAATGAATGTCTTATGAATATCTTGTTTAAACCTGGCAGCTCTCCTCGCTTAACCCTAGAGGCAGGAGCAGACTTGACCTTTGGAAACAGTCTCCTCTTCAATTTGGGGTGGCCAGGACAGCAAGGCTGCCGGTCTCGGGTGAGGCTGGGAGATGCTGGGGACAGGGCTCAGTCGGTGGGCTGGGCCTGGACTGTGCCCACCTCCCAGAAGGCTCTGGAACCTCCTTCTACCAAGTCATCCAGCAGCCCTCCACTTGGTTCTTCCTCCTGGGGGCCTTCCTGCCCAGCACACCTCCTCCTCTGCCACGTCACAGTGGGAGTTGATGTGTGATAGAGGAGGTTTGATTTGTTTGTCCTCCCTCCATGAGGCAGGGTCTGGGTCTCTGTCCCTGTCTTAGCTCAGGCTGCCAGAACAGAACACCACAGACTGGGGAGCTTAAACACAGCTTATTTCTCACCAGTCTGGAGGCTGGAAGTCCAAGAACAAGGAACTGGCAAGATGGGTTTCCCTCTGAGGCCTCTTCTCTTGGCTTGTTGGTGGCTGGCATGTCACTGTGTGATCACACGGCCTCCTCTTTATGTCTGCTGGGCATGGGGGGGGGTGCTGGTGTCTGTTTTTAGAAGGACATTAATCCTATCGGATCAGAGCCCACCATTAAGACTTCATTTAACCTTAATTACTTCCACAGACAGTCACATTGGGGGTTAAGGCTTCAACATATAAATTTTGGAGAGGACACAGACATTCAGTGCATACCAGTCCCCCATGGCCTGAAAAGTGCCCAGCACAGAGTGGGCACTGAGTCTTTGGGAGTGAAAGGGGCCAGCAGGGCATCATGCCGGGAGTGAGGGTGAAGGATATGAACGAGGGGACCTAGAGGCGAACCGGCCCCAGCCCCAGCCCCTCCACTCGAAGTGAGGGAGGGCAGCCTCAGGCCTGACCTCTGCTGTCCACACTCTAGGAGCAGGCTCAAGCCCACGCTCAAGGACTCTGGAGTCGGCTTGTGGAACGCCCTCCCTCCAGCCCTGAGACCTTGGGAGAGTTTCCTCTTCTGTAAAACCCGCCTCCCAGGTGGTTGTGAAGATTAGCTGGGTTAGCCCACGCAGAGCTTGGAATAGTGCCTGGCTGATGTAAATGCTATAGAAGTGCCACAAGAATAAAAGAAGCACCTTCCCCAAGACTCCTGACCTTTCGTTACCCCGGATTCAGCTGCCATTAGAGGGCTTGGCAGGAATGGAGCCAGGTGGGCAGTGTTCCCCTTGGTGCAGAGTTGGGGCAGCTGGAGAGGCAGGTGGGAGTAAGAGTGACCAGGGACCCTGGGAACACACAGCTATCTCTGGAGATATGGGCCAAACCTTGAGAGGGGAGTTCACTGGAAGGCGGGATGGAAGGAGCTGCGTGTCTGCCTGTTGCAATTTAGGTGAGGTGGGAAGCCTGGAGGACAGACACCTGGGTGCAAGGACCAGGAAACAAATTCCCACTGAGAAACTGGCTTATGGTGGGAGGATCTGGTACTGATTGAATATTGGACAATCAAACCTGAGAGGAGTAGGAAAGGAACCTCGCTCCAGGGGCTCACCCCAACTCAGCCCCTGTCTCAGATTGAGAAACTGAAGCACAGACCCCTGCTGGGCCCACATGCCCTTCAGTCCCACCCTTGAGTCAAACTGCAGACATGGCCCCTCAGCAAATGTCATCTACTTGCCCTTCTCACAGCTATCCTTCTCAGGGCCATAGCTGAGTCAGCCCCACGTTTTTCTGGTGCTGGACCTGTCCCCACTCCCAGGGGAGGGCAAATGACCCAAACGGGGGCCGTTATCCCACCATGTTCTCCAGGTCACAGTGATTGATCAAGAGGTGACACATGACCCCAGACCAGCCAATCAGAATCCTTCCCTGGGATTTTTATCCTGGAGGAGGGAGAGAGGACCCCTTGGGGCCCAGGCAGGGGGCAGCCATAGCTGCAGCCACTGGCAAGGACTCTCAGCTGGCCTGAGAGCCTGCAACCTTCCAGGCTGAGAAAGAGTGTCCTGTGAAGCTGGAGCTCCTCATTCCAGTCATCCTTGCCCTTGGTGGGCTGTTCTTTATCCTTCTAAAGCAACTCTCCTTCACTCATGCTGGTACTAGGGGATTCTTTTGCTTACAACCAAAGTCTTTAAATGCCAAGGATGAAAACAAAATAACAGTTCAACAAAGGTGCAGGGGATGTGCCCCCTGAGCTGGCTGCGCTGCCAGTGTGTTTCAGTATGGCGGTGCCCAGCCCACCATCTGCAGCACAGGACTCATCTCTGACGAGGGCCCAGCCCTGCCCTTGGCCAGATCCCAGGGGCACCCTGTAGACCTGGCAGCAGGAGGAGGTGGGACGGGGTGGCCTTTCCAGGATCCAGGTGGTATGCTCACTGATGTCCCAGCAGAAGCTGGGCCCTTTGGGACGGCCACAGCCAGATGCCACACCATGCTGACCCAACAACCAGGGGTCATCCAAAGCAGCCTGAAGGGGGACAAAGGTGTGGGGTGAGCCAGGCCAGGGGGAGGGGCATGCCGTGGCACCTGGCTGGAGTCCTCTTGAGCCTCTGGGTAGGTGGCCCTGAACAGGACCCTATGGGTGGACGTGGGACGTGCACCTGGGCTGGCTTGAAAGTATTTCTGTGGATGAGTCTGTCACATGGGCACTGGGCCACCAGAGGCTACTCTGCCTGCGCTGGAGGAGGGGAAATGTCCAAGCAGGCCTGCAGGGCAGTGTCGCAGCATGGCCGGTCTGGGGCCAAGCGCTTAATGGGCATTAAATCACACTGTCTTCCAGTAACACATGTGACACCAGGGCAGTGAGTGTTCTGCTTGGGTCAACTCAGAGGGCCTTTGTGGGAGGTGAGTGGGGTCACCCTCAGGTTTTGGCTGTTGGGGAGGGCAGATGGGGGGAGTGGAAATCTCAATGCAGGTGAGTCTTACAGGAGACCTGGGAGACCCCACCTGCCTGGTACCTGCTGGCCCCTCTGAGTCAGGCCATGCAGTGAGAGGTGGACACAGGCCCTTGTGAGCTGAGTGACTTGAATAGTTCTGTCACCTTGCTGGGCCTCAGTTTCCTCACTGTGATGAGGGGGAAGAGAAGCTCCAGCCTTGCAGGGCTGCCGAGGGGCATGAAGCCTGAGCGTGGTGTCCTACAGCCTGTGTGGCTGTCCTGGTGGGCAGAGGCAAGGAGGGCACCCTCCCAAGACTCCACCACCTGCCTCTTCACAGAGACAAGCTGTCAATCGACCAGAACTTCTCATACCTTCTGCTCTCATAGCACCTCTGGATCTCATGAAAATGCAGATCTGCCCGAGCAGTTCCAAGCAGCCCGTCGGCCCCGCTGGCCTGGTCCCTTGGCTATGCTGAGGCTGGGTTCTGGGACCCCAGCGTTGGCTGGGGGGAGACACGCTTGATGCTGCCCCTCCACCCAGGCCACCTATGGAGCTTGGAGCCCCCACGCCCCCAGGAGAAGCCTCAACCACGGGGAGTCAGGAGAGAAAGGGCCATGCCAGGTCCTTGTCCCCCACGGGCAATGCTGAGGTGTGTCCCCGTGATTTCTCAGGGGATCCCGGCCAGACAGTGCCTCAGCTGCCCACAAGGGTAACCTCCTCATCTGGGCAAATGTCATTGGCTCTCACCCCTCCTGCCTCAGTTTCCCCACTCTTCACTGGGGCTTCTTGGTATCGCCTCCCAAATAAATTATCTGCACCCTTGCCCTGGTCCCGGGTCAGCCTTTGGGGAACTGTGGTGAGACCAGGAGTGTCTGGCGTCTGTGTGGTGGGGAACACAGCATGAGCACTAGGGGTGTTTGGGGGCATTTCCTCCCCTGCACTCCACTCCAGCCTTCCTAGCCCCCAGGGACCCTGTTGCTACTTATGTCCTCCTGTAAATTATCTTTCTTTTTTTTTTAATATTTATTTGGCTGCGCCAGGTCTTAGTTGCAGCACACGGGATCTTTGTTGCAGGATATCTTTAGTTGCAGCATGAGTGTTCTAGTTCCCTGACCAGGGATTGAACCTGGGCCCCTATATTGGGAGCACAGAGTCTTAACCACCAGACCACCAGGGAAATCCCTGTAAATTATCTTTCTGATTGAACTAACCTGAGAGGGTTCTGTTGTTTGCAACCAAAGCCTGTATAGCACAGATGGGTGACGATGGTTTAGGAGTTAAGGAGTGGTCTTTGAATGGATGGGACGTGGGTAACTGTGAGGGTATCCAGGAATCCACCCAGGGCCATAGAACGTGGTGCAAGGCATCAACGTGAACATGCACACGTTTATTAGCAAAGGGGACAGAAGGGGACTGGGCCTGGTCCAGCAGGCAGTCCTGCCACTGGCGTGCCCCCAGCCCTTGGCGAATATATCTGGAGCTGCAGTAACTACTGCACCCTTATGGGCTTAGGTGTGCACAGGCCAGCTGCAAGAGTCAGGGAGCCCAGAGCAGAGCGAGGGGCAGCAGCAACTGAGAGGGTTCTGGCCTGGGTGTGCTGCGGCCCACCAGAATCTGGATCCAGTTGAAGTAACTACTGACATTGGTATAGATGCCGGCCAGGTTGCACCTACCACAGCCCACTCCCCAGCTCACGATTCCAATCTGAATCCACGGCCCATTCTTTTCACAGACTTCACCTTGCTGGGCCTCAGTTTCCTCACTGTGATGAGGGGGAAGAGAAGCTCCAGCCTTGCAGGGCTGCCGAGGGGCATGAAGCCTGAGCGTGGTGTCCTACAGCCTGTGTGGCTGTCCTGGTGGGCAGAGGCAAGGAGGGCACCCTCCCAAGACTCCACCACCTGCCTCTTCACAGAGACAAGCTGTCAATCGACCAGAACTTCTCATACCTTCTGCTCTCATAGCACCTCTGGATCTCATGAAAATGCAGATCTGCCCGAGCAGTTCCAAGCAGCCCGTCGGCCCCGCTGGCCTGGTCCCTTGGCTATGCTGAGGCTGGGTTCTGGGACCCCAGCGTTGGCTGGGGGGAGACACGCTTGATGCTGCCCCTCCACCCAGGCCACCTATGGAGCTTGGAGCCCCCACGCCCCCAGGAGAAGCCTCAACCACGGGGAGTCAGGAGAGAAAGGGCCATGCCAGGTCCTTGTCCCCCACGGGCAATGCTGAGGTGTGTCCCCGTGATTTCTCAGGGGATCCCGGCCAGACAGTGCCTCAGCTGCCCACAAGGGTAACCTCCTCATCTGGGCAAATGTCATTGGCTCTCACCCCTCCTGCCTCAGTTTCCCCACTCTTCACTGGGGCTTCTTGGTATCGCCTCCCAAATAAATTATCTGCACCCTTGCCCTGGTCCCGGGTCAGCCTTTGGGGAACTGTGGTGAGACCAGGAGTGTCTGGCGTCTGTGTGGTGGGGAACACAGCATGAGCACTAGGGGTGTTTGGGGGCATTTCCTCCCCTGCACTCCACTCCAGCCTTCCTAGCCCCCAGGGACCCTGTTGCTACTTATGTCCTCCTGTAAATTATCTTTCTTTTTTTTTTAATATTTATTTGGCTGCGCCAGGTCTTAGTTGCAGCACACGGGATCTTTGTTGCAGGATATCTTTAGTTGCAGCATGAGTGTTCTAGTTCCCTGACCAGGGATTGAACCTGGGCCCCTATATTGGGAGCACAGAGTCTTAACCACCAGACCACCAGGGAAATCCCTGTAAATTATCTTTCTGATTGAACTAACCTGAGAGGGTTCTGTTGTTTGCAACCAAAGCCTGTATAGCACAGATGGGTGACGATGGTTTAGGAGTTAAGGAGTGGTCTTTGAATGGATGGGACGTGGGTAACTGTGAGGGTATCCAGGAATCCACCCAGGGCCATAGAACGTGGTGCAAGGCATCAACGTGAACATGCACACGTTTATTAGCAAAGGGGACAGAAGGGGACTGGGCCTGGTCCAGCAGGCAGTCCTGCCACTGGCGTGCCCCCAGCCCTTGGCGAATATATCTGGAGCTGCAGTAACTACTGCACCCTTATGGGCTTAGGTGTGCACAGGCCAGCTGCAAGAGTCAGGGAGCCCAGAGCAGAGCGAGGGGCAGCAGCAACTGAGAGGGTTCTGGCCTGGGTGTGCTGCGGCCCACCAGAATCTGGATCCAGTTGAAGTAACTACTGACATTGGTATAGATGCCGGCCAGGTTGCACCTACCACAGCCCACTCCCCAGCTCACGATTCCAATCTGAATCCACGGCCCATTCTTTTCACAGACCAAGGGTCTGCCTGGGTCACCCTGGAAAGCAGTGTGGGTGAGCAAGACCTGGGGTGGGGCAGGAGGGGCCAGTGGAGAGGCTGGTAGAGCAGGAGCGGCTGTGGAGCTGGGAAGACTGGCTGCAAATCCCACTCCTCCCCCTGGAAGCAAAAAAACTTCAGTTTCTGCATCTGCAAAGGGGGGCAATAGTCTATCCACTCAATTTCACATAAGGATCAAAGGAGGTACAATTAATGTAAAATGCGAAGCTTGTTTTATAGGCTGGATAAATGAGGTCTACAATGATTTTCTCATGAATGAACTCTAAGGGTGGATTGGTAGGGGGTCAAGGTGGTTGCTCTCAGGCCCAAGATTGGGAGGGGTGGTACCCAGTTTCAGTATGGCCCTGTTGGGGCAGGGGTACTCACTTTGCAGGCGTCAGTGTTGCCATCCTCAGAGCCAGGACAAATCATATTATTACTGCTGTGACTGCTGTAATCAGGCTGATGGAAAAGGTAGGAACACCTGGATTTGTTTATGATGGAGACTTGCACTTCCTGAAGATTGTAGGGAGGTGGCAGATCTGTCAGGGGTGGGAGAGAGAAAGACAACAACCTTAGCCTCTCCTCTGCCATCTGGGGAAAGGGGGTATGACGGGGAGTGGACTTCCTGGAGTATCCACAGTACCTGGGACATTGCTCTTGATTCCTCTGCTCTAGTCCAGCACCCAGCACGTGGTGGGTGATGAACAATATCACAGAAGGACCCAATGGATGGACAGGCTGTCACAGCACCTCCCTAAGGCTTGGTTTCCCTCTCTGTAGCCTGCAGATGACAGGCCCTGCCTGAGCCAGTGGGGAGAGACCATGGCTGAAGCATACACAGGGGGAGGGGCTGATGCAGCTGAGCTTGTTTATAATTAGTATAGCTGCAGGATCCAGGCTGAAGTTTTCCCAAATTTGATGAAAGATATGAATCTACACATTCAGGAAGGTGAACAAATTCCAAGTAGGATAAACACAAGGAGATCCACACTGAGATACATTTTCATCAAAATATCAAAACGCAAAGACAAAAGGAGAATCTTGTAAACAGGGAGAGAGAAGCTACACATCAAGTATAAGGGATCTTCAACAAGATTGACAGCCACATTCTTTTCAGACACCCTGGAGGCCAAAAGGCAGTGCAATGACATATGTAAAGTGCTAAGAGACTAAAACAGTCAACCAAGAATTCTAGATCAGACAAAGCTATCCTTCAAAAAAAATGAAGGCAAGATTAAGATATTCCCAGATAAGCAAATGCTGAGAGTGTTCATCATTAGTAGGCCTGCCCTACAAGAAATGGAAAAGGGAGCCCTTCAGGATGAAATGAAAGGGCAATAGCCAGTAACTTAAACCCATAGGAAGAAATAGAGAACACTGGTAAACGTAACTACACAGGTAAACATACAAGCCAGTATTATTATAGCTTTGGTTCATACTTTTTTTGCTATACAATTTAAAAGACAAATGCAATTTAAAAGACAATAATTGTAAATCTCTGTTACACAGAGATTGGTTACACAATATATAAAGATATGGTTACACAATATATAAAGATGTAAACTGTGACAATAACAACTTGAGAAGAATAGAGTTGTATAGGAACAGAACTTTTGTATGCTATTGAACCTAAGTTGATATTAATTCAAAATAGACTGGTATAAGTTATTAACTGTACTCTCCAGGGAAACTGCTGAGAAAATAACTAAAAAACATACAGAACAGGAAATAAGAAGGAAATCAATACAGTACACTAATAAAAATCAATTAAACACAAAAAGGAGGAAATAAGGAACAAAAAAGATATAAGACTTAGGTATAGATATAGATATGATATAGATATAAGATATCTATATCTTCTACATCTGACAAAATATAGAAAACAAATTGAATAATGGTAGAAGTAAATCCTTCCCTATCAGTAATTAATTTTAATGTAACTATTAAACACTCCAATTAAAAGGAAGAGATTGGCAGAATGTATTAAAAACAGAGATCCAACTATATCCTGTCTACAAGACAATAATTTTATTACTTTTTAAAAATTTATTTATTTATTATTTTTGGCTGCGTTGGGTCTTCGTTGTTCCATGCGAGCTTTCTCTAGTTGTGGCAAGCAGGGCCCACTCTGTTGTGGTGCACAGGCTTCTCATTGCGTGGTTTCTCTTGCTGCAGAGCACAGGCTCTAGGTGCGCAGTCTTCAGTAGTTGTGGCACATGGGCTCAGCACTTGTGGCTCGTGGGCTCTAGAGTGCAGGCTCAGTAGTTGTGGCGCATGGGCTTAGTTGCTCTGCGGCATGTGGGATCTTCCCAGACCAGGGCTCGAACCTGTGTTCCGTGCATTGGCAGGCAGATTCTTAACCACTGCACCACCAGGGAAGCCCAACAATAATTTTAGATCCAAAGGTAAATATAGGTTTAAAGTGAAAGGTTGGAAAAAGACATTCCGTGCAAATAGTAACCAAAAAGAGCTGAGGTTGCTATACTAATGTCAGACAAAATGGATTTTCAGTCAAAACATGTTACAAGAGTCAAAGAAGGGGGACTTCCCTGGTGGTCCAGCAGGTAAAACTCTGTGCTCCCAATGCAGGGGGCCTGGGTTTGATCCCTGGTCAAGGAACTAGATCCCACATGCATGCTGCAACTTAAGAGTCTGCATGTCACAACTTAGAAGTCTGCATGCCACAACTAAGAAATCCCACATGCTGCAACTAAGTATTCCACATGCCGCAATGAAGATCCTGCATGCTGCAACTAAGACCCAGCGCAGCCAAAATAAATAATAAATAAATATTTTTAAAAAGAGTCAAAGAAGGACATTATATGTTGACAAAAGTGGCAAGTCCTCAAGATATAATAATTATAAATATCTACACATCTAACAACTGAGTTCCAAAATACATGAAGCAAAATTGATGTAACTGGTAGGAGAAATAGACAGTTCTATGAGAACAGTTGGAGACTTCAACGCCTCACTTTTATTAATGGATAGAACAACCAGAGAGAAGATCAGTAAGATAACAGAGGACTTGAATAGCATTATAAAGCAGCTACACCTAAAAGACATATACAGAACAATCCACCCAAACAAGAGCAGAATACACATTCCTTTCAAGTGGATGCAAAACATTCTCCAAGATAGATGACATGTCAGGCCACAAAATAAATTGCAATAAATTAGAAAAGATTGACATCATAGAAAACAGTGGATTGAGGCTAGAAATCAATAACAGAAGGAAAACTGAAAAATTCACAAATATGTGGAAATTAAACAACATACTTCTAACCAATGGGTCAAAGAAGAAATCACAAGGAAAATTAGAAAGTATTTTGAGATGAATGGAAATAAAAACACAACATACCAAAACTTATTGGATGCAGCAAAAGCAATTCTCACAAGGAAATTTATAGCTGGAAATGCCTATGTTAATAAAGGAGAAAAATCTCAAATCAACAATCTAACTTAAGGAACTAGAAAAAAAAAGAGCAAATTAAACCCAAAGGTAGAAGAAGGAAGGAAATAATAAAGAGAGGAATGGAAAAAAATCAAACTAGGGAACAGAAAAACAATAGCGAAAATCCACAAAACCAAAAGTTGGTTCTTTGAAAGATCAACAAAATTGACAATGAAAGTGGGGACATTATTACTGACCTTAAAGAAAAATTAAGGACTATAAGTGAATATTATGAACAATTGTATTCTGACAAATTAGATAACCTAGAGGAAATGGACAAATTCCTAGGAACACACAAAATACTAAAACAGACTCAAGAAGAAATAGAAAATCTGAACAGACACATAACAAGTAAAAAGATTTAGTCACTAGTCAAAAACCTCCCAATGAAGAAAAGCCTTGGGCCAGATGGCTTAAATGGTGACTTCTATCAAACATAGGAAGAAATTAACATCAATCGTTCTTCCAAAAAACAGAAGAGGAAGGAACACTTCCTAACTCATTCCATGAGACTGGCATTACTGTAACACCAAAGCCCAAGCAAGTTATCACACACAAAAAGAAATTACAGGGCTTCCCTGGTGGCACAGTGGTTGAGAGTCCGCCTGCCGATGCAGGGGATACGGGTTCGTGCCCTGGTCTGGGAAGATCCCACATGCCGTGGAGCAGCTGGGCCCGTGAGCCATGGCCGCTGGGCCTGTGCGTCCGGAGCCTGTGCTCCGCAGTGGGAGAGGCCACAACAGTGAGAGGCCCGCGTACCGCAAAAAAAATAAAAAATAAAAAAAATAAACTACAGACCAACATATATGCAAAAATGCTCAACAAAATACCAGCAAACTGAATCCAGCAGCATATTAAAAGAATTCTACACCACGACCTAGTGAGATTTATCCAGAGTGCAAGGTGGGTTCAACATACGAAAATCAATCAATGTAACATACTACAGACTATAGTAATAGAATGAAGGAAAAAAAAAAAACCCACATGGTTATCCTAATTGATGCAGGAAAATCCAACACTTTCATTATAAAAACACTCAATAAACTAAGGATAGAGAGAACTTCCTTAACATGATAGAGATCATATGTGAAAAACCCACAGCTACAGAATTGTGAAAGACTGAAAGCTTTCCCCCTAAGAACAGGAAAAAGATAATGATGCCAGTTTTTGCCACTTCTATCTAACATTTTACTGGAAGTTCTAGTCAGAGCAATTAGGCAAGAAAAGGAAATAAAACACATCCAAGTTGGAAAGGAAGAAGTAAAACTATGTCTATTCACAGGTGACATGATCTTATATATAGAAAATAATGAAGAGTACACAAAGAAGGACTAGAATTAATAAATGAATTCAGCAAATTTGCAGGATCTAAAATCAAGACACAAAAGTCAATTATATTTCTATACACTACCAATGAACAATTTCAAAAGGCTATTAGAAAAGAAATATCATTTTACAATAGCATCAAAAAGAATAAAATAGTTAAATTTAATTGAGGACCTGTACACAAAAAACTACAAAACATTGCTGAAAGAAATTAAAGAAGACATAAATAAATGGAAACATATCTTCTGTTTATGGACTGGAGACTTAATATTATTTAGATGATAATACTCCCCCAAAGCAATCCACAGGTTCAATGCAATCCCTATCCAAATTCCAATGGCCTTTTTAGTGGAAATTGACAAGCTCATCCTAACATTTAGAGGGACTATCAAGAGACCCCAGGGCTTCCCTGGTGGCGCAGTGGTTGGGAGTCTGCCTGCCGATGCAGGGGACATGGGTTCGTGCCCCAGTCCGGGAAGATCCCACATGCCGCGGAGAGGCTGGGCCTGTGAGCCATGGCCGCTGAGCCTGCACGTCCGGAGCCTGTGCTCCGCAACGGGAGAGGCCACAACAGTGAGAGGCCCGTGTACTGCAAAAAAAAAAAAAAAAAAAAAAAAAAAAGACCCCAAATAACAAAACCAATATTTGAAAAAGTAAACAAAGTTGGAGAATACACACTTCCCAATTTCAAAACATACTTGGAAGCTATAGGAATCAAACAATGGGGTCCTGGCAAATGGATAAACATACAGACAAACGGAACAGAATTGTGAGTCTAGAAAATAAACCCATTCTTCTTTGGTCAACTAATTTTTGACAAGGTGCCAAGATAATTCAGTGGAGTAGAGAATAGTCTCTTTAACAAATGGTGCTGGGACAACTAGATATCCAAATGCAAAAAATGAAGTTGGACCCACTACTTCGCACCATAAACAAAGATCAACTCAAAATGAATCAAAGAGGACTTCCCTGGTGGCGCAGTGGTAGAGAGTCTGCCTGCTGATGCGGGGGACACAGGTTCGTGCCCCGGTCCGGGAATATCCCACATGCCGCGGAGCGGCTGGGCCCGTGAGCCATGGCCGCTGAGCCTGCGCGTCCGGAGCCTGTGCTCCGCAACGGGAGAGGCCCCAACAGTGAGAGGCCCACGTACCGCAAAAAAAAAAGAATCAAAAATATACATATAACAGCTAAAACTATAAAACTCTTCAAGAAAACATGAGGGTAAATCTTCATGACCTCGAATTTGGCAATTATTTCTTAGACATGACACCAAAAGCAAAAGCGCCTGAGAAAAAATAATCTGAACTTCATCAAAATTAAAATATTCTGTGCATCAATAGATACTATCATGAAAGTGAAAAGAGATGTGGTCCACGAGTCTTGGCTCAGTCCTGCATCTGAAGTGCTCTTTCCCCATCAACACCAGGGACTGACAACATGGAACAACCTGGAAGGAAGGAGCTATGATGCCTCTTTCGAAGAAACTGAAGAGTTAAGTAAGAGGATTCAAAACACAACTTTCTGACACCAAAGCCTACCTGTTCTGCAGAACTTCAGCTAGGTCTTCATTTCAACTTTCAAACCTTTAGCTCTTCGTCCTTTTCCTGGAGATTATTGCCTCTTTCCTGGCATCACTTGGCTCTCTAAGCATCATGAACCCCATTAGGCCAGCTGGTCTTACCCTTAGCTACATATTAGAATCACCTGGGACGCTTAAAAATATCCCAATGTCTCTGCCACATCCCAGACCAATTAAATCCATGGAGTGAGACCCAGGAACCAGTTTAAAAAAAAAAAAAGAAAAAAGGAAAAAAAACCCCCACAGAATAGGAAAAGATATTTGCAAATCATGTATCTAAAAAGGGTCTAGTATCCAGAATATATAAAAACGATTACAACATCACAACAAAGACAACTCAGTTTAAAAATGTGTTGCGGGGTCTTCCCTGGTAGCGCAGTGGTTGAAAGTCCGCCTGCCGATGCAGGGGACGCGGGTTCCTGCCCCAGTCTGGGAAGATCCCACATGCCGCGGAGCGGCTAGGCCCGTGAGCCATGGCCGCTGAGCCTGCGCGTCCGGAGCCTGTGCTCTGCAATGGGAGAGGCCACAACAGTGAGAGGCCCGTGTACCGAAAAAAAAAAAAGGGTTGGCGGGGGTTGGTCTTCCCTGGTAGCGCAGTGGTTAATAATCTGCCTGCCAGTGCAAGAGACATGGGTTTGAGCCCTGATCCAGGAAGATCCCACATGCCGCAGAGCAACTAAGCCCATGTGCCACAACTACTGAGCCTGCACTCCAGAGCCTGCGAGCCACAACTACTGAGCCCGTGTGCCACAACTACTGAAGCCCGTGCACCTAGAGCCTGTGCTCCCAACAAGAGAAGCCACCACAGTGAGAAGCCTGCGCACATGAAGAGTAGCCCCAGCTCGCCGCAACCAGAGAAAAGCTCGCGTGCAGCAACGAAGATCCAACGCAGCCAAAAATAAAATAAATAAATTTATTTAAAAACAAACAAACAGGGCTTCCCTGGTGGCGCAGTGGTTGGGAGTCCGCCTGCCGATGCAGGGGACACGGGTTCGTGCCCTGGTCCAGGAAGATCCCACATGCCGCGAAGCGGCTGGGCCCTTGATCCATGGCTGCTGAGCCTGTGCGTCCGGAGCCTGTGCTCTGCAATGGGAGAGGCCACAACAGTGAGAGACCCGCGTACCGCAAAAAAAAAAAAGAAAATAATAAATAAATAAATTTTAAAAATTGGGTTGGGAATTCCCTGGAGGTCCAGTGGTTAGGACTCTCTGCTCTCACTGCTGAGGGCCCAGTTTCAATCCCAGGCTGGGGAACTATGATTCCACAAGCCACGTGGTGTGACCAAAAAAAAAAAAAACGGGTAAGGGACTTAAATAGCCATTACTCCAAGGAAGATATACAAATGGCCAACCAGCACATGAAAAGTTGCTCAACATCACTAGTCATTAGAGAAATGCAAATCAAAACCACAGTGAAATACCACTTCACACCCACTAGGATGGCCAAAACAAAACAAAACAAACAAACAAAAACCTGGAAAATAACAAGTTTTTTATTGAGGAGAATGGAGAGAAATTATAACCCTCATTGTTGATAGGAATGTAGAATGGAGCAGCTGCTATGGAACACTGTTTGTCAGCTCCTCAAGAAGTTAAACATAGAATGACCATGTGATCCAGGATTGCACTCCTAAATACATTCACAAAATAATTGAAAAGAGGTATTCAAGCACGAATTTGTGTACTAATACAATACCCAAAAGATGGAGACAACACAAATGTCATCAATGGAGGAATGGATAAACAAATTGTGCATCCATACAATGGAATATTATTCAGCCATAAAAGAGAATGAAGTTTTGATATATACTATAATATAGATGAATCTTGAGAACATTATGCTAAGTGAAAGAAGCCAAACATGAAAGGTGACACAGTGTATGATTCCATTTACATGAAATGTCCAGAATAGATAAATCCATAGAGACAAAAAGTTGGTTAGTGGTTGCTAAGGGCTGGAGGGAGGGGGTAATGGGGAGTGACTGTTTAATGGTTATGGCATTTCCTCTGGGAGTGATGAAAATGTTTTGGATCTTGATAGAGTTGATGGTTATGCACTGTCAATGTTCTAAATGCCATTGAATTATATACTTTAAAATGGTTAATGTTACATGAGTTAAACCTTAACAAGAAAGAAGGAGTGAAGTACTGACACACACTAAAACATGAATGAACATTGAAAATATTATGCTTAGTGAAAGAAGCTAGCACGTAGTATATAACTGTATTCATATGAAGCGTCCAGAGTAGGTAAATCCATTAGAGACAGAAAGCAGATTAGTGGCTGCCAGGGGCTATGGCCCTAGAACAACAGGGAATTAGGAGTAATGGCTAATAAGTATGGGATTTCATTTTGAGATGATGAAAATGTTCTGTAATTAGATAGTGGTGATGGAACCACTCTGTGAATATACTAAAAAAAAAAACCGTCTGAATTGTATGTCTTTTTTTTTTTTGGCTGCACCGCACGGGGTGTGGGATCTTAGTTCCCAAACCAGAGATCGAACCCACACCCCCTGCAGTGGAAGCCCAGAGTCTTAACCACAGGACTACCAGGGAAGTCCCTGAATTGTATACTTTAAAAGGATGAATTTTATGGTTTTTGAAGTATACTTCAAAAAACCCCCCAAAACAAACAATGCCTGATGCCTTTCTGACAAGTCCACCCCAAAACCTCGCACACCCCCGCAGGCTGGGGGTGTGGCCTGGGCCGGTGCGGCGGGGCCTCCCTCTCTGGTTTCTGGCTCACAGACTTGGAAGGGAGGGGGAGCTGAGTGTGGGTACAGAAAGCCCTGCTCTACAGGGGGGCGGGGTGTGGAAAGGAGGTGAGGAGGGATTGCTCAGCGGGCCAAAGCCAAAGCACAGTGGCACACAGACCAAGGTGGGGGCCGCTGCAGCTGGTGTAGCTGGCACAGGACGTGGTGAATAACACTCCCCTTCCCAACCCGTCTGTCCCCAACCTCACTCTTTGTCTCATGGATGTCCCCCCAGCCATTCACCCAGCAGTCATCACGGTTCTTGAACACAGAGGAGGAGGACAGGACAGGACAGGGCTGGATGTGCTTATTGAAGGTGACGGAGGAGGACAACTTCAGCAGGGAGCTGTCGTCCTGCAAATAATTCCTGGATTTGGGGTATATAATAATACTCTTCACCCTGTAACGATGGAGGTAGGCCCTCAGGCTCCAAATGGGTGGTGTGACAGACAGCTCGCCAAACTGGACCGACCATTCATAGGTATCTCTGTTGCTGGCAGGGGAGGAGAGAGCCGTCAGGGGTCCTCAGAGGGAGGGTGGGCCACCTGAGCACACCTGGAGCTGCTCCCTGAGCTGAGACCCCCAGGCTGCTGCGGGGCTCACCCCAGGCACCATTAGCAGGTCTTCCTTCAACCAAAGAGGCCAGGGTAGAAACGGGGAGAGCCCAGACAGCCCCAAACAAAGTCCCACACCTGGGGACTTGGGGGTGTTGGCAGGAGGGTGCCTCCCCTGCCAGCTCATCTGGCCAGTTACTCAACCACCTGTCACCTCCAAGAACCCTTCTCAAAACGCAACGAGCAGGTGCATGGGCTCCACTGCAGGCTGGGCTCAAAACAGCTACCGGGGCCACTGTCACCACAGGCCAGGCTATGTGTCCAGCACTACCTTCGGCTCATTCCTCCCCCCGGCGGGGGGGGGGGGTCACCTCTGCTGGGAGGTGGGGTGAGGAAGGTGGAGGTTGGTGGTGCCATATGGGGACAAGTGACGCGAGAAAGAAAAGAACAAGACAAACAAATGTGCGTGGGAAAGTTCTGGGAGAACGTTCTGGTAGAAACCGCACAGGGTTTCCTCCCGGAGCGCCCTGGGGGACTCGCGTGGGTGCGTAACGGGCTGCAGCCGGGACTGCGCCTCAGGAGCACACGAGGGCCGTGTCTACGTGGGGCATGCGAACAGGTCCTGGTGCAGACCCAGGGCCCGGGGTCAGCGGGACGCCCGCCCCCAGACTCATTTTTGGAAGCAGTGCGCGGCCGAGAGCACCCAGCGGCGGTTGAGCAGGCTTGCTCCGCAGCAGTGGGAGCCCCATAGACGCAGGCTGCCCTGCAACGGCCAGCGCCCAAGCTCTGCATCCTTTCCATCCACTATGAGTGTCGGGACAGTCCGTTGGCCACATGGCCATGGGATGGACAGATGGACACCAGGCCGAGCTGCGGGAGGCAGGCCCACTCCGTCCACCCTTACCCACCGGGTGGGAGAAGGAAAGGGGTGCCCCGGGGAACAGCGCGTCCAGGGGTCTTGCCGCCCAGGAAGAAGGGGACGCTGGGGACCTGCCCCACGTGGTCCACAGGCGCACGCCCCTCCCCCACACCCGGGGGGGGCCCCATCAGTTACATGCGAGCATAGAAGAGTTCTCGAAACCTGGGGCGGGAAGAGGAAAAGATGAGTCGCCATTCGCGCTCCGGCTCAGGTGCCCTGCGCAGGGAAGCGCGCCCCCTGGACGCCTTACCTGGAAGCAACAGGTCCCTATCCCGCAACGCTGCGGGTAGGAGAGAAAGCGAGCTCCCTTTGGTCTCCACGCGCCCCACCCTTCCCCCATCACCCCTAGCTGCGCCGGCAGCCCCCGCCTCAGCTCACCGTGCCTCGCGATTTCGACCCGCACCAACAGTCGCGCGAGCAGCAGCGTCCCGACCTGCGCGCCCACGGCCTCTTCTTCCCGCCGCCTGGCGCCCCCTCTGCTTCCGCCAGCTCCAAGGCCCGGCTGGGGCGTCCCCTCGGGGAGAGGGAGCCACGGGAACCCTGGCCGCCCCCTTCCCTCAGCTTGACCTCTCTGGTCCAAGGGATATTTGGGAACCTGGGACGTCACAGTGCGCCGGCTTTAAGCTTCTACTGGGGCTCGGTCCCCCAACTAAGTACCTTGTTATGGCCCAGGAGCCAGTGTACCCAGACGATCCCTTTCTTGTCTGCGACCCTGGGGACCTCGCTGCCCCCCATGCTGCCCTCTTTTCTACCCATTCCTTCCGCTAGGAAGGACCAAGGACCTGCCCCATAGCCAGGACTCCCGTGAAAGCACATTAACAAGTCTTCACTGAGACCCCCATTGGGGGTCTCGCACTGTGTCATCTACTGTTAAACGTGATGATCCATTACAGGACCCACAGAATAAATGTTGGCCTGATTTGACCACCTAGAGGGCTCTTAGCCTCCATGTCTGCCTGCTGCCCAGCAACAAGCCTCACCTAACTCTATGGAGTCTACAGGTAGCTTCCCTTCCTTGCAGACAATATTGCAGGGCACCCAAGTCACCAAACTGACTCTCTCATAGATGTGAGCAGACCACTGAGTTGTGGTCCATAGGACCACCCTGAGTCAATGATTTTTTAGGAGGATTCACAGAACTGAGAAAAGCTGTTGTACTCCTGGTTATGGTTCCTTACAGTTAATGGATACAGATAACATCAACAAAAGTCAAAGGTGCAGAGGAAAGTCTGGAAGAGACCAGGTGCAGGCTTCCAGTTGTCCTCTTCCAGGGGAGTCAGGTGGGCAGTGCTTAATTTTCCCAGCAATGACGTGTGACAACACTCGTGAAGTTTTGCCAACCAGGGAAGCTCACTGAAAGTTTGGTGTCTAGAGTTTTTACTGGAGTTTCATCACATAGGCATGGAGGGCCCATGTGGCCAACATTATTTCTCAGATTGCAGCCCCTCCAGGGGTCCAGCTGATCCAGTGTGACCCAAAGCCCCGCCATAAATCACATCGTTATCATCAACTATCCGGAGTGGCCTGAGGCTCCAGGTCTACAAAGACAGTCTTTTCAGGCAGGACATTCCAAGGGCTCAGAGGTTATTTCCTAGGAGGTGGGCAAGGGCCAGTCCTTTCTTTGGATTGTGCAGGGTTTGAACATCCTAGGCCTGTTCAGTTAACCTTTTACTGCACAGCAACCAAGGATGAAGAAATATTTGCAGGAAATTTGCGCATGCACCAGAAGGATCTATTTCAATAAAATGAACTGACTCCAAGGAAACCTGGGATAATACAGTAAGTCCCCTACATACGAACGAGTTCCGTTCATAAGTCCAACAAAGTTAGCCAAGGTACCCACCTAACACAATCGGCTATATAGTACTGTACTGTAATAGCTTTATAATACTTTCACACAAATAATACATAAAAAACAAACACAAAAAATAAAGAAAACTTTAAAAAAATATTTATTTATTTGGCTGCGCTGAGTCTTAGTTGCAGCACACAAGATCTTCGTTGTGGCATGTGGGGTCTTTAGTTGTGGCACTCGGGAATCTTTTAGTTGTGGCATGCAAACTCTTAGTTGCGGCGTGTGGGATCTACTTCCCTGACCAGGGATTGAACCTAGGCCCCCTGCACTGGGAACATGGAGTCTTAGCCATTGGACCATCAGGGAAGTCCATAAAGAGAACATTTTTTTTTTTTTTTTTTTTTTTGGGG
>NW_020174705.1:2357089-2411256 GCF_003031525.2 Neophocaena asiaeorientalis asiaeorientalis | reverse complement strand
CCCAGACCAGGGCACGAACCTGCATCGGCAGGCGGACTCTCAACCACTGCGCCACCAGGGAAGCCCAAGAAAACACTTTTAATCTTACAGTACAGTACCTTGAAAATTACAGTAGTACTAGCTACATCATTGCTGCTTTTATGCTTACTTCCAGACATCCTGGGCTTGAAATAAAGATACTGTACTACTGTACTGTATACAGTACTGTACACTAAAGTACACAAAAGCACAACCACTTGTATAGGATGCATGCATGTGACAAAGTACACCAGACACGTGAACTAACTTACGTGATTGGACATTCAAATGCACATTCAAATCTTTGAAAGTTCACAACGTTCAGTTTCATATGTAGGGGACTTACTGTACATGGAACAGCAGACAACTTGGAAAATTCTAACTGGTGTCCTCAGAAAGCTTGAAGAGGGGGTTATCAGCATTAAGTAAGAATTATACTATAGAAGACCAATCAGAGAACAAGAAAGAGTGTTTGGAAATTTAAAATATTGCTGAATTGGACTTCCCTGGTGGCCCAGTGGTTAAGAATCTGCCTGGGGACATGGGTTCGAGCCCTGGTCCAGGAAGATCCCACATGCCACGGAGCAACTAAGCCCTTGCGCCACAGCTACTGAGCCTGCACTCTAGAGCTTGCGTGCCACAACTACTGAAGCCCACGCATCTAGAGCCTGTGCTCTGCAACAAGAGAAGCCACCGCAATGAGAAGCCCACGCACTGCAATGAAGAGTACCCCCGCTCGCCGCAACTAGAGAAAGCCCACGCACAGCAACGAAGACCCAACGCAGCCAAAAATAAAATAAATAAATTAAAAAAAATTACTTTAAAAAAATATTGCTGAAGTTGGGACTTCCCTGGTGGTCCAGTGGTAAAGAATCCGCCTTGCAATGCAGGGGATGCCGGTTTGATTCCTTCTCGGGGAACTAAGATCCCACATGCCACGGGGCAACTAAGCCTGCATGCCACAACTACTGAGCTCACGCACCTCAACTGGAGAACCTGCGTACCGCAAACTGCAGAGCCCACGCGCCCTGGAGCCTGCGCCCCACAACTACAGAAGAGAAAAACCGCACACCACAACTAGAGAGTAGCCTGTGCACTGCAACAAGGAGGCCACATGCCTGAACAAAGATCTCGAGTGCTGCAACTAAGAACCCATGTGGCCAAAAATAAATAAATAATAAATAAATCTTTTTAAAAAATGAATAAAAATAAAATATTGCTGAAGTAAAACATTTTAGCCAAAAGGCTGCATAATAAAATGGACATAACTAAACAATGAATCAGCAAACCTGAAGATAAAGTAGTGAAACATGGTCAGAACTTAGAGCAAACGTTTAAAAGGGGCAGATTACATGAGAGAAAAATATAGAGATGTGGAAGGATATTCAAGATCAGTTCTTGTTTATACATTTTCCATAAAAAAATGTTTTAAGTGAAATAAAGTAAGGGGTTGAGAAAAGGAGACCAGGCCAGGCTCTAGAATCCCTATTAGCAGACCATTAGAAAGGCAGGTCCGTACATGATATTGGTTCCATATCGGCCAGGTTATCTGTCTACAGCACTCTGAATTCTTGTAGATTATTTAAGTCTGAAGAGGAAGAAGTGTCTCCTCCACTTTGTATATTCTTAACGTAATGTGAGTAGAAACACGGAATGTAATGAACACACTTGGAAAAAGAGGATTATGAAAGCTAGTCCATTGCTAAGCCAAATGCTTTGCTAGGTGTCCTAGTCCACTGGGCTGCTATGAAAAAATACCATAAAGTGGGCAGCTTATAAACAACAGACCTTTATTTCTCAGTTCCTGGGCTGGAAGTCTGAGATCCAAGTGCTGGCCAATTCCGTGTCTGAGGGCCTGCTTCCTGGTTCATAGCTTTTGCCTTCTCTCTGTGTCCTCACATGGCAGAAGGGGTGAGGGAGCTCTCTGGGTACTCTTTTATAAGAGTACTAATCTAAACAACAAGGACTTACTGTATAGCACAGGGACCTATATTCAATATCTTGTAATAAACTATAATGGAAAAGAATTGAAAAAATATATATGTATAACCAAATCACTTTCCTGTACACCGGAAACTAACACAATATTGTAAATCAACTATACTTCAATAAAAAATAAATAAATAGGACTTCCCTGGTGGCGCAGTGGTTAAGAATCTGCCTGCCAATTCAGGGGACACGGGTTTGAGCCCTGGTCCAGGAGTTTGAGAACTGGACTGACTGCTGGGTGACCGGCTGGGGAGACACTGAAGAAGATCAGGGTGAGGCTGGGGACAGATGGGTCTGGGGCGGGGGAGGGTGGCAATGTCATGTCCACTCATTCTAGCTGCACCAGCCTCAGTGGCCCCCACCTTGGCAGCATCCCCTCTTTGGCCTGCTCCGCATCCTCTCCACACTGGCTCTCCACTCTTTTTTTAATATAAATTTTTTTATTTTTGGCTGCGTTGGGTCTTGCACGGGTTTTCTTTGGTTGTGTCCAGCGGGGGCTACTCTTTGTTGCAGTGTGCGGACTTCTCATTGTGGTGGCTTCTCCTGTTGCGGAGCATGGGCTCTAGGCACACGGGCTTCAGTAGTTGCAGCACGCGGGCTCAGTAGTTGCGGCTCACGGTCTCCACAGTGCAGGCTCAGTAGTTGTGGCGCACGGGCTTAGTTGCTCCGTGGCATGTGGGATCTTCCCGGACTAGGGCTCGAACCCGTGTCCTCTGCATTGGAAGGTGGATTCTTAACCACTGTGCCACCAGGGAAGTCCTCTTTTTTTTTTAATTTTAGAGTTTTTTTGATGTGGACCACTTTTTTCAAAAGTCTTTATTGAATTTGGTTACAATATTGCTTCCGTTTTTTTATGTTTTGTTTTTTTTGGCCACGAGGCATGTGGGATCTTAGCTCCCCGGCCAGGGATGGAACCCACACCCCCTGCACTGGAAGGCGAAGTCTTAACAACTGGACCATCAGGGAAGTCTGTGACTCTCCACTCTTGCTCCCCCTTAAAGAGCAGTGCTTTCTGTACACACACTCAGTTCCCCCTCCCTTCCGGAGACTGTGAGCCAGAAGCCAGAGAGGGTGGCTCGCCAGAAGCCAGAGAGGGTGGCTCGCTGGCCCAGGCCCGAAGCCCTAGCCTGCAGGGGTGGGGCTGGGAAGGGCTGTTTCAGGAAGGCTTCCTTTCCACCCCAGCAGGGTGCTCACCACCTCCCCCACCGCCAGCCAGCCTCCCACTCTGGCTTCTCCATCCCTTCTGCACCTGCCGGAGTGGCCTCCTGTCCTGGAGTGCCAGCTCCTTTTCTCTCCTTGAAATGTCAAGCCGTGCTCCAGCCTTGGCTCCCCACTGAATCTCTGTGGGGCTGCTTGCACTGTCATGAGCTGCCACCTGTTTCGCTCTCACCATGAATCCTCTGAAACCGCTGGACACAGGCCCCCCAGAGGGGCTTCGGGGGCTCTAGCCTGATGGACTGGACGGCGCCTCACACTGCTCCCTGGTCCAGCGTGGCCCTGCCTCACCCTTAACCACAGTAACTATATAGATAAAGCTCCTCTCATGCGCTCTGTGTCCGTGGCACTGTTCTGGGTTCCAGGGACTCTCTTCCTTCTGGAGCCTACCTGCCAATGAGGCTGGGAACAATTTTATACCTACTTTACAGATGAGCAAGCTTGGAGAGGTATGGAAATTGCCCAAGGCCCCAGGGCTCAATGGAGAGAGAAGCCAGGGCTCACTGGCCCGGAGAGGGTAGCACACCTGGAATTGGCTGGGGGCAGATAGAGGAGTCACAGGAGACCTGCCCCGTCCTTCCCCTTCACCTGAAGGGGCTGGAGAAAGTGCCTGTGTGCAGACTGCCTGGGCCCAAAGGGCTGAATGTGTGTGAGCCAAGGAGCCTAGCCAGGCAGACTCTGCTCCCTCCCCCCGGCTGACAGGTGGTAACACCCAGCCCCAGGCTGAACCCTCAGTCTCACAGGTAGAAGGTGACTTCTTGTCCCCCACCCCCCAGACCTGATATACTCTGTACTAGCTGGGAAACCTTGGGCAAGACACTTCATCTCACTGTGCCTCAGCTTCCTCATTTGTAAAATGGCATAATAATAGCTTGCACCTGAGAGGGTAGTTCTGCGGCTTAAAAGCGTTCATACGTGAGGGCTTAGCAGAGCAGCCGGCAGCCAGGAAGCTCTATTTACAGACCAGCTTTCAGTGTTTCTGTGGTCACCATCCTCTGCAGGATAAGGAGGTGATTCGGACCCAGACTTAGGAATTGGACAGACCTGGGTTCATATCAGGCTCTGGCAGTTCCCTGATACTTTGCTGGGGGTGGGGGAGGGCAATCTTGCTCCTGAATCTTTCCTTACCTGAGAGTGGAGCTTGATCGAACTGCATCCTGGGAGGCCGGGCATGCGCAAATGCACGGGGAGAGAGTGCACCAGGGCTGCCCCACCTCCTCAGGCACCTGGGCGCTGGACTGTGTTAATCCTAAACCATCTCAGCTGCACTAGCCCTGCCCTCAGGCGTGCTACGGTCTCTCCCCGGAGCCTCAGCCAGGGCCTGTTATCTGCAGGCTACAGAGAGGGAAACCTGTAACAGCTTGTCCATCCATTGGTTCTTTACGTGATGCTGTTCATCACCCATCAGGTGCTGGGTGCTGGGCTACAGCAAGGGAATCAAGGGCAATGTCCCAGGCATCGTGGGTGCCCCAAAGACCGCCTCCCCCCACCCACCGCCTTCATAGCCTATGCCATTCCTCCCAACCTGATGGTAGAGGAGAGGCTCAGGACGCCATCTTTCTCTGTCCCCTCAGTTCTTCAGCAGCACTGCCATCTCCTTACACCCTCCACGAAGTGCAGGTCGGCATCATAAACACCACCATGTGTAACCACCTGTTCTCACTGCCTGATTTCCACCGTGACATCTGGGGAGACACGGTTTGTGCTGGCGACCCTCAAGGTGGCAAGGATTCTTGCTTTGTGAGTGTCCCTCCCGTCCCCAACCAGGGCTTCTGGGCCTTAGTATCACATCACCCCAGCTCCCAGGCCTGAGAGCAACCTGTATCCCTGCACTTCATTTGGTCCTCACCTCCACCCTGGGGGTGGGGGTAGAAACTATTGCCCCACTTTGCAGATGCAGAAACTGAGGCTTGGTTACTTCCAGGGGAAGGAGTGGGATTTGCATCCAGTCTGCCCAGCTCCACAGCCCCTCCTTCTCTCCCGGCCTCTCTGCTCACCCCTCCTGTCCTACCCCAGGCTGGGCTCACCCATGCTGCTCCCCAGGGTGACTCAGGCGGACCCTTGACCTGCAAAAAGAAAGGGCTGTGGTATCAGGTTGGAATCGTGAGCTGGGGAGTGGGCTGTGGTAGGCCCAACTGGCCCGGTGTCTACACCAATATAAGTGCTCACTACAAGTGGATCCGAATGGTTTTGGCCAAAAACACCATTTGCAGGCCGGCCCCCTGCCCATCGCTGTTGTTCTTCCCTCTGCTCTGGGCTCCCCCATTCCTACAGTTGGCCTGAGCCCAGCAGATGGCCCCCGAGAGTCAGGGCCATCTGCTGAGTCAGGCCCAGTCCCCTTTGCTAATAAACCTGTGCATGTTCAAGTTGAAGCCTTGCACCATGTTCTGTGGCCCCGGGTGGCTTCCTGGACACCCTCACGGTCACCCGTGTCCCATCCAAGCCAAGACCACTCCTTAAGTCCTAAATCATTGTCATCCATCTGTGCTATACTGGTTTTGGTTGCAAACAACAAAACCCTCTCAGGTTAGTTCAATCAGAAAGATAATTTATGGGAGGACATTAGTAGCACCAAGGTCACTGGGGGCTAAAGGCTGGAGTGGGGTGCAGTGGAGGAAACACCCCCAAACACCCCCAGCGCTCATGCCGTGTTTCTCACCACACAGACACCGGATGCTCCTGGGCTCACCACGGTCCCCCAAAGGCTGACCCGGGACCAGGACAAGGGTGCGGGTAGTTTATTGAGGAGGCGACACAAAGAAGCCCCAGTGAAGAGTGGTGAAATGAGGCAGGAGGGGCGAGAGCTAGTGACGTTTGCCCAGATGAGGAGGTTACCCTTGTGGCAGCTGAGGCGCTGTCTGGCCAGGATCCCCTGAGAAATCACGGGGACACACCTCAGCATCACCCATGGGGGACAAGGACCTGGCATGGCCCCTTCTCTCCTGATTCCCCGTGGTTGAGGCTTGTCCTGGAGGCGTGGGGGCTTCAAGCTCCACAGGTGGCCTGGGTGGAAGGGCAGCAGCAAGCGTGTCGCCGCCCCCCACACTGGGGTCCCAGAACCCAGCCTCAGCATGGCCAAGGGACCAGGCCAGCGGGGCCAACTCGGGACGCTCGGAACTGCTCGGCCAGATCTGCGTTTTCATGAGATCCAGAGGTGCTGTGAGAACAGAAGGTATGAGAAGCTCTGGTGGGTCCACATCCTGCCCTCCCTCCCCACCCGCAGACCCCCATCCTCCCTGCTCATGTGTGAGCCCTGGGGGTTTCCCAAACAGGGAGGGTGGGCAAACGCTGGTGGGCAGCCCCAAACCAGACGGAAGTGCCTCCCCGCGGTTGTGTCCCGCGACGCCCTGTCCACCCCTGCTCCCAACCCCTGCCAGCTCTCATACCCTCTGCAGCCACAAGGATTCAAATCTACACCCAACAAGTCAGGCTAACACGTAACACCCCTGTAACACCCCTGCAGCTTCCTAGGGTCTCCTGCAGGGCCCCCCTTTTATCACCCCCCCCCACTCTGGCCGATAGTGCCTAGGTGCCCAGCTCTTGCCCACCTCTGCCCTTGCAGATGCTGCTCCCTTGGTCTAGAATGTTCCTCTCTTTCTTGGTTGCCTCCTGCCTTCCTCCAGGCCTCGGCTGAGACTTTGTCTCTTTATCGGGCCCATCATGCCTGCTCACCACACCCTTCCCATTCAGTCCCTCATGCCAACTACCACTGTTTGTCATGAATGTGGGCTTTGTGGTACTTTCCCAAATGGGTGGCCCTCAGCCTGCAGAAGCCATTTGTTTCCCAGAGCTGGGCAGGGTGAGGTGCTTCCCTGGTCTATGCTTGGTGCACAAGGCCACAGCAGGACTGAGTAGCCACATGCTGTCCTGTAGGTCACCTATGGCACACCCCTGTGGTGGAGCCGCCCGACAGCCCCACCAGGAATTGGGGCCCAAGGCTGGGCAGAAAGTGAACGGCCGGGGACCCTCAACCCTGTGCCCCCGGGGTCATTCATTACTGTCATTGTGGGCGCAGACCCATGCAGCCAAGGGCCCAGCTGGGCCATACAGAGCCCTGGGCGCTGGGTAAGCACAGGGAGGGGAGCCCAGGGTCCCTAGTTCACCCCCTGCTGTGTCCACTGCCCTTGCTCTCAGCACTTATCCTGGGACAGGCTGAAGAGACCTAGGAAGGGAATTGGAGAGCTTCAGGCAGGGGTGATGGGGCAGGGCCTTTCCTAGAGAAACTCAGGGCTTGTCACCCCCCACCGTCTGGGCCCCATAACCTTCAGCCTTTGTATTCCCAGCTGCTTTCCACGAAAGACATGACCCTGGCCCCAGAGAATGGCCTTGGGCACTCCTGGACACAACGGTCCTGCACCATCCCCAGCCGGGACCCATCACTGACCAGTAGGTGCTGACCTGCTTTGCAAGTGGCATTGCCTATCCCACCACCACTGAGGCTGGGAGTGCCATGACCCTGTGGACAGTTGAAGTCCCTCTGATCACTGGGGTAACCCACATGGTGGGGACATGGGGGTCCCTGTCTGCTAGATCATCAGTGACCAATGTCCTATGGTGTGTTTTCCCACCAACCAGTGTTAACAGAGAGGAGCTTCCTCTTGTTCTCACATTTGCTAAGACAGTTAAACCTGCAACTTTCATCCTTAGTTTACAGTCATAAGATGCTTTTCTAAGCCTAGTTTTTCTAGGGTAATTGTTAGTTTATTGAGCTCATGCTTATTATTTTTCACCACATATTGTGGATGGCACCGCTCATACATTTTTTCCCTTCCTTTTCTTATTCTCCAAAAAGTTGTATAAAGCCAGAACCGACTTTCTAGACAGCCACTAAGGTTATTATTTCCCTTTTGCCTTTCACAAAGGTTTAGTAGAATATAGAGAAAATTGAAGTATTTCTGACAGGTTCTAAATGTAAACACAATTCAGAGCTTTGTATATATTTTTGCATATGGAGAGTTGGGTATGTATACAAAGACACCAAAATATCAACACTTGTTAGCCCTGAGTGCTGGGGACACAGCTGCCGATGCAGGGGACACAGGGTCGTGCCCTCGTCCGGGAAGATCCCACATGTCGCAGAGCGGCTGGGCCTGTGAGCCATGGCCGCTGAGCCTGCGCCTCCTGAGCCTGTGCTCCGCGACGAGAGAGGCCACAACAGTGAGAGGCCCGTGTACTGCAAAACAAACAAACAAACAAAAAACAAAAAAACAAAAAACAGAAGGGATTCTGTACAGATGCAGATTCAAGCCACCAGCCTCCAACCAAACTGTTGTTCCTACGCCACTTGTAAGTAAAAATTTCAGGACCACCGCTATTAGTAGCCACAGAATGCTAATAAGAATCTAGACTGGGAAGCTAGAATATGATGCAGCAAGGCCTTCCAAGGTCTGAGAGGAAATTAGCTTAGTTTTAGAATTCTAAACCCAGCAAACCATCAATTAAAGAGGGGAAGGCAAAATTATGTCACTCTCAGACAGGAAAGTTTAGAAGGTTTATCTCCCACCTGCCCTATCCAAGGACCATAACCATGGATGTCTATGTCCTAATCTCTGGAAACTGTGAATATGTACTTCACTTGGCAAAGGGGTTCTGCACACGTGATTAAGTTCAGGACAGGGCATGGGGAGATTATCGTGGATTATCTGCGTGAGCCAGTGTAATCCCAAGGTCTTTATACCAGAAGGAGTCAGAAGAGGGAGTCAGACAGAGGGATGGGGTGTGAAGTGGTAAGGCAGGACCCACCATTGCTACTTTGCAGATGGAGGCAGGGCCACAAGCCAAGGAATGGCTGTGGGTGGCCTCTAGAAACTGGAAAAGGCAAGGAAAGTGATTCCCTCAGAGCCTGCAGAAAGGGACACACCCTGCCAACACCTTGATTTTAGTTCAGCAACAGACTCGTCACAATTCTAGCCCACAAATGGTAAGACCCAGATCCACCAGGCATCAGATCCAGCATGAGGTGGAAGTTGGGGGAGGTTTGGGGTTCAGAGGCCACCTGAGAGCAGGAGAAGGGTGGAGAGAGGGCGCCCCCTAGTGGCACCTTCCCACAAATGCACAGCTCCCTGGGATGTCAGAATAGGAACCTGCCTAGGGCAGGTGTCCCAGGTGACTGCATCTCAGCCCCAGTTGGCTGAAGAGGCTCATGTTAGAGACATTCAGCGTTGTGCTGGGAAACAAGACTGGGGAGCTCCCCTTGGGGCCAGAATCAGCTCCCCCTGGGGGGGTTGTGGGAACAGGAGGGAGGAGGAAGGTCCTGGGAAGCGGACAATAGGGCCCAGTCATGTGGCCAGCCCTGTTTGCCCAGGCCTGGCCCTCAGGACCCTGTGTGTTCAGGAGAGGACGAGAGCCCCCCACTGATCCCTTTCTGGGGACCAGTACTGGGACCTAGCCCCGGCCTGGCCAGGACGCTGTAGGGCCAGCAGGGGTCGGGCCCAGGAGCACCTGACCTGACACCAGGAAGACGGGCAAAGACAGTCAGGCCCGGCCCGGTGGCTGCACGTGGTTGAGGACACCCAGGACATGGGGGGGTGTGGGGGAGGAGAAGAGGACAGGTGACAGGGCCTCAAGGGGACATGGGACTCAGGCTGAGGATCCCCAAGCCCAACTCAGGGCCTGCTGTGGTGTGGGGTGAGCATGGGGGTGTGTAATCTCCTCTTTCAGAGCTGGTGACCCATTTGTGACCCAGACAGACCTTTGGGAAGGCCACCTCCTCATGCGGAGCGAGGTGGGGGGGGCGTCCAGTCAACAAATAAGTGAACATAACAAAGAAATATTCACACCTTGCCTCTTTTCAGGTTCCCAGGGCACATTTGCCCTGGAAGCCAGACTGGGCCCAGTTGGGCATGGCATGGGTGACCCGGCCCCTCAGCTGAGCAGGGGCTGATTCTGGCCCCGTGGGGATTCCTGGGGTGCCCCCTGGGAACACGATGGGGGTGGGGGGACAGGGGTGTGTTCACAGGGCTCTGCCCATCCCAGGCTGCTCTACAGTTTGGGACACCGCCCCCTCCTGGCCCTGAGAGGAAGTCCCCCCACCCACCGTGACAGGCGCTGGGGGCAGAGCAAGAAAAGGAGCCCGGAGCCCAGCCCCCAGCCCCCAGCCCCCAGCTTGCTGCCTCCTGCCCAGGCGGGACCCCCTGGGCTCTGCGATGGTGCCCTTCCTTCAGAAGGAGAAGCAAGCTGCAGCGAGCCGTCCCGCTGTCATCACTCCACCCTGTCCCTCGCTCCCTCAGCATCCACCTCTGATGAATAGCCTGAGACAGGCGGGCCTGTTCCCTTTTCTTCACAGGAGCCCTTCTCATATCTGAAGAAATAGCCTCCTCAGGCCATCAGGAGGCCCTGTGTGTGGCCCCAAAGGGAGTAGAGCAAGAAAAGAGGCCCACACACAGGGCCTCCTGATTTAAATGTGTCCCAAACTGTTCAGTGGCCTGGGAGACACACCTGTCTTCCAAAGTGGATATGCCAATTTTGTGTTCCCACCAGCAATGAATGAGAGTTCAACTTCATTTTTTTTTGAAGATGTTGAGGGTAGGAGTTAATTAATTAATTAATTAATTATTGCCGTGTTGGGTCTTCGTTTCTGTGCGAGGGTTTTCTCTAGTTGTGGCAAGCGGGGGCCACTCTTCATCGCGGTGCGCGGGCCTCTCACTATCGCGGCCTCTCTTGTTACGGAGCACAGGCTCCAGACGCGCAGGCTCAGTAGTTGTGGCTCATAGGCCTAGTTGCTCCGCGGCATGTGGGATCCTCCCAGACCAGGGCTCGAACCTGTGTCCCCTGCATTAGCAGGCAGATTCTCAACCACTGCGCCACCAGGGAAGCCCCCAACTTCATTTGTTATATCTAAAAATTTGTGCCTTCCCTATAGACTGTTAAAATGAAATGAGTTAATATATAAAGGGTTTAGAATAATACCTCGTATAGAGTAAGCACTATCCGTGTGCTTTCACCACCATCACCATCACCATCACCACCGTCATCACCACCATCATCATCATCATCACCACCTGACCCAGTCATCAGGATTTTGAGAGGAATAGAGCTCCCAACTCCCGAGGCTCCAGCATGAGGACCGAGCCAGGATGACCATTTTACTTCTTCTCTAGATCGATCCTGGAACCGCCCAGCCCTTCTCAACCATGGCTCCTCTTTAGCAGTGGTTCCCAATGCATGTTCCACGGAATGTTATTTCCCAGGGATGTTAATAGACTTCAATTGTAAAAGGATTCTATGATCACAGACTTTGGGGAAAGTTAAATTGGATTTTTGCTGGAGAACTTTTCAGTGACTCTGATTCGCTAAAATGCACCAGGATTCTGGAAGATAAAATATAGTGGGCAGCATTCCCCAAACTTACTTGACTACAGAACCCTCACTTTTGAGGAATTTCGCAAGGGATGTGTGAGATGCTGCCCCACTGTCTCAAGGGCCAAGCTGGGTCCAGGCAGTTCCCTTGGTCTCTCTCTCTCTCTCTCTCTCTCTCTCTCTCTCTCTCTCTCTCTCTCTCTCTCTCTCTCTCTCTCTCTCTCTCTCTCTCTCTCTCTCTCTCTCTCTCTCTCTCTCTCTCTCTCTCTCTCTCTCTCTCTCTCTCTCTCTCTCTCTCTCTCTCTCGTAAGACCTCCTGATCCCACAGCCTCCATCTTCTCAGGTGGATTTTTCTCCAGTAAACTCTCATTTCCTTTCAGCACCTGTCCCTGCCATGTGCCCCATCCGACACGAGGGGACGTTAGAGCTGAGACCCAGCTGCTCAAGCAGTCCAGGTATTCATCTAGAAGTGAGGGGATGGCACAGCATCCTCATTTCCTCATTGGATATTTACTTAAAAAAAGCAGGTAGATGAAAATCCAGGGAATTAAGGTGCCTGAAACAATGCTTATTTCCATGCACTTATTTCTATGTTGTGATGACTCTGGCCTCCCCATTGCCATCATCCCAATTGTCAGTCTCCAGCTGCCCAGGCTCTCTGTGTAGAGTCCTTCTTCACGGTGGGCTCCCTTTCTCTCCATCCCCAGGTCTCTCCCTTACTGAGTCTGATGGCAGAGCCACCAGATCATCTGCCTAATAAAGAGGCTTGTTTTTCTTTTTAATGTGGGAAGGAGATCATGGCTTGAAGAAATGGCACTTGTCCTGTCTGAGGCTGTTCATCTGCTCATTTTTAGCCTCATCATGCCCCTGCCCTGGACAAAGGTTTCAAATAATGGGAGAAATGGTTCGGCAGAGCCAGACTTCTTAGCAAAGTAAAAATAGCTTTATGATGATTATCAAAGTAATCCATTCTCGTTAGAAAATAAAAGTCAACCAAAGGAGCTTAAGGAAGAAACTTTTAAAAACTCACCAGAGGACTTCGGCGCAGTGGTTGGGAATCCACCTGCCAATGCAGGGGACATTGGTTCAATCCCTGGTCCAGGAAGATCCCACATGCCGCAGAGCAACTAAGCCTGTGCGCCACAACTACTGAAGCCCCCCCTACCCCAGGGCCGTGCAACTATGGAAGCCCACGCACCTGTGTTCTGCAACAAGAGAAGCCACCGCAATGAAAAGCCCACTCACAGCAATGAAGACCCAACGCAGCCAAAAAAAAAAAGACAGGTCTTCACTAAAAAAAAATTTAAAAATCAAAATAATCACCAGAACCAAAGTTGTAATCAATCTCCTAGTGTTGGATATTTGGGATATTGAAAAACTGTTGTTATTAAAAACGATATCTTGGGACTTCCCTGGTGGTGCAACGGTGAGGACTCCGCACTCCCAATGCAGGGGGCCTGGGTTTGATCCCTGGTCAGGGAACTAGATCCCACATGCGTGCCACAACTAAGAGTTCACATACCACGACTAAGGAGCTGGCGAGCCACAACTAAGGAGCCCACCGGCCACAACTAAGGAGCACGCCTGCCGCAACCAAGACCTGGCGCAACCAAAAAAAAAAGATATCTTCAGGAAAATCTTCATTTATAAATTTGGCACACCTTTCTAATAATTTCTTAGGATAACTTTTCTATGGGTGCAATGCTTTAGCCAAATGGGCTTTATGCTTTTAAGGTTTTTAAGCCACAAGAAGGTCCCCAGTACACTCCCCCAGGAAAGTAAGAGGAACCCACTCCCACACTCTTCCTGACACTAACTTCCAATTTTATATCTTTTGAGAACTTATAGGTTTAAAAAATGCATCTTATTTAAAAAAGAATAATTTTGTCTTTGTAAAATCAGTACAATCTTATTTTAAAAATGGAAACAATACAAAAAAGAACAGAAAAGAAAATAGAAAAATGTCCTAAATTCCACCATCTGGAAATAACCCTAGTTTTGTTTGAACATTGTTCCAGAAATCTGTTTGGAAAGGCAAGTTCAAGGACAGGCAGACGGAAGGATGGATAAGAGTGTGTGGGTCAGCATGGAGGCCTGCTTCTCCTAGACACCTCCAAACTCTAGAAAACAACATGACATTTACAAAGAATAATTCTCCAAGAATGCTGGATCCCAGTGATGTGGTGGAGCCTCTCAAAGATGTAGGAAAATGGGGTTGGGTTGATTTGGGTCTAGGGGCTTGGGGGCTTGGAGGCAGGATACAGTGGATCTGGGGTTCATGAGAGGGTCTCAGGAAACCTCAGGCTGTTCGGGTAACTCCCTGGAGTGGGTTGAACCAGAAAGTGAGCCCTCACCAAGAACAGAATCTTCCGGAGTCTTGATCTTGGACTTCCAGCCTCCAGAACTGTGAGAAATAAACCTCTGTTGTTTAAGCCCCCCTCCCCCCACCTGGGTCTGTAGTATTTGTTACAGCAGCCAAGCTGACTGATACACCAGATGAAAAACACTTGTGCCAGGGCAGCCTCAGGGAACTGAACCTGGAGATCTTGCCTCTCTCAACCTGACACTTGGGTATAGTTCATTTAATTTTCAGCATTTGTGCTAGTGGAAGCGTTTGTTTGTTTTTATTTTTGGCTGTGTTGGGTCGTCGTTGCTACGCGCAGGTTTCTCTAGTTGCGGCAAGCGGGAGCTACTCTTTGTTGCGGTGTGCGGGCTTCTCATTGTTGTGGCTTTTCTTGTTACGGAGCACGGGCTCTAGGCACGTGGGCTTCAGTAGTCGTGGCACGTGGGCTCAGTAGTTGTGGCTTGTGGGCTCTAGAGCGCAGGCCCAGTAGTTGTGGTGTACGGGCTTAGTTGCTCCGCGGCATGTGGGATCTTCCCAGGTCAGGGCTCGAACCCATGTCCCTTGCATTGGCAGGCAGATCTTTAACCACTGTGCCACCAGGGAAGCCCCAACACTAATGGAATTTTAATTACATAAAAGATTAGAGAAAAATGTGTTGTTGGGTGACCTGGCATTCCATTAAAAGTATTGAGTTTCTCTGGGGAAAAGTGGAGAAAAATGTTTTGCTTAGAGCATCCAATGAGATTTTTGAATGAGTGAGTAAAAGGGGAAGAGTCGAGAGTTTCAAAACTGCACAGCCAAGTTTTCCCCTTAGGATGGGCCTCCTTGTCTGGTAGCAGTGACCTGAAGGCAGGCCCGGGCACAAAGGCCAGCTTTGGACTTCCCTTGAGGCAGGGACAAAATGCCCCTTTCCATCTGATCTTTCCCCCTCCCCCACTCAGCGGGCTCTTCCATCTGATTCCTGGGGCCTAAGGCGTCAGATGAGGCCACGTGCAGGAGTCAGCACCCCCACCTCGCCCCAGGAGTCTGAGCCCAGGTCGCAGGATCCAGCCTGCGAGCCAGGGTGGGACTCCTTGCAGAGGGCTGCAGGGAGGTGCCCACCAGCTCTGAGTGCGCTGGGGACAGAGGCCCTCAGTCTGCTGTGCCTCAGGCTGCAGAGCACAGAGGGGTCTTTGCAAGCCCCACATCCAGAGGGGAGGGAGGCAAGGATGTCAGCCCTGACCCACCCCCAACCCACAAGCCAGCCAGACCAGCATCTGCCTCGGCTGGGAGAAGGGGGCCCAATTGTTCCAGGCTCCTGACAGAGTGAGATCTGGGGCACGCCCACACAGGGGATTATGGTTTCAGTGCTGCTAAATCCCCTTGTGGGCAGCCTTGATCCCAGGGGACAAAGGGTCTGTGTTGAGTCTCCCGAGCGGGCTCACAGCCAGCACTGGGCCAGGGTGGACAAGGGGGCAGGGCTCCTCTGAGTGTGGGGCTTCCAGCATAGGTATGCATGGTGTACACGGCTGTGCAGGGTGAGTGCAAGCTCCTGGGTGTAGGGAAAGCTGGGCAAGCGTGTGTGTGTGTTAAAGGGTGCATCCACGTGTGAGCCTGTGGTGCACACGCGCGTTTTGAACGCATGTGTGTGCGTGTGCATCCCTTATAAGCATGCTCATGCACTCTATGAAAAGGCACCTCCCGTGTGCTCTCGGGCATGTCCTGTCAACCCTTCCTTGTCCAGGCTGGCAGCCGTTCCTTCCTCCAACTTCCACCCCAGGGACTTCTTCCTGGAGTCCCAGCCCAGACAGACCCTCCTTCTGGGCTCAAACCCTGGCAGCCTGCATCTAGAAGGAAGGCTCAAGAACAGACAGCATTATCAGAAAAAGTGCCCAAGGGTGGGCTGGGACAAGAACACAAGTCCCCTTTGTGATGTCTCTGGGCCCTTTCCTCTAGGAGCTGTGCCTGCCAAGGTCCTAGGCCTCTTCCACCTCTGCCTCCCTCAGGAGGATTCCAGGGCCTCGGGAGGGTTTCTCTGCCCCTCTGCAGCCTATTGGCCCTGCCCTTCCCCAGCCCAGCCTCTGATGTATTCATGGGGCTCAAGACCTCTGGTGGCTGGGTGAAGGCTCTGGAGGACAATGGGGGCTCTCATCTTTGCAACATGAGTCAGTGGCGGCCTGAGCCCTAGGAGCCTGTCCAGGGAGACCAGTGCACGGCCAGAAGGAGGGGTACGGCTTTCTGGACAAAGCTGCTCTCTGCTCCCTTCTGCCCACTAAAGACTGGTTGTCAAATGAAGCCCCCAAGCCGCCTGCAGCCACGACCATGGGCAGGGCTGCATCTGTTGCAGGGTAGGGACAGGGATCCTGACTTTGTGGGTGAAGGGCCACGCGTTTCAGGTTTTCTGGGCCATAAAGTCTCTGTCACACCTAACCAGCTCTGCCTTTGCAGCCTGGATGCAGCCCCAGACGATATGCAAATGAATGGGCAATAACACTTGTTTGTGGACAATTACATTGGCATTTCATGAACTGGCCACGAATCATTCTTCTCCTGAAATTTTTCTAACCATTTAAAAATATAAAAATTACTCTTACCTCACGGATTGTGCAAAAACCAATGGAGGGCTGGACTTGGCCTTTGGACCATAGCGTACTGACCCCTGGCCTAGGGACCTGATGTAAGTAAGGAAGGTGACAGCTAGACAGGGCCTCCACCCTGACCCTAGGCCCCCCAGCACAGCCATCTCGATGAAGCCAACGTCCCAGTTCCTGGCAGCCAGCACTTCCGAGTGAGGCTGTGAACACACCAGACCATGCTCTGCACCCCTTCTCCTTGTAACCACATGGCGGGGGGTTGGTTCAGGACGCTGTAGTCTACGCCCAGCCTGTTTCCTGTGGCAATGCGTCAGCACAGCTGTGGGGTCCATTTCTTCTCCAGGCCTGAGTAGTTCACCGCCACAGCGAGGACACCACCATTCATGAAACCTGTCACCTAGACAGACAGGTCTGTTGTGTCTTATCTTGGGCGATTCCAAAGGCTGCTCAAAGAATAACCTGCATACCTGACCACAGGTGTAAAGCTTTTGGTGTTCAGGCCCCTGGATGGAGAAGATCTCACTGAATTCTTGTAACACCTGTGAGGGGGGTCTATTGCTACCCGCATATAACAGAGGGGACAATTGAAGCACACGAGAGTGACATGAGCTCCCCAAAGGGCATGCCTAGGAAGTAGGGAAGTGGGGATTCAGACCCAATCTGGCTCCAGATCCATGCCCACAGTACCCCTATATTGAGGACTGTGACCCCATGGCTCTTCCCAAAGGTCAGGGAGGCCATGCAGACAGCCTGAGCTCCGTCCAGTCACAGAAAGCCTGGGCTTGCTGTACCAAGAGGGTCCCCAGATCCCCTGCCCTCAAGAAACACCCCATTCCCTCCCAGATCAAGTCTGACCCCTCGGCCTTGCCCAGGAGCTCTGGGGAGAACTGGCCTAGAGAATCACCCTGTCCCCACCCACAGCGCCTCTGGTCCTGTGTCATTGCTGCTGGTCATCCCATAGCCCATTCAGCCCAGTTCATCCCCAGCTACACCAGACCCAGCACAAAGGAAAGATCTCAGACATCTTCCAGTGACAGGCCATGGAGGGCCAGCGCCTGGGGTGTCTCTACCACCTGGCACCAGGCACTCAGAACTGGACTGTCCACTCCGGCTCTCTGAGGGCCAGAGGGGAAAGGCCAGGGGACCCAGGGCTTTGCCCAAGCATAAATAAGGCCCTGGATCAGGTTCTGCACGAGGTAGGAGTCCTGGACCCCATGAAGCTACTGGGGGCAGCTGCCCCGAAGCACCCCTGTGGGGTTGAACCCCGTTTGGTCAAGCTGGAAAGGGCTCTCAGGAAACCTCCCCCACCTCCAAGGTCAAGTGCAGGTACCCAGGAGAGAGACCCATAGGTGACAGCAAAATGCTTGTCACTGTTTCATTTTGTTTGTGTAGGCCACAGGGCCAAGAGAGTAAACACAGCACATCCGGGATCCTCCCCCTGGATGGCTCTGGGGATTCCTCCAGGAAGAGCCCCCACTTCCCAGCTCCTTTCTGTCCCCCTGGTGGCCCCTTTGTTCCTTCATTCTGGAGGGGGGCCCATAGGGCCCAGAAGGGTATAAAGGGCCAGGTGGAGGGTGCCCAGGTACAACAAGACTCCCCAGTGCCAGGACTGGACCACAAGACTCTCCAGGCCAGGTAAGACGGTGCCCCCTGCCATGGATGGGCCAACGAGATCGGGTGGGGCCCATCTCTGAGAGTCAGATGGCCTGTTCTCTTCTCTCCAGGAGGCCTTCACTCGCCAGCCAGAAGCCATGCTGCTATGGCTGACCCTCACCCTTCTGTGGAGCCCCACCTGCTGGGCAGGGCATAAGTCTGGCTGGGTCTCCCCCCTCCAGCCCATCCCCTTAGAGGCCACCCTCACCTCCCTCTATCCAGGACCTGGGGTCTGGGCCCAGCCCTTCTCACAGACTAACTCTAGTCTCAGGCATGTCCCATTGTCTGGAGGGGGTACACCCTCTTCCGGGCAGAAATAACCAACATGTCCCTGTGTAGTTTTTTTCTTTTATCCCACCTGGTTCTTCATCTAATAGAGACGTACGGGCCCGGAGGAGGATGGCATTTCAGTACCTTTAAAGACTATGAAAATGAAATCACTGGGATTCGAGTGTTTGTAGGTGCTATCGGCATATTTAAGAGGTGAGTAGGAGCAGGACCATGGAGCCCCTCACTGTGTCCCAACTCCTGCCCCAGTCTTGGGAACAGGGGTAGTGGGGCTTAGAGCCCCTTCTCCCAACACCCTCACTGGGTTCCTGATGACTCTAGGAGTTCAGTTGAGTCCTTGGAGTCCTGGAGCCACCAGCCATCACATTTTTTTTGTCCCTTTTCCTCTGCTGCTTCCTCTCCTGCACACCAGCTCTACTCCCTTCTCTCTCCTCCTGCAAGTCCGGCCTCTGCTTCCTGGGTTGATCTAAAGGGAAGGGTAGATGATGCTTCTCCCTACTTTGTCCTTTCAACCCAAACTCAACCATAAATTGTCTCTCAGTTTGAGAATACCTGATGGGAAAAGCAGGAGAAAGGTCTGTCCAGTTTAGGGTCAAAGAGAAAATGAAGTGAGGGTCAGAGTGCACCACTGATTGAATACAAGAAGTATATAGAGGCAGCAAGCCCAGGGTCTTCCACTAATGATGGGGTGGGGGCGTTGCTCAAGGTCTGGGGTGGATCTTTGCTCTGCATTTACTGGGTCCCAGGGACCTGGGAGAGGGAATGAGCCAGAGCTGCAGACACTAAAGGAGACAGAATGTGGGTGGGGCCAGATGAGGAGGGGAGGCTCTGGGACAGACACCAAGGTCGGGGAAGGTCACAGATAAGAGTCACCTACTTCTCAGGCCTGCCACCTGGACTTGTTGGAGTGATTTGGGCTCCAAAACCTGGGCTCAGGGACAGCTCCCTGCTCTGAGTCATGACAGTAGCTGGCACCTCCTGAGCGTCATGGTGACTGGGTACCTTGTGGAGCTCTCCTGATGGAAGGTCTCAGTGACTGCGCCCCCAATCACCCCCACTTTGCAGATGAGCGCACTGAGGCCTGGAGTTGCTAGGTAACAAGCCCAAAATCACAGAATTTGAAAGTGGCAAAGCAGGGGATTGAGATCAGGAAGCCTGTTTCAGGCACCCAAAGTCACGTGCTCAGGGACTTATGCTGCAGTGACAGGGCTGTCCTTCTTGCTGGTAACCAGGGGATAAAGGACCTGGGGGTGGTGAGTTACCTGGATCCCAGACCTTCCAAGCTCCCCGTTCCTCCCAGTATCCAGGTGAGGTTTGGATCCCCTGGAGTGAAAAATATGGAGTCTCAGGTACGAAGCCCCAGGAATGCCTCCTGCTGCCAGGTTAACACATTATAGGAACCTACGGCTCCTACAAGCTTTTCCTCCAGCACCTGGTCATATACACTGACTTTGAGTGCTGGAGAGGAAGCACACTCCACATTTGGAGAGGAAGGTGGCAGGACCTTTTTTGACTCCCCAGGTAACAGTAAGGAGGTGCTCACTGGAATCTTTGAGCATTACAGGCTCCTGGGCATTTCCAGTATGGCTTTGAGTGGGATTATCCTCTAGTAACCTTGAACTCTGTTCCACCAAATAGCACCACAACCTAAAAGAAATGAGTGCTCCTGGGATCTCCAGGGCTGGGACCTGGGTTACCCTGCTGAGGCCATCTGGCTGGTGGTGGGCTTCATGCACAAGGGAGTCTGAGTTGAGACTCTGAATCAGAATCCATCAATAAATCAAGCTTCTGACGCAACAAGGCGTCCAGGCATGGTCCTTGAGTCTGGGATAGAACACAGCCTTCTGAGCTTGTGGGGAATGAGGCCTCCGGGGCGGAGCTCACTGAGCAGAGCTGCAGGACGAGGCAGGAGGTGGGTCTGACACCCCAGGCCTCGGTGATTTTGCCCAGGATGCTGGGCCTGCCCGTGCAGGCCCCAGGCAGATCCCATAATCTATGAGGATTCCTAGCTCCGAGGATGCCCCATCCCCCACTCCCTGCTGCAAGCTCATCCAGGTGGCCTGTGCTGCCCAGGCTCAATTCCAGGCTTCTCTGAGTGTGCAAAGGGCTTCAGGGAAACCATTCATTCATTCATTCATACACTAATTCACTCACTCAGCATACATTTGCCAAGGCCTGGTCCACGACAGGCTCCCTGGACACCAGAGAAAGTAAGAGGCCAGCTATCCAGCTGGGGACACCCGATGGGGGACAGGTGCAGAAGCAGATGGAGGCAGTTGGTTACTGCATCTGAACTGATAGGGACAGGGGTAGCGCCTTGTGTAGCACATGCCCAGTGATGGGGTAGGCTTCAGGGAAGCCTTTCTGGAGGAGGCAATATCTGAGCTAAGTCCTAAAGGCTGAGTGAGAACTGGCCAGGTGGGGACAAGGGGAGGGGGGCATTGCAGACCAAGAGATCAACATGGGCAAAGGCCAGAACCAGGGGTGGTCAAGCACAGCACTCCTTGAAGAGTGGTCATTTGTTATAGCTTAAAGGAAAACTAAAGCAGACCCCAGGCCTTTCACATTCTATCAAATGCATCCATCAAACTGCAACAGCCAAACACTCAGCCATGGTGTAAAGCGCCAGGCCCTGTCCCACCTCAGCTCCCTGCCCCAGCAGCCCTAGAAGGACAGGACGTCTATTGTCCCCATTTGCAAAAGGAGGAAACGGAGGCCCAGAGAGCACAGTGGCTCGGCCTGTCACACAGCGCTAAGTGGCAGAGTCGGGATTCAGGTTGAGGAAGTCTGGCTGCAAAGTCTGGGCTCAGAACCGCAGACCCAGCAAAAGTTTCTTAACGGATCCTCATGTCTCTTTGTGATACTCACTGACATGTTCCTCTTCTCTAATTCTAATTTTACATGCTGGTTGAGAGTCACTTAGTGGTTCTTAACCTGGAGTCTGTGGGAAAATTCAGGAATCCATGAACTCGGATCAGGAAAAAAGCACTGATATTTTCATTGTCTTCTACTGGAAATTTCATGTTTCCATCGGTAGAAGAGACCTGGGACCCCTCTTTAACAGCGCCTGTGCCCTCTTCATATCAATTAGAGTTGTCCCAGATAGCTTGAAATTCACACTCAGCACTGCTTCCAAATTATGGGTGTTTGTGTTTTGCTTTTTCCTTTTTTTTTTTAACTTTGGCCACGCCCCACTTGCAATGCATGGTTCCCCGACCCCAGGGATCGAACCCTGGCCTCTGCAGTAAAAGCACCAAATCCTAACCACTAGGCCACCAGGGAACCCCCAGATTTGCCTTTTACTGAATCAATAATAAAAGCACAGGTGTTCATAGGACACTTGTAAGGCACGTTTTAACAGGTGTATCTGCAGCTGCTTTGCAGGACGTTCCTTTCTTCTTGTGTCAGGGGAAGGCAGAAGAAAGGAACCAGAAAGGGCAGCAAAACTCATAATGGAGATTTTCCAGTCTTAGGCTTGGTTAAGGGGAATCTCCAGCTCTTTGCGCTGTGCTGAGTATGGTCTTTGCTGAGGGCTTAGCAGGCTGGCAGCTCTTCTACATTTCCTCCTCCCCAGGGCTCCCCACTTGTCACAAGAGGTCAAACAGGTGAAAGCCTGTCCTCCTGTGTGGTCCCTTGGGGAGGTGGGTTGGGTTGTGCTGAGCTCTGCATGTGCCCATTAGCTGGGGGACGTTTGCAAGAACCAGGGACAGGGAATGGGGCTGAACGCTGGCTGGGAAGAGGCCGAGGAGCCAGGGGTGCCTGGAGCTCAGCAGGGGTCTCCATGGATCAGGGGCAGTGGGGTGTGGCGATGATTGCCTGACTCGGGACTTGTCACTGGGGTCCTGCCTGGCCTTGGCCACCATCTCCCCTAGTGACCTCAGGCAAGGTGCGGAACCTCTCCGAGGCTGCTTCTTCAGATACAGTGGGAATAAAGCAGTGATGTGATGTCACCAGGATCAGGACACTAGTCTGGAGGCCTGATCCGAGTGATGCTCCCCCAGCAGTGTTACCCCGCAAGTCCTTGGATGGGGCAGTGGGATTAGACTTTTAATTTACTTAGAAGAGCACAAGCAACTCCACCTAAATGAGGGAAGGGTGGGGCCCTGTCTCCCACTTTCTCTGCAGCCGGCCTTCTGTTCCGTGCAGTTGCTTCTGTGTCTCCAACCCCTTGGGGGTCACCTAGGGCAGAACCTGCCTGATTTCTTCCTCCTCACATACCCAGGCTCTGTGCCTCTTGGGTGTTTCACAGCAAACATCAGTCCTGGAGTGGCGGGGTGGGGGTGGAGGGGGAAGTGTGTGGCCGGAAAGTCCGCCTCCCTCCCAGCATCCGGCTGAGGTTTAGGGCGCACTGGAGCCCGCGGTAAGGAGCCCCCAGCCGTAGCGGGCCGGAGTCCCTGTGGTAGACGCGCTAGAGGGTCACCCGGGCGGCCTGCATCCGGCATCTGCGCTGCGACACCAGCAGGGGGCGCCAGGCCACCATCGGGTACCGCGCGGGGCTGCGGTTCAGCGCCCGCCCTCCCGCCTCCCGGCTGCCACTCCCGTCCGCCAACCGCCAGCACCTGCTCCACTGCCTTTCGGGAATCGGCTTCAAGTGGGGATTTGGCCCCGAGAAGCCGTCCGCCCAGTCGGCCCGCCGCGATGACCAGAGAGCTGATGACCCGCGCGCGGAAGCAGGACCCAGCGAGGCCCAGTGCGGTCCTGAGCCGGTCTCGGGTCCCACCACGCGCTGCTTCCTCGCGGCCAGGTGGTCAGGACCAGAGGCCAGGTGACCCCGAGCTGGTACCTATCGGCAAGGCCAGAGTGATGCTGAATGCCCGTGTTGAAGAAAGGTTCTGCACACACGTGAGCCCGCCTGATTCTTGCCCCCAAGGGGAGTGGCTCCAGGCGCCCCCAAGCTCCCTGGCCCCGCGCACAATGCGAGCCTTATATCCTGATGACCGGAGGTCCTGAGAACAGCGTCTCAGGACGCTGTCTCCACCACGCGTGACTCCGTGGGGCCCGGGCAGGGCTTGGCCCGGAGGACACCCTCAGTGTTTGCAGTGGGAATGATGAAGGAATTCCCAAGAACCGGCTCCCAAATAAGGATGAACTGTGCCCAGGAAGGTGCTTCGCAATTAGTCCCCACAACAGCCTCTGAGCTGGCGCCACGCCTGCTCCGCCCCCTCCCTCCCCTCCTCCCCCCACCCGCTCCTCTTCCGGCTCTCCTCCAAATGCTCCTCTTCTACCTTCCCCAGTCTAAGGCAGTGACTGCTGTGGGGATCAGTGCTGTCACTCTTCCCATCAACACTGTCCCATTCTGACCCTTGTTGCCAACCAGGAGGCACTGGGAGGCGACCCCCTCCCAGCTGCCAGCCCCAGGAAAGGTGGGCCCCAGAAAAGGGGTGGAGTCTCCTCAGTACTGGAAACATTTCCCTTTTAGCAAGCCAGGGGCAAGGAATTAATTATGCAACAGAAAGGAACTGGTTCCAGAGTGCTGCTTGTGAAAACTGCTTTCTGTTGCAATGTTTTGTGTACGTGTGTGAGTAATTCTCCTGTGATTTGATTTATTCCTGCAACGGGGGTGGATGGATGGATGGAAGGATGGACTGAAGGAGCAGTAGCATCCATCCTGCACCCATGTGGGGCCAGGCCTAATGCCAGGTGGTTTCACTATTGTTCTCTCATTTAGTCCTCACAACACCTCTCAGGTGGGTGTTAACATCCTATCTTTACAGATGAGGGAACCCAGGCTGAGAGAATTGATGTAATTTACCCAGTGGTTGTGGAATTTAAACCTACTATCGCTCTGCGCCCCCCCCGCCCCGCTCCCCTGTTCAGATGTCCATCCAGTGCCCATCTGGGTGCCATCTGGGGGGAGAGATGTCCTTTCCTGAGTGTCCCCACACACTTCAAAACTCACACAGCAGGCAGTCTCCCTGCAGGTTTCTTTCCGATGCTCTGGGAACTCGGGGCCCAGAACTTACAGGGACTTTGGCAGAGCCGGCCTGGCCCCTGTGATCTCCTTCTCAGTGGTTCTACAAAAGTTAAGAAACCAGGCACGTGTCAAACCTGAGCCCTGGGGTCCAGGCTGACGGAGGGGCGGTTTATCCTGGGCTTGGATCCTGCTCTTCATCTGGCCTTTGGTCAGAAGTCAGCCTGTCAGCCTTCGGAACATCTGCGTACATTCTAACCCCTTCCTTATCCACGTCCTGGCTGAGCCATGGAGGGTCGTTTGTTTGGGGGCTGTGAATTGTTTCTTCTCCACACACTGAACTCCCAGCCCTTAACCTGTCCCTGGACAGTGTCACTAGTCCCAGGCCCACCAGAGGCCCACCAGGGTGCAGGGACCACCAGCCAGCCATCAGGGGCCCTTGAGAGACACTCAGCCGTGCAGCCACGGTGGTTGGGCAGCCAGATGCTGAGAGGAGCTGCTGGAGGTGGGGCAGCCCCTCCACTCCACCCCACCCCCAAGAGGCCCCAAGAGAACCCTCTCTGTCTGTTGCACCAAGCCGGGGTTGGGGTGGAGTTTTATGAGCACAAGTGTCAGTCTTCCAGATCCTCTGCAAACACCCTCTGGAAGTGGCCAGGGAAACAGATGACAAAGGGGCTGGTGTGTGTATCACGGCCAAGGTTAGGCTGCAAGGTCTCCGTGGGTTTTGGCTCTTGGTTCAGGCTCCTTCCTCCTCACTCACCATAGGCACAAGTGGGAGGTGGGGTGGGGGGAGGAGGCACCCCTGGCTGGGGGAACTGAACCGTTTCTGCTGTCTTTTGCCAGCAAATGTGGGGTGCTCTGAGGAACACACACACAGACAGATCACATACACACATGACACACATGCAGATACACCCAAACACAGACACGTACAGAATGTACACAGACACATAAACACACACACATACATGTACAGAAACATATAGATGCAGAGACATATACAGACACACATACACAAATACAGACACACACGCAAACATATACACACAGAAACATAAATGTGCACATACACATGAGACGTTTTGCTTAAGTGAAGGACCAGCTATTCCAGGAGTCACGATGCACCAGAGTCACTTTGAGCTCTGGAGCTTCAAGCACCTGGGCTGTCACCTTCAAATCCCCAGTTTGAGGTCCATTTTTTCTGTGTCACCTCCAAGCCTCCTGAATTGCAAATCCCACCAGAATGGTGAGTCTGGACTGCATCACTCAGAGTTCACAGGGCCCCAAGCAAGAGTAAGGCCACTGGCTCAAGCAGGGGCACAGCGTGGAACCCAGAGGTGCTTGAGGGAGACTTTGCCACTGTTCCCCATCCAGTCTGTATAGGTTGGCACATGGGTGTAGACACCAGGCTGGTATGGCCCAACGCAGCCTGATTCCCAGCTTACAGTCCCAACCTGGATCCAAGCATCATAGATGGAACAGAGCAGTGGCCCCCCCAGTCACCCCAGGGACAGGGAGGGCAGGAGCCGAGCACGAGGCCTCCAGGAGCCCATGGGCCTGCGCACCCTCTGCTGAGGTCACAGGGGCTGGGCAAGGATACTGCTCCCTGTGGATGCTGGGGTGTGGGGGTGGGGACCGAGTGGGGACACAAAGAAACTGGAGGGTGGATGGAAGCCGCCATCACCTCGCAGGAGTCTTTTTTCCCATCACAAAGAGGCACAGAACATGTCATACTGGATGAGGCCCTTCCTGGGGAGGCTGGGCTATCCTAGGTGCTCACCTGCTAGTACGTCTCCCAAACCCAGATGGGCCCAGCCACCGCCGGGAGGACCCGCGCTAGGACTGGATCTCCTGCGCCTCTGCCCACCCAGCTCCTCCCGCCTCCCAGAACCAGGAGGCAGGGGCTGGGGCAGTAAGTTCAAGCCTCAGGCATCTGCCTGGGAACTGAGGGCCCTACTAATCTCACAGCCTCTCAGCCTCAACTGCACTGGCTCCGCCACGGGCAGAATCCAGGACACTGGCCCAAGGCCCCCAAGTCCTATGCAGGTCCCTGTGGTGAGAGGGCTCAGGGAGTCTAACTGCACCAGGAATCTGTCCCCTGGGCCACCCCTGCCCGTGGTCGAGGGTGGACAAGGAGACTGTTCACAGACACGGAGGTCAAGTTGGGATGGGAAAGGGAGGGAGCGACCCACCTGCCTCAACACAGTAGCGCTGGGATCCGAACACCCAGGAGGCGCTGATGATCCCACATGCCAGCTTCCGGGGATGATGGCGCTGGTGAGTGTCCCCACTATGTCAGCACCAGGGCCTGTGTCCCCCGGGTGGGCCTCGGCCGCCCCTGCCCTCCAGGAGACTCTGCAAGACCAGCAGGGAAGTAGCAGTGGGGGATGCCCTCCATGGAGCCCCGAGCTCCGGGCGAGCCCGCCACCCAGCAGGGCTGAGGGGCCACCCTCACTCGCGCTGCAACGGCAGCAACAACCACTACCACAACCCAGTGACAGTAGAGACAGCACCCACAGTGACCACAGCAAAAGCAGCAGCAGCAGCAGTAACAACAACGACACACAACCACATGAGTCAGGGCATCCGTTTAGCTTCCTGCTCACACAGACCCTGAGTCCCACATCCAGAGCCGGGTGTAGAGATGCCCCTTCACTCTTGCTGAAGACGCCGTCCTGTTTAGTAAAGCACAGCTGTTCCAAAGCACACGATCAACCAATCAATAAAGACCTAGGAGGGAACAGACGCAGGTGCTGCCTCTGCAGCTAAGGAGCCCGTGGCCGCCCTCCACCCACCCCACTCACCCGAGGAAGCAGTAATGCCCAGGGCGCCCAGCTGAGGTGGGTGAGGGAGCCCCACCCACGTGCCCCTTGAGGCCATCCTCAGCTCACCTGCTGCAGCCACAGTCCTTCCTGGGCCCCTTGGTCTCCCACAGTTTTCCCGGCATCCCTGGATAGGCCCCACCCCGGGAGAGACCGGCAGGTGGGGACGGGGCCCAGCCTCAGCCATCACATGTGTCCCCTCCTCTCAGTTTCTACTCCAGCACCTCCTACGCACACCTCACTGGCCCTGGACCCTTGGCTGGGACGTCCAGGGCTGGGCCAACGTGGAGGCAGCACATCCTTGAGGGCCCCTAGGAAAGACAGACCAGGGAGGCAGGGTCACCATTCTGGTCATAAAGTCACCCGCCTCTGTTAGACCAGGAGTGCAAGAACAGGGCGAATCCCAATTCTCCTTCTGGTCTGGGGGAGGCCACCCCAGATGGAAGGAGCTTCCAGGTCTCCTCCTTGATTCTTCCTCCTCCCACCTCCCCAGGAGGCTCGCTGGCCCCCCAGGGCCAGGTCTCTGCCCCTTGGCCCTGTCCCAGCCAACCGGAAATCTCCCTGGAGGATGACAGAAGCAAAAGACCCAGGCCGCTTAGGAGAGCAGAGGGGCCAGTGGCGGGGCAGGGCAGTGGTCAACAGATGCGGCAGCAGAAACAGGCAGAGGCCTGGCCAACCGCATGACTCTCCACCTGCAGACACTGTTTGAGGGTCAGCATCCTTGGATGGCACCTGAGGGATTGTTGGTGGGTCCCTCACCGATGGCAGTCGCCCGGAGCCCTGGCTGGGCAGGACCTGGCCCGCTCCTCACTGGCAGTCCTCTCGGACTCCTGTCCTGCCCCTTCCAGGGAGACAGCTGAGAGGAGGCCGGGTACCACAGGGCCCATCTGAGGCCAGTCCCTCCTAGGATCCAGGGTCGGTGGAGCTGGTCGGGCCTCCCCAGACTGAGATGTGAAAGCCACGTCATCCTGCAGGCAGCCCATCACCCCCTGTGTCCAGGAGACCTGGGGTCCCTACTCACTGCTAAGGGATGGCCACCTGGCCTCCCTGTCCCACCCAGGGCACGCGATGTCTCCCTGTGGACCGGCCACCTCCTGACTCCCTTCTTCCCAGTGGAAACTGCAGCTCACGGAGAGTAGAAATCTCTAGGTTCATGGTTAATCCACAGCAAAGCCTTCACTTTTTATTTGTGGAGTAGGACAAGGCAAGTTGAATTTAGTGAGTTTGACATTATTAGAATTTCTCTGATGATTAGGGACAGTCCCCAGTGGGTCAGTTAGCAGAAATTAAACCCAAGGACCCCAAAGGCAAATCTCCTGAGTGATGTGCATCAATGGCAGTATCTAAGGGTTGGAGCTCAGCAGGTGGCTGAGGCTAGATGCTCCTTTGAACATAGCCACCTGGGTGCTCTGCTCGTGGGAAGGGTGACTGGTCTCTGAGTGCAACCTGTAAGACCTGCAAACTTAGACCTCACGTGCAAACCAGGGCGGGTTGGCAGTGAGCTTGCGTATAGTGTAAGCAGGGCGAGGGGGAGGGCAGTGTGAGTCATCGGCGTCCCCACTTGACCTTGACCCAAGCAGTGGAACCGAATTGAAGGAATAACACGACTTTCCAGTTCTCATAGGTTGACTCCCTACAGACCGAGTCAACCTGTAGGATTCTTGGATAATTTCTGGGCAGAATGGGGTGGCCTCAAGAAAGAATAGACTTCTGCTAAGGAGAGAACTCAGTGCTTGAGTGAATAATTAGAAAAACAAAAGAGATGTGTCCACATTGTCCACCAAACTAGTGACATAGACCATACTCATTACCATTACCATTAACTCAAGAAACATTTACTAACATTTACTAGTAACTAACTAGTTACTATTACTAACTATACTATTACTAACATTTTTTTTTCCAGGACCGTTTTCTGGACACTGTATCATGGTGGATAAGGTAAAGGTCTCACCTTTCATAAGCTCAGAATATTTCCTGGGAAAGATAACTGAGTAAATAGACAGTAATAAGAGAACATGACAAATGCAGGGACAGAGGCTTACCTTCTGGTTATGTGTGTTAGGGAGGGGATGATAAACAAGGAACAAATGAAATAAATTGTATATATTAAATAGTAATAAATGTGCTGGAAAAAGAGAAAGCAAGGAAAGGAGCAAGAGTGGAGGGAAGGAACATTGTAAACAAGATGATGACATGGTGACATCTGAGTAGAGATTTGTAGGAAGGGAGGGAGTGGCCATGCAGTCCTGCAGGGGAAGAGGAAACTAGGTGCAAAGGCCCTGAGGCAGGAGCATGCCTGCTGTGTTCCCAAACACAGCTGGGAAGACAGAGAGGCTGGAGCCCCACAAACAAGGAGGAGAGAGATGAGAAGGGAGGCTGGAAAGATGACATCATTTACTCTGAGTAGGGTTTGGAATAGAATGACAGGATCTGACTTAGGTTTTAAGAGAACCACTCTGGCTGCTGTGCTGAGAACAGCCTGGTGGGAACAACAGCCGAAGCAGTGGGACCAGTTGGGAGGCCATGACAGAAATCTGGGATAAAGAGGAAAGTCGCTTGGGATGGCATGGGAAAGAAGTGGCCAGATCTGGACGTATTTTGGAGATAGGATAGAACTCACAGGATGTGCTGATGGCTTGAATTTAGAGAATGAGAGGAAGAGAGGCGTAAGGAAGATGCCACAGTTTTGTGTTGTTGGGGTTTTTTTAATCAGTTTTATGGAGGTATAGTTTACACAGAGTAAATTTCACCATTTTAAATAAATTATAGTCCTATGAGTTTTGATAAATGCATCCAGTTATGTAACCATTACCACAATCAAGATATAAAGCCAGTTCCATCACTATTAAAAAATCCCCCTATGCCCCTTTGGGGGCAATCCTTTCCCCACCCCAGCCCCTAGCAACCACCCATCTGCTCTCTGTCCCTATAGATCTGCCTTTTCAACAGTGTCATATAAATGGAATCATGGTGTGGAGCCTTTGGAGTTCAGCTTTCTCCCCTCGGCATCATGTGCTTAAGGTTCACCACGTTGCGGGGCTTCCCTGGTGGCGCAGTGGTTAAGAATCTGCCTGCCAGTGCAGGGGACATGGGTTCAATCCCTGGTCCGGGGAGATCCTACATGCCACGGAGCAACTAAGCCTGTGTGCCACACCTACTGAAGCCCGCTCACCTAGAGCCCGTGCATTGCAGCAAGAGAAGCCACCGCAATGAGAAGCCCGCACACCGCAGCGAAGAATAGCCCCTGCTCGCCACTAGAGAAAGCCCGTGCGTAGCAATGAAGATCCAACGCAGACAAAAATAAAAGAGGGATTTCCCTGGTGGTGAAGTGGTTAAGAATCTGCCTGCCAATGCAGGGGACACGGGTTGGATCCCTGGTCCGGGAAGATCCCAAATGCCACAGAGCAACTAAGCCCTTGCGCCACAACTACTGAGCCTGGCTCTAGAGCCTGAGAGCCACAACTACTGAGCCCGCATGCCACAACTACTGAAGCCTGCGCACCTAGAGTCCATGCTCTGCAACAAGAGAAGCCACCGCAATGAGAAGCCCATGCACCACAATGAAGAGTAGCCCCCGCTCACCACAACTAGAGAAAGCCCGTGCGGAGCAACGAAGACCCAACCCAGCCAAAAATAAATAAATAAATAATTTAAAAATAAATAAATAAATTTATAAATAAAGATTAAAAAAAAGATTCACCATGTTGTGTATAGTTTGTTCATTTTTGTTGCTAAGTAGAATTCTACTGAACGGATGGACCACAGTTTGCTTATCCATTTACCAGCTGAAGAAACATTTGGGTTGTTTCCAATTTTTGCCAATTCTGAATAAAGCTGTTATAAATATCTGCATACAGATTTTGTAAGAATATGTTCTCTTCTCTCTTGGATCAATCTTAGGAGTAGGATTGCTGCATGGATGTTCAACATTACACGAAACAGTCAGCATGTTTTCCACAGGGGCAGTACCAGTTTGCACTCCCACCAGCAACATGTGAGCATTCCAGGAGCTCTGCATCCTCACCAACACTTGGTGTTGTCAGTACTCCAAGGTTCCCAAACTGAGCAGTTGGAAGGAAGGACAGCTGCTTTGTGCTGAGATGGAAATTCTGCCAGTGGAGCAAGTTTGAGAGGGAATACTGAGATTCATTTGGAGTCACCTTAAGGATGAGATGTCTATATGATATTTACAAGGGGATGTTGATTAGTTGAGTGGACACGCAGGGAGAGAACTCTGGAGTCACCTCTATGGATAGTGTGTAGAGCTATGACACCAGATGCTATCACCCATGGATACAAGTAGGTGAAGGAGGAGAGAAGCCCCAGATATGATGTTGGGGCATCAATCACATAGAGGTTGGGGAAATGAGGAAGAACCAGCAAAATAGACTATGTTCTGTGAAAGTGATTATTCCCCCCTCAGTAAGAATTGAGACAACTGTGTCCCTGAAAACTGGTATTTGTCCTGGTTTGCCTGTGTGTGATTGTTTAATAGCTGCCAACAGGAAATCAGACCCACAGGCCCATTGGGTCAAGGTCAAGTGGTGATGCAGATGAACACAGCTCCCACAGTCTGACACACACCACCTTCCCCCATGCCCTGGTTACGCTCTTACTCACTAGCTGCCTGCCAGTCTGCCTGGTGTCCTCATGTGAGGTCTAAGGTTGCAGACCTTGAAGGTCATACTCACAGGCCCAGTCATCTTTCCCATGAGCAACTTTGATACTATGAGCACAACGACCCGGGCACAGGTAGCAAAGTTTGGCTTGGAGCTGGGAAATCCATTGTCTCCGCCTTCACGTAGAATTCCACACTCCCCAGGCAGTCTGGGGAGTTTGGGGAGCTTGTGCCCTTGGTGAGGAGACTGGTGAACTCATTAGGGCACCATCAATGGGGTCATGGTGAGACTTCTTCAGATGCCTCCCCGGGCAGCAGCACTGACTGGGAGACTTCAAGCAGGAAAGGGAGAGAAAGAAAATACTTGCTCTTGAGTAAGCATGATATGAAAACATGAAACTAACTGGGACACCCTCTGAAGGCCCAAAGCTCTTGTGGATAGGTATGAGCTCAAAGGCTTCATAATTTGGATAATTTAAGTGTGATTTGATTGTACTGACAAAATCTGACATACTGTTTCCATGATAACAAACAGTGTTTATTGTAAAAAAAAAAAAAAAAAGCAAAAACGTTTTCTGTCAATCTAAAACTATTCTGGGGGCTTCCCTGGTGGTGCAGTGGTTAAGAATCCGCCTGCCAATGCAGCAGACACAGCTTCGAGCCCTGGTCCAGGAAGATCCCACATGCCGCGGAGCAACTAAGCCTTTGTACCACAACTACTGAGCCTGCGCTCTAGAGCCTGAGAGCCACAAGTACTGAGCCCACGTGCCACAATTACTGAAGCTCACACACCTAGAACCCATGCTCCGCAACAAGAGAAGCCACCACGATGAGAAGCCCGTGCACCACAACGAAGAGTAGCCCCCACTCGCTGCAACTAGAGAAAGCCCACGCGCAGCAACAAAGACACAATGCAGCCAAAAATAAATAAATAAAATTAATTAATTAATTAAAAAACGATTGTTCAGAATAGTTTTAGATTGACAGAGGGTCTGAAGCAGGTATATCAGTTACAAAGGCATTTAGCTGCAGTAAAAGAAGATTCGACCAACAGTGGCTTGAAAGCACACAAGAAGGATGGAGGTGGCTGTCTAGAATGGAGGCAACTTCTCAACCGTGTCCTCACACCTGCAGCTTCTGAATCTTTGTTCACTGTCAATTTAGGTGTTATTCAACTCGTAGCCTCATGTTGATAAGATGGCTGCTAAGGATTAGGCATTACATCTGTATCTAAGACTAGAAGAAGGCAGACGGTGGGAAAGGATAATGCCAACTGAACATGTCCCTGTTATCAGGAACAAAACAAAGTCTTCCCAAGAAACTACCCATCAGACATCTGTTTCCACTGGGACCTCGTGGGAGACTGTGGAAAGGAACATTTAGTTTTTCCAGTCTCTAAGGTGGAAGAAGGAAGGGAGGGGTGTTGGAATGGGGTTATTGGCTTAGCCAGCCAAAGGAGTCGGCCACCAAGGGACCTCATGGGGTTAGATGTGATTTACACACTTGTTCTGGATGCAGAGTAGAGACGAGTTGGCAGGTCCCTGGTGTGGGAGTGAAAGTCTTCTAAAGAATTAAAGATCTGAGGAAGGAGCATGTGGAGGAGCAGTAGCCAGACCTCGCAGCCTATGACTAAGGCACTTCCATAGTAAGGACATGGGTCACTGTGGCCAGATGGCGGCACCCCTGCCCTGAGGGAGGTAAGGAGGACTCTCCCTGGGGCTGCTCCATGTGGGGAGTTAAAGGTGAGTGGAGGCACCTGCTGGGAGCCCAGGTTGGCGTGCCGGCCCCTCCCACTGGCACTTCCTCTTAGCCCGACAGGCCAAAGGGGCTCCATGTGCGGCCCCCAGAGGCAGGAGGTGTCAGTGGAGCCGAAGCAGTGATGGTCCCCACCCCCACCCATTTGGGGCTTGCTCCTGGCCTGGTTCCAACCAAGGGGCAAACAAGCTCTCTGCGATGCTGGTGTGGACCCCACCAGGGCTGGACTGACCACATTTCCACCTCCTGGAACCCCCACCTGACTGGGGAGGGAGTCACTGGAAATCTTGTCACACTTTGGAGCCAGGGCGGGCTCCCCACCCCATGGCCCAGCCCATCTGTCAGGCTTCTTGGGGCTCTGGGAAGGTGCCTCCAGCTCTGGGGCTCCCTGGAGGGTGATGGCCAGCTCAGAGAAAACCCACCCTCACCTGAGGGTCCCACATTTACGGGGTGACTTCTCAGCCCCAGTAGATGTTTCTTTTGTTTTCTTTAATTTTATTTATTTATTTATTTTTTGGCTGTGCTGGGTCTTTGTTGCTGCATGTGGGCTTTCTCTAGTTGTGGAGAGCGGGGGTTATTCTTTGTTGCGGTGCGTGGGCTTCTCATAGTGATGGCTTCTCTTGTTGCAGAGCATGGGCTCTAAGTGCACAGGCTTCAGTAGTTGTGGCATGTGGGCTCAGTATTTGTGGCTCACGGGCTCTAGAGCACAGGCTCAGTAGTTGCGGCACACGGGCTTAGCTGCTCCACGGCATGTGGGATCTTCCTGGACCAGGGCTCGAACCTGTGTCTGCTGCATTAGCAGGCGGATTCTTAACCACTGCGCCACCAGGGAAGTCCCCCCAGCAGATGTTTCTAGGCATGGCCTTCTCAGGGGCTTCTGTCAGGATGCCATTGGAAGCAGAGGTAGAGGGCGGTGAGAGTCAGGGTGTGGGGGACACTGAGCCATAGAGGCCAGTGGCCAGAGACAGAGACAGAGAAGGAGTGAGGGGACAGGGACAGGACGTGGGGAAGCGAGGAACAGAGGAAGAGCCTGGAGGGCAGAGGGGGAAATGGAGGCAGCAAGAAGGGCAGCGAATGAGGCACTAGTGGAGGGGTATGGGGGGTAGGGGAGACTGAGTCCAGAGAGGAGGGTAAGTGGACAAGGGAAGCAGAGTGACAGGTAAAGCGGGACCAGGTCACAAAGGGGAGGGGCCTCACCTGAGCCACCTGCTCACCCCCCAGCTGGTTCCCAAGCCAGCGGGAGGCCAGGTTAGCATTTGTTTGTTAATAAGACCAACCCCACAGCACTTATTAACATGGGGGTTATCAAAACAATATGAACAGAAGTTTTAGAACAGTGCTCGCAGTAAAGGATACCAACCAACCAAACCACACCTGTGCTGCCTTCTCAAGCTCACTGCACTGATCGTTTCTAGTTGGAGACCCTGAGGCAGCCACTCAGCTCTGTCCTCTGCACAGCTGGACCTACTTGTCTTCCTGACTGTTAGAAAAAATCTCTCTGGCACATACTCATCAAACCAACCACACAGCCCTGCCTGCACATTCGCTTGTTTCTGGGAAGCCCAGGTGGCGCTGATGGGGTACAGTATCCTGGGCCTTGGGAGGAGGGGCAGGGCTGGTCCAGGAGGCCAGAGGCCTGGCTGCAGAATGGTGGGCACTGGGAAAGGGGAGCATTAGCTCGGTCCCAGGCAGACCCTATGGTGGCCTAGGACCCAGCTCTCAGCCCCACCCCGTGGGGGCAGGTGAGGTGACTCAAGCCCCCCCAGACACCTGCTGTCTCATTGTTTTGCTCCTTCGTTCCGGGGGGAGGATTCACAGAATCGGCAGTGAGTCACTGGCTGAGTCAGCTCCTGGGGAGTCCTGGCTGCCTCAGCCCAAATCTGAGACACCCGGCTCTAAGATGAGGGAGGATGGGGGACACCCCACTCGTGTGTGTGTGGGGGGTGGGGGTGTTCTCCTAGCCAGCCCTGTTTCGGAAATTCAACAGGCAGGTTGGGGACCTGCCTGGCCCTGCAGCCCCCAACACCCACCTTTCAGGTGGGAGAGCTGGGTCTCCCAGGTTGCTGGGCCTCCTGTCTCCTCTCCATTTGGTCTCCCTGGAGGCAAGGGGTTACAAAAGGACAGTGCAAAGGTCAGAAGTCAGGATGTTGAATCCTAGGTGGGCAGGACACCTGGGTCCCTGGCCAGACTACCATCGAAAGTCCTACCTGCCAACCCCCGTTTTAACCCTGACTGGACCCTTCTTCCCAATGTTCCCATACCCGAGGGAAAAAATAGGAACTAGGGTAAAAATAATTTATTGAAATTGGAGGAATAAATAAGATGTGTGGGCGGAGTTACAAATAACTGTAAAAATTATTAACAAGTATGTACACAAAGGCGCTCCGGGCCTCGGGGGTGGGGCCTGAGCCCAGGGGCGGGGCGGGGCCTCCCCGCGGAGGAGATCCGGCGCCGGCACTCGGGCGCTCCCAGAGGTAGACCGCTTATTTACAACTGAGGAAACAGCACGTGGTCTCCCCAGATCCCTAAACGCCGCGGCCCCGGGCGGCCCTGCGAGCTCGCCGCGCCCCCAGAGCCCGTCCCCGGCGTCCTGTGGGCCCGCTACCCTGCGAGTGCCCGCGGAGCTGCACCCCTTGCACGATCTTCTGTACCCAGGAGCGGTGGGCGGCTAGGCTGATGTAGACGCCAGGCCGGTTGCGCTCCGCACAGCCCTCGCCCCAGCTGATGACGCCCGCCAGCAGCCAGGTGCGCTCGACCTGGCACATCAGGGGGCCTCCGGAGTCGCCCTAAGGAGAGGAGGGAAGGTTAGGGACCCGCGTGGGGCAAGCGGTGAGCAGAGCCCAGGAACCGCGCCGCAGTGGGTGGCAGTTCCCTTCGCGGGGGACCATTTCTCTGACCTGGGGGCCGCGGCACCAGGACCGGGAGGGCGGGCAAGGACACACTTCCCAGGCTCACTTCCGGTAAGAAGGACTTTGTGCTAGACCTTCTCCCTCACAGCCCTGGAGGCAGGGAGTATTGTGACTTGCTTCACAGTTGAGGAAACCGAGGCTCAGAAAGAAGAAAACTGACCCAGCCCGGGTGTGGACCATGCACCGTCCCACCGTGCTCCGCCACAGTGGTGGAGCTGGAGCTGGCTCTGGGGGCCAGGACCGTGGCACGCCTTCAGGAGGATGCCAGCTCCCTGAGAATGGGGTCAGGCACACCGGAGGTGCTCAGAACGTTTGATGTATGAACGGCTGAGCCAGGCTGGGGCCGGGTTCTGTAGGCATCTATCTAGGGGGACTACCAGGTCACAGCTGATTCTGGGAGGAGGCGCAGGAGCAGAGGGGTGATGGAGCTCAGTGGGGCAGGGCTGGGAAGGAGGTGGTGTGCTCACCAGACAGGCGTCCCGCTTCCCCTCCAGGTAGCCGGCGCATAGCATGTCCTCCGTAATGGCGTCCTGCCCGGCTCCCCGCCAGTACAGGCGGCTGCAGACTGCTGAGTCGATGATGGGAACCTTTAGCTTCTGGAGGGTCTGAGGGTTGGGCAGGGGCACTGGGAGCAGGGAGGAGAGAGACAGGCTTGGGAGACTCTCCTGGTGGCCTCCTCAATTCCCTCAGCAGCGTTTCTCAAAGGTTAAGTGGATCAACTCTGTCAGGCTCTCCCACAATGCCTGCAGAAAGCCCAAATTCCAGGACTCCACTCTGGACCTACTGAATCCCAAATTAACGTGCAGCCTGAAACTCTGAATCTTTAACGAGATCTCTGATGCCAATGAGATGGTTCAAACCAATGGTCCAGGCTTGTCCCATCTCAGGCACTACTTTATCCAGCACTGGTACTGCTACAGACTAATGGCCACTCAGTGTTGAATCTTATTGGGACTTGAGGGACCCCCGCCATCCCCTAGGGGGATTGATCCTAGGGTTGGTCTGTAGACCTTCCCCAGTTCATAAATCCACCTTTCACAGGAGCCCCTAAGAATGACCGTGGGGAGACTGACTGAAACTTCAGAGTCAGTGGGGTCCCCAGACGCCCAAACTGGTGTCATTTCTCTTAATTCTTCTGGAATCTGGTTAAAGTTCCATATATATATGTCACTGCTTCTCTGCCTCTTACTTAATCTAATCTAATTTGTGTTTCTAGATGAGGTTTTCCAAACCTCCAGACTTGGTTTGCCAATTATATTTTACCATTTATGGAGACTGCATTTTCTCCTGGGAATTTTGCCTGCAATTGTGTCACGATGCCACCAGGGGGCGTTTATTCCAGATTTGGAATCTTAGGGCTGTTTTCATATTCACCTGGTTCAGCATGGTCCCATAGACACCTCCTCTCAGCTGTTCCTATATCACTTAATATCTTGGTTGATCTGGCATCTTTGCCTCAGAACACAGCAAAAGGTACCTTTTAACTAGAAATGATCTAGAACTATCCACCTAGGCTTCTGTGTCATCACATCTCTGGGTCACAACCTGTCTTTTCTTCTATCTGTGTTGTGCTCTGCCTCTGGCCTCTATCCTTTGCTGCCCGTGGCACCTGTATCTCCCAGTGTCCACCGCCCTCTGTCCCCACCCACCCCCATACCCCTGGTGAGAAAGAAGCCACACCTCCATCGTGGATACTCCCCCAGCCAGCAACCCAGCAGTTGGTGTCCGGAAGGAGATGGACGGAGGAATCAGGCAGGCAGATGGGCAGGATGCGTTCAGAGAACTGGATGGCGTGCTCCAGGTGCACCAAGGCGATGTCAGCACGGGCGCCTTTCTTCCAGGAGTACGCAGGGTGGAGCTTCACCCAGGCAATACCCACCTCCTGGGACCTCGGGCCGGGGTTCCCCAGCTGCCAGGCCCCCAGCAGCACAGAGAACAGGGCTGGTTTGTTCGGATGGCTAGAAGGGAGAGGGAGGGGGTGGCATCAGCCAGGAACCACGGGGTGTTCAGGAAGCGTCTGGGAAGGGTTTCTGGGGTAATGGCATATGAAGGCCCCTGGTGAGCAAAAGAGGCTTCTGGGGAGAAGCAGGGACTCTCCTGAGGGACCCAAAACTGGACTGAAGCCTGGAAGCCGGGGCTGTGTGGGCAGCCCAGGGTCTGGGGAATCGAGTGGAGGGGACCGGCTGAGCGTACGTACCCTTTGAAGCAGTGGGCGGCCGTGACCACCCAGCGGTTGGTGAGCAGGGAGCCTGCACAGTGGTGGGTGCCATTCTTCTGGATGCTCACAAGCCAGGGCCACTCAGCATCGGTGCTGTCCTCACCACCCACGATTCGGTTCAGGTGTTGGGGCTTTCCACAGGCTGGGGGACCTGGCGGAGGAGGGGCCGGTGTGTCAGACCCTCAGGCACAATCCTCATCCCTTCCAGCCCCGCTTCCCTGCCTTCAGCACTTAGGCCTGTGCTCCAGTCTCCTCCCACCCTGGCTCCATTCTTTGCTGCCTCTTCCCCGGCCCTTCCACCCTCTGCCCTCCACTCTGGCTCAGCACTTGGTCCTCTAGCCCTTTTACATCCTCGGGCTGCTCACCCCCTCCTGGGCCTCTCTCCTCCACATCCCGACTCTCTGGGCCGCATCCTCACTCTCTGGGCCTCTTTTCCTGCCTGCCCTTCCTCTCCAGCTCAAACACCCTCTTGCCCCACTGCCCGCTTCTGACCTGTCCCCCACAGACAGACACACAGACACTACCCTGCCCTTCAGGCTTCCTCCCTCCTCGCTTCCCTGAGGGCAGCTCTGACTTACCAGCTGTCTTGGCAGCAGCTAGGGTGGCTGAGGGCAAGAGAAAGAAAGGGTCAGGTCGGTGGAGGGGAGCCCTGGTGCCCAGCAATCCTTCCCGGTGGCTCAGTCCCTGGGGCCTTCCAGGCCTCCCCAGGCGGGGCATTTCCTGGAGCCTGGGCAGGACAGACCGAAACCTCAGGCCCTCGGTGTGAGCTGCAGCCTTGGCCTCCCTGCAACTTCCTGTCCAGCCTGTGCCCGGGCTCCATCCAGCCTACCTGGGGGTGAGGGGTCAGCTTCTGGGGTGTCTCACTGAGGTGAGAGGGAGAACCCCCCTCCCAGGCCTTAGGTCTGGATGCCGCTGCCCCAGCAGTGGACCATGCAGACCCAAGAGACAGGAACGGGACATGAAGAGGGTAAATAACAAGCAGAGCTGAGCACACTGAGCACTGACTGCACTAAGCCCTGTCCTGGGCCCTGTAGTGCAGTGTTTTATGTACTCCTCACAGCTGTGGAGGAACCTGAGGCTCAGAGCAGGCAAATGATAGAGAGGGAGAGGGAGAGAGGGAGGTGGGGGAACAAAGCAACAGATGAGAGGGAGAGGAGGGATTCAGGCAGGACCAAGAGGGAGGACAGCTGGGTGGACAATGGGGAAGGGGTGGAGGGGGCAGCAGGCCCTCAGGACTCACCTGGAGCAGCCAGAAGTAGCAGGGAGGTTACAATCCTGAGGTAGTGCCTCCCCAGGGCAGGGAGAGTCTCGGGAACCACCATGGCCACTGCCGACAGGAGAGCTTGGATTCCCTGCAGGCCACCCCAGGTTTTATCCTGTGAGGCAGAATGCTGTCGGACCAGTCTCCCGAGTGAGTGGCTCAGTCCCGCCACCCCGGGCTGTCAGTCACAGGGAAGGGGTGGGGCTTTGGGGAGGAAATAAGCCGTTAAAGTCAGGGGTGGGGCTGGCGGTGGGGTTGGAGGGCTCTAGCTGGGACCCCTACCTCGGGCCTGGATCCGCGGACTCAGGTCTCAGGATCTGGGCTCTGGAGGGGCAGGAGAGGGAACTTGGGCCCTCAGGTCTAGTCTGGGCCTTGACCTTGACTGAGGGGGCAGGGCAGAGAAAGGCCCTTAAGGTTGAAGGGGGGGTGGTCCAGGTAGGGAAGGAAGGCACTCAGACTCTGGGGCCTGGGTCCGCGGTGGCGGGAGCCGTTGGGGAGGCCCTGGGGCCTTGGGTGGGTGACAGCGGGCAAGGGACTGCCCAGAGGCTCCGTAACGGCTCCTGTGACTCAGCGGAAGACCTGACCCAGCCTTGGGCTCGGGGATCCCGTTAACCCACTTGCCAGAAGGCGTGAATCAGACCCCCGGTGGCCACCTGTCCCAGGGACACCTTCCTGTGGGCCCTGTCACTCAGCAGCCTAAGGATTCATCTCTCACCTGGACTTCCAGGAACCCCAGGTGGGGCAGCCAGTTGCCCAGGTGGCTGTGACTGATGCGGCTGCCTGGGGAGGGCTGGGATGCTGAGTCCCCACACCCCACCCCAGCCCCTGTGCTCCCAGGACCACCCCCCTGGACCCCTCCTTGGGGTCAAACGGCTGCTGGGTGATGCTTGAGCGGGGAGCCCAGGTGGGGGTGTGGGAAGCAAAATGCTCCCCCAAGGAATCTGCCCGCGTGATCCTGTAACCCTCACCCTGCAGTCAGGTCTTCCGTGACTCAGTACCCCACACTCCAGACACTCGTGCCCTGAGCAGGAGGAGTCAGGCTTCTTCTGAGAGAGACTGTGTATCTTTGTCCTTCAGTCATTTGATCAACAAAACTTGCGATGGCCCTCGATATGCCTGGGGAGGGGCATGGACATAACAGCAGTTATGGCGTGCGTAGTGAGCCAGGCACCACCTCATTCAGTCTGCAAAGTCCCTTATTATTATTCCCATTCTGCAGATGAGCAAACTGAGGCCACTAAGGGAGGTGAGTGACTTACCCAAGGTCCCGCAGCTGGTGAGGGGAGGAGCCCAGATGTGAACCCAAATTCTAGAGAAGGGCCAACTGGACTCTTGGAGCCCTGAGGGAGCCCAGTTCAGCAGACGGATGGTGACCCGCCCCCTGGGGTCAAAAGTGCTGCGTGGGTGGGAGCCCAGGGGAGGCACCTGATGCCGGCGGGGAGCGGGGGCAGCCAGTGAGGGCTGCCCAGAAAGGAGGACCTTGAAAGGGAGGCTGAAGGAAATGATGGAGTTAACCCTACAGAGGCTGGGGATGGGGACCAGTTGGGGGGGAAGCCCGAGGTCACAGAGAGAGAGTGAGGGCCCGGTGGGTGGCTCGGGGCATTGGGAGGGGCTGCCACCACAGCCCCTGTCCTTTGTGGGCAGACCGCCTACCACAGCTTCTCCTAAGCCCCACAGCTTAGCCAACACACGTTCTGCCCCCAGAGCCTGCCCAGGGGTGGACTCCCCTCCTGCTGTCCACCTCCTCAGGCTGTTAGGGGTTCCAAGAGTCTGTGAGACTCACCTGGAGATCATCGGTACCAAAAAGGATCATCGGTGTGTTTTACTGGCCCCTGCTTGGGTTGGAGGGGCAGGAGGCAACTCAGGATTAAACCGCAGGCCAGAGGTGCCCTGCTGCTGCGTGGAGGCCCCTGCCCCACTCCACCCAAAGACAAGGCAAGGGTGGGGCGCAGGAGCGTGAACAGCTCCTAGCTGACGCATTCACCTCTGTCCCAGGACTGGGGGTGGGGAGACTGCTGGGAAACAGAGTGGCTAAGGTGAGGGGCACCTCCAGTGGGGCCCCAGCAGCAGTCGAGCAGAAATGCCAGCAGGGTGGGGGAAGGGGGCTCCCCGCCACTGCCCTCCCCCACCTGCTGTCTGTCCTGGGTCCACCTCTGTGCCCTGTGGCTGGCCTTGCCCCTCATGCTCTTCCAACCCACTCCCTTCCTGAATCTAAGGCGGTTGGCCTCCCCAGCTCACCCTACAGGCACTTATTGGGCACCTGCTGTATGCCAGGTCCTGTGCTGGGCACTGGGACACGACAATGAATAAGACACATGTCCTATCCTTAGACAGCACACATCTCCCCAGGGGTGGGAGGCAGTGAGCAAGTAATGACCGCAAGGGGTCATGGGGGGATGGGCACAGAGGCCTGGGACTCAGGTAGGAGTGTCAGGGAAGGAGGGGGCTGTAGGCGTGGACCCTGGAGGGCCATCCTGAGGGTGGGTGCTGTGTGCTGCGACTCTCAGAGGAGAGGGACGGTGAGGAGGTTCCCCATGGATCCTCGGGATCTAGGTTGGTACCTAGTGCACACTGGGTCTCAATGGATATTTGTTGAATGAATAAACAAATGAGGAAGAAGTGAGTCTGGAGAATTCCACTGGGGACCGACTGCTTCAGCCTCTTGCCTCTCCAGTTCCTCTGTGTTCCAGCTCTTTGTGCCATTCATGCCACCTGGATCACTTCCCAGGTGATCCAAGGGGCAGGCATGTGCCCCAAGATGTTTCTGTCCTCGTGATGGGGTGGCCAGGAAGATAGTCCCAAGGGGAAGGGCCCGGGAAGAACCAGGGGAAGTCCAGAAAAGCCAGTGAAGACTTCCTGGCACAAGTCCTGGAAGAGGGCCCCACAGACCGGCTCCCCAGTTCCCAAGGAGTGGAGACCTTGGTATGATTCAATATTCATTCAAACAGAATATTCATTGTGCCCACGGTATGCCAGACCTATGCCAGGCATCGTGGCTGGGCATCTCTTCGCCGGGGCAGGAGATGGATGGGCTGCCCACCCTGCCACCCACTATCCGTGTCCCTGCCAGGCCGTCTCAGGACCACTGGTGATTTTGCAGGGAGCTGGGGGTGACAGATATGGCTGCAGAGGCCTCAGAGGGCATAGCAGCGGGAGCTCAATCCAGAGAAGTGACTCACTGCCCCCCTTCTCTCAGCATCTCAGATGTGGGCACCGGAGTCTGGCAGATATCTGATCAGGGGTATCCGTTCATTATCCAACCAAATCTACTGAGCACCTACTGCGATACGGCTGTGAACAAACCAAAGACAATCCTGCCCTCACGGCAGGGACACCAGGGGAAACAGAATAAACAACATAAATAAGTAAATCATTTAGTTTAATAGATGATAAAGTCTATGGGGAAAACCAAAGCCGGAAGGGACTCGGGTGGGGGTGGGAATGGGAGGGGGAACAGGAGGTGGGGTGTGGCATTTTGGGGTTTGTAATCTTACATCAGGAGCCCAGGGAAGAAGTGCAAACCTTCAGCTGAGACTTGCAGGAGAGGGGCAGAGGCGGGTGTGGTCAGAGACCATTCCAGCCGCAGGAAGAGCAAACTCAAAGGCTTGGTGGGTGGAATGGAGGATTCCAGTGGCAAAGGAGAGGCACAGGGGCTAAGGGGGCCTGGCCTGGCCACCCGGCCTCCCTGTGTAGGTGACACTGAGCCTGGCTTCAGAGGATGAGTTGCGGACACTAGGAGAAGAGGTGGGGAGAGCCATCCAGGGTGAGGGGCCAACCAGCTCAGGGCACAGGGACAGGGTACTCGGGGTAGAGGTCACCAGACCACCAGGGTCCTCGTGGGCCCAACCATATAAGGGAGCCTTGGCTTTAGGGCAGGAGCCCTGCACAGAAACCCAGCAGAGAGCGTTGGCCACGGGAACTGCTCTCTCCTCTGAGGCTCATTTTCATGCAGTTCTGGCCCTGGCTTGGAGGTTGCGAGCTGTTTTCTGTAAGGAGAGGCTGGATCTCTGAGCTGGAGAGGGGAGCCAGGGTGGGGTGGGGGTCATGCTGAACTCCAGGCAAGCCACTTGGCTCTGAGATCAGCACTGCATTCCAGGTGTGGAATCCAGCCTTCCAGTGGGTTTGGTCAGACCCGCACTGCTGTGTTTTTTAAATTGGGCAAATCCACATTAAAAAACAAATCTGGGGGCTTCCCTGTCGGTCCAGTGGTTAAGACTCCATGCTTCCAATGCAGGGGGCACGGGTTTCACCCCTGGTTGGGAAACAAAGATCCCACAAGCCAGGCAGCGCAGCCAAAAAAAAAAAAAATCTGAATTTTGACTAATGCTGTTGTGAACATGAGTGTACAAATGTTTTTCTGAGTCCCTGCTAAAACAGATGTTTGCACACCCATGTTCACAGCAGCATTATTCTCAGCAGACAAAAAGGTGAAACAACCCAGTGTCCATCGATGGATGAATGGATAAACAAAAGGGGGACCATTATGTACTGTTCAGCATGAAAAGGAAAGAAGCACTGACACATGCTACAACATGGATGGACCTTATGCTGAGTGAAATAAGCCAGACACAAAAGGACAAATACTGTATGATTCCACCTATATGAGGTCCCTAGAGCAGTTAAATTCATAGCAACAGAAAGTAGAGGGTGGGTGCCAGAGACTGGGGGAGGGGGGGTCGGAGTTAGTGTTTAATGGGAAAGGAGTTTGCTCAAGAAGATGCAAGTTCTGGAGATGGATGGTGGTGATGGTTGCACAGCACTGTGAATGTATGTAATGCCATTGGACTGTACACTTAAAAATGGCTAAAATGATAAATCTTATGTATATTTCACTACAATTAAAAAATGGAAAAAGAAATCTGAATATCCACTGTTTCATGAACCTCAGAAGCTGTGGCAACACTGGGCCCCGCTGGGCTGAGAGGCCTGATTCCAGTCCAGCCCCACTTACCCACCCGCACTCCGTGGTTTGGGCCAGCCAGGGCACCGCGTCTTTGGGTATCTCCTGCGCTCGGAGGGCAGGGCTTGGGACAGAACAGATGCTCCATCCCTGCCGGGTGACTCAAGTAAGCTCCCAGAGCAAGCAGAGCTCCGAAGGAGCCAGGGACATAGCAGCTGCTTCTTCCAACCTGGCCTCAGTTTATGCATCTGTGCAGAGGCCTGTCAGCCCCGCTAAGTCTGTCATGACTGCTCAGGCTGAGCCGACTGAGCAACAGCCAGGCTGTGCTGTCTGCAGGCGAGTTTTTCCAGGGCCCTAATGGTTTTGAGGAACCTGGCCTGGCTGGTCTCCAGGACACTGCTCACCAGCTGGCATTTCATCACCTTCCCGAGGGGACATCCTTCCATCTAACCACTCCTGAACTGTCCTAGGAGTTCGGCTGTCACTCGGGGCTCCCTGCCTCTTGGAGACTGGGGTGAAGAACGCTCTTAGTCATGGAGGAAAAGAGACATTTCCAGTGATGTTTGGAAAGTTCTCCCCATCCCAAAAGCCCGGGTCCCCCTCAGAGCCTCACCACGACTCCTATGGCCCTAGGCCTCGCATTTCCTCTACCTCTGCCCAGGCTCCTCAAGGCCCTCTCGGTTCTGCTTACCCCAGTCCCAGCCCCAGAGTTCTGTTTCTTCTTCCTTCCACGAGAAACTCAGCTTCATCGGTGCACACCGAATCCTTTCGCCATCTTCAGGCTCTCGGACCCTGGGCTGTGTAGTCCAGGCACTCCCCACCCGCACCCCCCACCTCAAATTCTGCGAAATAAAATTTTCTCCATCTTATAACAGCATTGCCTGTCCTCTTGACATTTCCTCAAAATGGAAGTTGAGCATCGCCCTCCTTGCCAGCCTTCCTTTCTGTAGTCTTAGGGGTCCCTCCTCCCCAGTCCCTTCCTCAACCCCATACTTTCTAAACACAGAGCCCCTCCTTGACCCACACGACTGTCTGACTCTTTGAATGCTGGACATCCAGGGTCCAGGTGTTAATAGTGTGACTCCATGTATCTTCACTCTGGTTAATGTCTTCCTGGAATATAGAGCATTGTTCATTCTCGTGGTCCACTGAGACTTTCAGCACTTTTTAAAAAACTGCACTTATACCTGTTCCTCCATTCCTTAGTGGTCCATCTCTTTCTCGATGGCAGGTCTCCATGTCAGCTTCCTCCAGAGTTTTCCTTCCATGGCTTAGAGCATTCTCCTAGGTTTTGCTCATAACCTATTCCTTCTTCGGAAAAGTTGGCTGTACGTCAGAATTCTTAGAGCACGTTTTCCCCATTGACTCCTGTTGTTCTGGAAAAATATCCCACCAGCCTGGCTGGGAATCACCAGGGAGGAAGGTGGCCAGTCATCCTACAGAAATGTCATTGGAAAGGTCTCCTTTCCTCCATGACTAAGAGCGTCCTTCACCTAAAAAAAAAAAAAATCTGAATTTTGACTAATGCTGTTGTGAACATGAGTGTACAAATGTTTTTCTGAGTCCCTGCTAAAACAGATGTTTGCACACCCATGTTCACAGCAGCATTATTCTCAGCAGACAAAAAGGTGAAACAACCCAGTGTCCATCGATGGATGAATGGATAAACAAAAGGGGGACCATTATGTACTGTTCAGCATGAAAAGGAAAGAAGCACTGACACATGCTACAACATGGATGGACCTTATGCTGAGTGAAATAAGCCAGACACAAAAGGACAAATACTGTATGATTCCACCTATATGAGGTCCCTAGAGCAGTTAAATTCATAGCAACAGAAAGTAGAGGGTGGGTGCCAGAGACTGGGGGAGGGGGGGTCGGAGTTAGTGTTTAATGGGAAAGGAGTTTGCTCAAGAAGATGCAAGTTCTGGAGATGGATGGTGGTGATGGTTGCACAGCACTGTGAATGTATGTAATGCCATTGGACTGTACACTTAAAAATGGCTAAAATGATAAATCTTATGTATATTTCACTACAATTAAAAAATGGAAAAAGAAATCTGAATATCCACTGTTTCATGAACCTCAGAAGCTGTGGCAACACTGGGCCCCGCTGGGCTGAGAGGCCTGATTCCAGTCCAGCCCCACTTACCCACCCGCACTCCGTGGTTTGGGCCAGCCAGGGCACCGCGTCTTTGGGTATCTCCTGCGCTCGGAGGGCAGGGCTTGGGACAGAACAGATGCTCCATCCCTGCCGGGTGACTCAAGTAAGCTCCCAGAGCAAGCAGAGCTCCGAAGGAGCCAGGGACATAGCAGCTGCTTCTTCCAACCTGGCCTCAGTTTATGCATCTGTGCAGAGGCCTGTCAGCCCCGCTAAGTCTGTCATGACTGCTCAGGCTGAGCCGACTGAGCAACAGCCAGGCTGTGCTGTCTGCAGGCGAGTTTTTCCAGGGCCCTAATGGTTTTGAGGAACCTGGCCTGGCTGGTCTCCAGGACACTGCTCACCAGCTGGCATTTCATCACCTTCCCGAGGGGACATCCTTCCATCTAACCACTCCTGAACTGTCCTAGGAGTTCGGCTGTCACTCGGGGCTCCCTGCCTCTTGGAGACTGGGGTGAAGAACGCTCTTAGTCATGGAGGAAAAGAGACATTTCCAGTGATGTTTGGAAAGTTCTCCCCATCCCAAAAGCCCGGGTCCCCCTCAGAGCCTCACCACGACTCCTATGGCCCTAGGCCTCGCATTTCCTCTACCTCTGCCCAGGCTCCTCAAGGCCCTCTCGGTTCTGCTTACCCCAGTCCCAGCCCCAGAGTTCTGTTTCTTCTTCCTTCCACGAGAAACTCAGCTTCATCGGTGCACACCGAATCCTTTCGCCATCTTCAGGCTCTCGGACCCTGGGCTGTGTAGTCCAGGCACTCCCCACCCGCACCCCCCACCTCAAATTCTGCGAAATAAAATTTTCTCCATCTTATAACAGCATTGCCTGTCCTCTTGACATTTCCTCAAAATGGAAGTTGAGCATCGCCCTCCTTGCCAGCCTTCCTTTCTGTAGTCTTAGGGGTCCCTCCTCCCCAGTCCCTTCCTCAACCCCATACTTTCTAAACACAGAGCCCCTCCTTGACCCACACGACTGTCTGACTCTTTGAATGCTGGACATCCAGGGTCCAGGTGTTAATAGTGTGACTCCATGTATCTTCACTCTGGTTAATGTCTTCCTGGAATATAGAGCATTGTTCATTCTCGTGGTCCACTGAGACTTTCAGCACTTTTTTAAAAACTGCACTTATACCTGTTCCTCCATTCCTTAGTGGTCCATCTCTTTCTCGATGGCAGGTCTCCATGTCAGCTTCCTCCAGAGTTTTCCTTCCATGGCTTAGAGCATTCTCCTAGGTTTTGCTCATAACCTATTCCTTCTTCGGAAAAGTTGGCTGTACGTCAGAATTCTTAGAGCACGTTTTCCCCATTGACTCCTGTTGTTCTGGAAAAATATCCCACCAGCCTGGCTGGGAATCACCAGGGAGGAAGGTGGCCAGTCATCCTACAGAAATGTCATTGGAAAGGTCTCCTTTCCTCCATGACTAAGAGCGTCCTTCACCAGTCAAGCACACTGCTCTTCCTCCTACCCAGGACCAGCTAGAATGACTCTCACTGCAACACTGAGAAATCAGTCTGGAAGGACTGCAATTCCTCTGCACCAGGAAACAGAGAGGGGAGCCCCATGCTGGGAAGGGCTGAGCCCAGATGGAGCCTGATGGGAAGAGTTGAGCTGGGAAGGGCAGAGGGAGTGGGCACGCTGGGCAAACTGCCTTGTTAGGTGCCCATCGCCGGCCTGGGCCACTTCTAGCACTCTTGGTGACTCATCAAAGACTCGCAGACCTAGGAGTTGTGAGGTCAGAGGTCATGGCCAAGGGCTCATGGAGAGGAAGTGACTGTACAGAATTAACTTCGGCTAGGGGTAGGTGGAGAATGAGAGGCCCCCAGTTCCATAGGTGAGCTGGACACAGAGCTGGAGTCTGCAGGCCTGCCTGTGGGGTACCTACTGAGCCATGAGCTGGGCAGCCACGTGATGCTGGCCAGAGAGGAGGCGTGGAGAAACCAGCTCCAGCATCCCCTGCAGGGTGGAGAGCCACCTGCCTCCAGCCACGTTCCTCCTCCCCCATCAACCCTCCAGGGAAATAAGTGACTGTCCTAATTACTGCTAATGAATGGCTTCTGGGTAAGTCAGAGTGTGGACGTTTCTCTTGCCAGGAGGACAGACAACTCTGGGGGAGTCAGTTGGCAGCTGGGATTGGGATACCCCTGATCTAGGGGCCCAGGGAGAGAGACACCCCCCACTTGCAGTCCATAGCTGTGCCTCCAAGACACAGGCTGGGTACTGGGGATCTGGATTCCCACCAGGCATCTTTAACTAGGAATCTGGAGGTTCCCTCAAATTCAGACACTCCCCAGGCACCATGTCTCAGAAAACGGCACCACCGTGCACCCAGTTGCTCAAGCCACACGCCTGCGAGCCATCCTTGATTTAGCCTTTTCCTCCCCACCCATAACCAATTGTAAAGGAAAAACTCCTTTCCTGTACACATAGAATACTTTTGACACCAGGTGTGTGGGTTTTTCCACCACAAGCAATTCTCTAATTCTCTGTGGACACCAACTGTGTGTCCTACAATTTAACTCAATTCTGACACTAACTGGAGTTTGTGCAGACGCCACAGGTTAAAGCCTCAGTCCCATAAGACTCCCCCCATCTCAGATGCCAATCACAAGTGGTGGGTCCTCAGGTCACCTGCACTTGTCTGACGTGGCTACAAATTTGGAGTTCCCAGGAACCCCCTCCTCAGGTTTGATAATTTACTATAACGACTCAACATAACTCAGGGAAACACTTATTTACATTTACCAGTTTATTATACAATAAAGGACACAGATGCACAGCCAGGTGAAGAGGCGCATGGGGCAAAGTCCGGAAGGGTCTCGACTGCAGGAGCTTCTGTCCCCATGGATCTGGAGTGTGTCACCTGCCTTGCATGTGGATGTGTTCCCCAACCTGGATGCCTTCCAAACCCTGTACTTTAGGGATTTTTATGGAGGCTCGTCACGTGGGCACAATCCATTACTAACTCAATCTCCAGCCCCTCCCCACTCCCCAGAAGATGGGAGATGGGGTTTAAGGTTTCAAGCTTCTTATCACGGCTTGGTCTTTCTGGTGACCAGTCCCCATCCAGGAGCCAAAGAGGCCACCAAGAATTATCTCATTAGAACAAAAGATGCTCCAATCACCCAGGAATTCCAAGGGCTTCAGGAATGGGGGTGAGGGGGGCAGAGACCAATATATATATATATTTGCAGTGTAAGTGTCTGACATTAAGCTTTTGGTTGCTGGGGCATCCATTTCAAGACATCCATCTCGAATGAACACATCGCCAGCTGTGCAACACAGCTACTAGCTGACAACCAGATAAGGAGCCAGGCGGCCCTGCACATGAAGGATTAGAAAGGTTTAGAAAGCCCTGAGTGACCTACATAACTGACCCTGGAGTGACCCCACTTTTCCCTTCCTGAACCCAAATTCCCACTCTTAGGTTTTATTTATTTATTTATTGGCCTTGCCGAGAGGCTTGCGGGATCTCAGTTTCCTGACCAGGGATTGAACCTGGGCCATGGTAGTGAAAGGGCTGAATCCTGACCACCAGACCACCAGGAACTCCCCCAACTCTCAGCTTTTAAATTCGGCCATGAATTAGAATTTAAATCCGACAAAGAGTGAAGCCGGGAAACCCCAGCCTCCTCACTCTTGGACCCTATTAAAGACAGAGCCCCCTGTCCACATCCCCCATCCCCCCCCACCCTCGACCTCGCTGTGTGGCCCTAGGGTGTACGGTGTGCCCTCCAGGACCTGTGAGTAATAAATCTGGTTTCTTTCCAAAGTTTCCTGAGGGTTGTTGCTAAGGTGTGTCTTGCAATCATAATAAGAACCACAAGGGCCAGCCCAGCCACAACACGTCTTGTGAAGGCCTTGCCATGTTGTGGGGCTAGGAGAAGGGCTCAGGCACCCCTCGCCACCAGCGTTACTACTGATAGGCTGAGCCCAACACAGCAATACTTCTTACTTCCCACCAATCCATCGGCACGTCCTGGTGTCTCCAGCCCAGAACAAGCGAGTGGGAGAGCCCAGGCCTTCTCCCCCACCCCACAACCCCGGCACAGGCCCGCCAGCCCCCCTCCTGGTGGGTCCTGGGTCCCCTACAGGCTCTTCTCCCACAGCAACCAGAGATGTTTAACAGAACACCAACTAGGTCACGGCATCTCCCCATTAAAAACCCTAGCGGTGCTCACGGCACTTAGGAGATCTCAAATCCTTGCATCTCCTCCCTGCAGGTGCTTCAGCATCCACCCGTGCTGACCTCTTCCCCTTCCTGTCCTCACTCCTGGCTCACGCCCAGCCCCATTGGGCCTCTATTTCTTCTTGGCCCTTTGCACGTGCTGCTCCATCTAACCGGAAGGTCTTGACCACACCTTCAGAGCAGGCACCTTCTCTTTGGCCTTAGTTTAAGTGACACCCTGTTATTCTTTTTTTAAAAAATTAACTAATTAATAAACTTGGCTGCGCCGGGTCTTAGTTGTGGCACGCAAGATCTTCGTTGCCACGTGCGGGACCTTTAGTTGTGGCATGGGAACTCTTAGTTGTGGCGTGTGGGATCTAGTTCCCAGACCAGGGATAGAACCCAGGCCCCCTGCATTGGGAGCACGTAGTCTTAGCCACTGGACCACCAGGGAAGTCCCTCTGTTATTCTTTTACACAGCCCTGTTGGGAAAAGTGTGGAAGACTTGAAATGGGCAAATGAGATGCCTGGATGGCCTTCCAAGGCAAGCTGGAGCCTCCAGGGATCATCCGATCCCATAGGGGAGTGCACCTTTGTTTGTCTCTGTTGAGGAGGCTATTTGACAGCTCTGTGGAGACAGAAGTTAATTGGCAGAAAACTGATAGTAATGCCAATAATTCCTGCTCCTAGAAAGCAAGTCACATCTCACCAATGCTACTGATTACCCTGTGAGGATGGACAGCATTGCTGGTTGGCATTCTCGTCATCCTGTGGAAGAGATGATTCCAAACGTTACATTCCTTGCTTTAGGCTACTGAGCAGTCTTCCATCCATTATTAGTAAATTGATTTCAGCATTCCTCATTTCCCATGTATATGTCGCTTCTTCAGATTCTCTTTTAAACCAGTTTTAACATCTTGATGGTTTCCTCCTTCATTAATGAGTTAAAATCTTTGATACATGCCACTCTTATATTTATTTGAAAGTCATGCTTTTACCTTTTTTGAAAATTACACTTTTAACAGCTCACTGTTATACCCACAGTGCTTGGCACGTAGCAGCTCCCACTTTTGCTGAGTCAATTGATGACTTAATTAAATGAAACAGTATGCAACTTTTTTCCTAACTGATAAAACAGGCTATGGATTCTATTTTTACCCTTTTATATTATTGGAATCATGCTACTACATTATTTTAATCTGTTTTCTAAATGTAATATATTTTGGTATCTTCCCATGCCAGTAAACTATTTTCATAACATGAAAATTAACACTGGACATTCATTCTTTTTACTACTGTACAGAATGCTTCATTAAACAATTTTATTCAGAAATCTTTGAAAAACATCTCTGATTATTTCCACAAGTTATATTCCTAATAGAGATATTGCTAGGTCAAAGGTTATAAACTTATATACAGCTTTTAGCATGTATTATCAAACTACTCTCTGTTCTAAAATTGTATAGTGATTTATTTTCCTTTCCTTTCTTTACCATAGAAAGATGAAATGCAAATATTTTTCCCTCATATCCTGGCAGAGTTTCAAGATCCCGTCTTTCTTGCCCTCGAGGAAAAGGGAACTAGTTTTCCAGGTGTTAATAACTTGGTCACAAGACTTACCTTGCCCTCAGGTCTGCTGGGAAAGACAAGAGGAGACAGGAAATGCTTCACTGAGGAACAGAAAAGGGGAAGGAATTCCCCCAGTCTAAATGAAGGAAAGACCAGCAAAGTTCCATGTGAGGGCGCAGCTCAAAGGCTCAGGAGCCCCAAGGAGCCCAGGCTTCACCGGGAGACCCCAACCATCAGGTGCCGGGGCCTGGGAGTGCCCAGAGAGGACCCACCTGATCAGAATTTACTCCTCACCCATGCCTGCCCTGAACTGGGCTGCGCTGCCAACCTCCACTTGTGCCATCTCCACGCTTCCCTAGCAAAGCAGATATCCAGCCAGGACGCTCTGAGGGGGCCCAAATGAATGTCACCTACAGGCTGTAAATAGTTGCTTCCTCAAGCCCCCGACTGCCCCTTAATGCCGCTGCTCCAGCCCTCCTCTAGACCCCCAAAGGGAGTAATTAAAGGGTTAATACTGGGGACTTCCCTGGCAGTCCAGTGGTTAAGACTGTGCTTCCAATGCAGGGGGTATGGGTTTGATCCCTGGTTGGGGAACTAAGACCCCACATGCCACTCAGCATGGCCAAAAAATGAAAAAAAAAGGGGGGGGGGGTTAATGCCTGTTGAGACAGGGGACCTCCAAGGGTCTCCAGCCAGCCTTTTCTGATTGTTTCCTGCCTGTAAAGAACTGGTTGTTCAATATTTTTTATGTTGCCCCTGCACCTGTCCTGGGGATGGGGAGGGGGCCAATGGGAGCAGTGCAGGAACTGACCTGAACAAGCCCCAGACTCCCTGAGCTGGGATAGTGGTTACTGTCATCTTCATTTCTCCTGCTTTCTTTCCCAACCTGATTAATCCTCTGAGTCCTTCCCAACTTTGCTTCCCATGGGACCAGTCTCTCTCTCACAGCTGTCCTAGGCCCACAGTTCCCAGGGCAGCCCACACTGCTAAGGGCTGACGCTGCTCCAGAATCATCTGCACCTCAGTTGCAACTTCTGGCACTCAACACGTGAACTCACTTCAGCCTCCTTATCCTGCTCAAAGCACCGTCTTCCCCACCATACCTAGGAGGAAATGAGCTCAGAGAGGGGAGGAGCTCACCCCAATTCACATGACTGGGAAGTAGGAAGTCCAGGAGTCAAACACCCCAGGGCCATTTTAAGACCTTGATAAGCCTGGAACATTTGTAACCTTGAAGCCTCCACCACATGGCATCAAACACGTGAACGTGCACCTCCCTTTACCAAGTAAATGCAATGACCCTGTTACTATATGCGTTCAGTCGCAGTTGGCAAGTGAACACAGTGATATGTTGGAGACATTTAATAAACATCTATTCGTTTCGATTTGGCAGCTCCCTTTTCGGATTTGAGAGTAAGAATTATTTTTCAAGACGCAGACAGTTTTGTAAGCCCCACCGTGCTGTAATACTGAAAGGCTCCAACAGGCTGCATCCCTGGTC
>NW_020174705.1:2339918-2357021 GCF_003031525.2 Neophocaena asiaeorientalis asiaeorientalis | reverse complement strand
ATACAGGATTCCTCTGGGTGCAAATAGCAGAGGACTGTGACTCACACTGGCTGAGGCAAAATAACGACTATTACTGTGAGTCTACTTATTCCCGGAAACACCTGCCCGGGAGGACAAAAGGTGCAAATAACTTTACGCCTTGACTTCAGAAAAATCCATCAAAAATGGCACCACTTTTTAACAGGTAACATCAAACAACTGTTGAAGCTCCAAGGCTCTGAAACCCTCACCTCGCTGAGACGACAAATCCTAAACTACTGTGACCAACAACCTTAAACTATATAACATGATTCTTACCCAATCCTCATTAAGGTCCACCTTAAACCAGACCCCCAAACCTCACTATCTCAACTTTGCCCTTCCCACCTCCTCTCCACTAAGGACTCTTTCAAGATGCTGCTCTCCCTGAACAAGGGAAGCAACAAACTCAGTTCTGTCTTTGCAACAGGCTGATTGGATAGTACTTTCAAGGAGCCAGCATTTGACGAGGGAAACAGGACCAACACGGTGGGCCGAGCCCAGCTGGGCCAGACGCAGCACTGGAGTAAATCTCCCTGGAGGGGTGGGCACTACCTGCTAAAGAGAAAGAAAGGGAACAGATGTCTGGGAGCCAAACAACAGTGTCTACTGCAGTAACCCATGCCCAGCCGGGTTAAATGCCTTGCCCAAGGCCACGCAGACTGTTGGCATAAGAGCTGGGAGGAGAACGCAGGCCTTCTGGCGAGCAGGCCATTGCCCTCGTCCGCACCCACACCGGAAGCCTGGGAAGCCTCCTTCCCTGATCTCCCAGGTGCTGCTGCCTCAGGGTGACCCAGGAGGAAGCTCCTGTTCCTCGTCCCTCCGCATGAATCTGCACTAGTCCAGGAAAATATAAGCTAATTGCCCACTGATTAATTAATGACCTAGAACCGCTCTGGAACCTCAGCAGGCGGAACCATGATCACTGCGAGGGGGATGCCGGGAAGGCGGCGGCTGGGCCGATTTCCGGCCTCAGAGGCTGCCGGGTGTGGGCTTTGGAACGAGGGCAGCCGCGTTGGGGGCGGCCCTTCCGCGCCCCAAGACCCCTGCCAGCGTCCCCCGGGGCCTGGACGCGCCCGAAATAGAAGGAAAAGCGTCTTCATGGCCCAGGAGCCTAGCAGGTGCCGCGGACCGCAGCGGTCTTCGACTCCGACCCCGGCTGCCTATCAGACTGTGTCTGTCGCCCCCAAGTGGCCGTGTGGGGGACTTGAGCCGGAGTTTGCTGCTCCCCACCTGAGCCCCATTCCTCCTCCTGCCTTTGTTCCCCAGCGCCTTGGAAGAAGTAAAATACGAACCATCAAAAATGAGAGGAAAAAAAAAAAAAAAAAAAAATGAGAGGAGACGGCTTCCCTCGTGGCTCAGTGGTTAAGAATCCGCCTCATTGTAGGGGAGACGGGTTCAAGCCCTGGTCCGGGAAGAACCCACATTCTGCGGAGCAACTAAGCCAGTGCGCCACAACTACTGAGCCTGCGCTCTAGTGCCGGCAAGTCACAACTACTGAAGCCCGCGAGCCACAGCTACTGAAGCCCGCGCACCTAGAGCCCGTGCTCCGCAACAAGAGAGGCCACCGCAATGAGCCCTCGCACCGCAACGAAGAGTAGCCCCCGCTCGAAGAGTAGCCCCCGCTCACCACAACTGGAGAAAGCCCACACGCAGCAGTGAAGACCCAATGCACCCAAAAATAATAAATAAATTAAAAAAAATTTTTTTTTAATGAGGAGACTGTGTTCAGGAGTTTTGCAAGCTGGATGTTCAATACATTATCTTTTAAAAGTCATTGTTGGGGACTTCCCTGGTGGTCAAGAGCCCGCGCTCCCAATGCAGGGGGCCAGGGTTCGATCCCTGGTCAGGGAACTAGATCCTGCATGCCGCAACTAAAGATCCCACATGCTGCAACTAAGACCCAGTGCAGCCAAACAAATATATATTTTTTTAAAAGTCATCGTTAGAAGTTGTAGTATATAAACCTACAATTAAATTATATTCAAAAATGTAGCAAATAATCAAAATTCATTGCTTTCTATTTATTTTACGATTATCTATGTTCTTGAGGTTTTTGTGTCTATTATATCCGTATGGTGGAAATACCATACAATGATGTGCTACTGTACATTTATTTCTGACTCCACATTCAGTGACCCTGTTGGTAACTTGACATCATCCATAATGGGAGTATTTACACCACAGAAATTGGCAAACTCTAGAAATCAGTCCCCACCCCCCCAACCCCCAACTCCCACCAGGGTCAAACATTCACCAGCACACCACTTGAGTCAGACAATGGTGGGGTGCACAGAGAACAAGGCCCATGTCTTTTGGGGGGCCAGCACAGGAACATAATCAGTTTTATCAAGGCCCAGCACAGGTCCTGACCATGGTGCTCAATGAATGAGGAAGGGAGGGAGGGAGAAAATTATGTGCTAAACTGGGCTCTCTGTAAATTTTCTTAAGATCAGCTTACCTAACCTTGATTGTGCGTCTTACCTGACCTTTCCCCGGTTGACCTAACAGTCCTCACTGCACGGCGTGCAAGGCCTTGAATGCCAACAATTGAGATAGTTTCCCTGGTGAAGGTCAGCCAAGGAAGGATTTTGAGTTGGGGATGATATAATTCAAATTTTGCTTTAGGATGAGAATCAGGCCTGTGTGCAGGACAGGCTGAAGAGAGGAAGGAACAGAAACCAGGAGACCAGACTGTTTATTCAAGACTTGGCTCAGCACTCAGGACCTGTGTAGGGGCAAGGCTGTGGAGAGGAATGTAAATCATAATCCATGGCCCCAGGGAGTTCAACCTTATGGTGCAAGAGATAGTAAACTGACGATTACTATGAGTGTGATAAGTGCGTTGAAAAAGGCAGTTCAAAGTGCCAAAGGGTGACATTCTTTCTGGAGGAGGCAAAGAAGCTGTGACCCAGCCCTGACAAGTAGGGCTTGTAGGCAGAGGGAAGTTATCAAAAGAAGGAAGAGGGGTGGGTCCCAGGCTGAGAGAACTGCCCAGGCAAAGGCCTGGGTTTGTAGAGGGCCTTGGAGATTTGGCTGGAACAGGAGGGCTAAGAGGAGGGTGATGGGAGATGGATCTGGAAAAGCACTGGTGTTCTCACTGCTGAGGCTGAGCAGGAATGGTTAGTGCAGGGGCAAAGAGCAAGTCCTGACAGAATGGGATGGGGGATGCTCTGTGTATTCTCCTGTTGTGAGCTCCATGTCTGCAGCAACATGACGTTTCAGCCACATCTCCTATCTTCCTTCTGTGATCCAGCCAGGAAGGAATACTGATTCCCAGTATGGCTGAAGGCTCCTGACTCCATACCTGGCCCATGCTGCTCTTATGACCAAAGTTCTCTTCAAACACACATATTCTCTCCATCTATCTATCTCTCTGTCTCTCTGTCTCTCACTCACACACACACACACTCCATTTTGGAAATTTTATACAACTTTTATCATCTAGCTGGATGGCTAGATTCAAAGTCAGTCCCCTGAGATTCTTTTTTTAAAAAAATTTTTGGACAAACTCAAAAAATAAAACTGCCTTTGAACAGCTTTATGTTTGATACATTAAAATTTTCAATTTTTTTGATGTTTGCATTTTGTTTCTGTATTCTGGGGCTATAAATATATTCTATATTTTCTTCCAATATGTTTCTATAAACATATCATCACATTTTTATGAATGATATGAAGTACAGATATACTATTTTCCAAATATATTAGCTAATTTTTTTCAAGGATGCTGACTGAATAACCTTTTCATTCCCCACTGATTTGAAGTGACATTGACATAAGATACATTTATGTATATGTGTTAGGGTAAAATTCATTCACATATCTGTTATGTTTTAACCAGGGAAGCAGAACCTCCATGAGCAATATAAAATAAGGAATTAATTGTAGAGATCACGTTTTACATGATTGTGGGAGTAAGGGGGAAAGCCTATGGAAGGCTGGCTGCCTCTTCATCTACAACTGCTAAAGTCAGAGAAATCAGAAAATCAGAAAAAGAGTTAAGGGGGAAGCAAGGGAGAGCGAGGACAAACTGGAACCACATCTGTCTCTCTCTGCCTCTACCCTTGATAACATAATGACTTGCAGAAGGAGCTGGTGCCCTTCACCTTGAATCTGCAAATGTGCCTGGCTCAGGACACTGAGAAGCTAGTGGAAGAGACTTGGTGAGAGCTGCAGGAGCCATGGACCTGCTGCTGACCAAAGGAGCTCAGCAGATCAGTGACCATGTGCATGAGCTAGTGAGGACTCATCCCTGCACTGACCTCAGAGCTTCATTGCTGCTTCAAGAAGATATAACAATTATAAATATATATGCACCCAATATTGGAGCACTTATATATATAAAATAAATATTAGCAGAACTAAAAGGAGAAATAGACAGTGATACAGTTATAGTAGAGGACTTCAATATCCTACTTTCAACAACTGATAGATCATTCAGACAGAAAAACAATAAGGAAATACTGGACTTGAATAACACTATAGACCAATGGACCTAGCAGACATATACAGAACATTCCATCCAAAACCAGAAGAAGACACATTCTTTACAAGGCACATGGAACATTCTTCAGGAGAGATTATATATTAGGTCACAAAACAAGTCTTAACAATTTTAATAAGATTGAAGTCATATCAAGTATCTTACCTAAACACAATGGTATGAAACTAGAAATCAAAAATAGGAAAGGGCTTCCCTGGTGGCGCAGTGGTTGAGAATCTGCCTGCTAATGCAGAGGGTTCGAGCCCTGGTCTGGGAAGGTCCCACATGCCGCGGAGCAACTAGGCCCGTGAGCCACAACTACTGAGCCTGCGCGTCTGGAGCTTGTGCTCCGCGACAAGAGAGGCCGCGACAGTGAGAGGCCCACGCACCGCAATGAAGAGTGGCCCCAGCTCGCTGCAGCTAGAGAAAGCCCTCACACAGAAACGAAGACCCAACACAGCCAAAAATAAATAAATAAAATTAAAAGTCCAGTTCCTTCCTAACTCTACTAAAAAAAAAAATAGGAAAAAAATTTATAAATATGTGGAAATTAAATGATATACACCTGTACAACCAACCAATGGGTCAAAGAAGAAATCAAGAGGGAAATAAAAAACTATCTTGAGACAAACACAACATACCAAAACTTATGGGATTCATCAAAAACAATCCTGAGGTAAGTTAAGAGTGATAAACACCTACATTAAGAAAAAAGAAAGATCTCAAACAATCTAACTTTACACCTCAGGGAATTAGAAAAAAGAAGGAAAAATAAGTCCAAAGTTAGCAGATGTAAGGAAATAAAGATTAGAGATAAATTTCAAAGACACTAGAAAGACAATTAAAAAGATCAACAAAACTAATAGTTGGGGTTTTTTAAAAAGATAAAACTGACAAACCTTTAGCTAGACTAACAAAGAAAAAAAGGGAGGAGACATTACAACTGATACTACAGAAATATAAAGCATCATAAGAGACTGCTATGAACAACTATACGCCAACAAATTGTATATAACCTATAAGAAGTGGATAAAATCCTAGAAACATGCAACCTATCAAGACTGAATCATAAAGAAATAGAAAATCTGAACAGCCCAATTGCAAGTAAGGTAATTGATGCAGTAACCAAAGACCTACCAACAAAGAAAAGCCCAAGACCAGAAGCCTTCATGGGTGAATTCTACCAAACATTTAAAGAACTAGCTACCACTCCTTCTGTCATGGAAGGATGGTGTGTGAAAAATGTAAAAAGAAACTTGGTACTGTTATCACTCTAGATACATGGAAAGATGGTGCAAGGAATATCACAGGAAGTGGTGGAAGAGAGCTGGACAAAAATAAAGCTTTGACCTAAAAAAAAAAGCAAGACTTGATCCACATGGAAAGAATAGGTCCTCCACTTACAGAATTTGTAAAAGTTCTGTGCACCAACTGGGTTCTCATTATTGCCAGTGCTGTGCCTACAAAAAGGGCGTCTGCACTGTGTGGGGAAAAAAATTTGGATACCAAAAACTACAAGCAAACGTCTGTCCAGATGTATTGAAGTTTCTGGCTTTCCATATGGTTTACTTTTTGCTTTGAATTTTCAAGGCATAACATAGATGTTCAGGTTACAAAATATGTCTTAAAACAATTAGGTTTAAATCAGGGAAGTTGACTGGTATTCATTCTTCTGTTTTCAAGCAGTTCTGAACTGCAACGGTGTAACTAGTTTTCTGTCTTAAGTTGCTTTTTTTCCTTACAAACATCTTATTGAACTGGAATACGTGGCAAATGTAATGAAAAATGATTTTCCCAGTTCTATATGTACCTTTTATTTATCATTATTTATATATTATTTTTATCCTTTCTCTCTACTTTATTTGTAGATATTGCAAAAGTGTGAAGGAGATTATTGATATTTGGCTCTGAACTTGGCATCCAGACATGTAATTCTTCCCTCATTCCCTGTTGGTTGCAAGTTCTCAGAATCAGCAGCCCCTTAATTAATGGCAGCTTCATAGGGAATTTAAATATCTGAGACCTTTATTACTAAATTGTTCCTTAAGTAATTAGCCCAGACCCAAATCAAACACAAGCTGTAGTTATGATATTTTTTATTTGTTCTTGAAGCCAAAGTGCCATTATCTTTCATATGAGAATGAGAACACAAGGGATACCCTGTATATGTCTACATGAATACATTGGATTTCAGAAAAATACATATTCCATACATTACCTTGAATTCAAACTGTCATGAAAGCCAGGATAACTATGTGCACCCATGATGATATGCAATGAATGAATCACCACTCTTAGGGAAAGTGCTTTGATGCAGAAACCAAACGTTTTCTTTTTACCTCCTCTACTTCCCCCTCCCCTGCTAAAAATAAATAGAATTTAATTAATTAATTAAAGAACTAATGCCAATATTTCTCAACTTTCCAAACAATTGAAGAGGAGGGAACACTTCCAAACTCATTTTATAAGGTCAGCATTACCCTCATACCAAAGCCAGATAAAGACAGTATAAAAAAAGAAAATTATAGGCCAATATCTCTGATGAACATAAATGCAAAAACCCTCAACAAAATGAGAGAAAACTGAATTAAACAGCACATTAAAAGGATCATGCGGGCTTCCCTGGTGGCACAGTGGTTAAGAATCTGCCTGCCAATGCAGGCAACACAGGTTCAAGCCCTGGTCCAGGAAGATCCCACATGCCGCACAGCAACTAAGCCCATGCTCTACAACTACTGAGCCTGCGCTCTAGAGCCTGTGAGCCACAACTACTGAGCCCGCGTGCCACAACTACTGAAGCCCGTGCACCCTAGAGCCCATGCTCTGCAACAAGAGAAGCCACCACAATAAGAAGTACTGCAATGAAGAGTAGCCCCCACTCTCCGCAACTAGAGAAAGCCCACATACAGCATTGAGAGAAAACTGAATTAAACAGCACATTAAAAGGATCATGCGGGCTTCCCTGGTGGCACAGTGGTTAAGAATCTGCCTGCCAATGCAGGCAACACAGGTTCAAGCCCTGGTCCAGGAAGATCCCACATGCCGCACAGCAACTAAGCCCATGCTCTACAACTACTGAGCCTGCGCTCTAGAGCCTGTGAGCCACAACTACTGAGCCCGCGTGCCACAACTACTGAAGCCCGTGCACCCTAGAGCCCATGCTCTGCAACAAGAGAAGCCACCACAATAAGAAGTACTGCAATGAAGAGTAGCCCCCACTCTCCGCAACTAGAGAAAGCCCACATACAGCAATGAAGACCCAACACAGCCATAAATAAATAAATAAATAAGTTCACTATTAAAAAAAAAAAGGATCATGCACCACAACCAAGTGAAATTTATCCATGGGATGAAAGGAAAATTAAACATATGCAAATCAATAAATGTGATATACTACACTAACAGATTGAAGAATAAGAATTATATGATCATCTCAGTAAATTCCAAAAAAGCATTGACAAAATTCAACATCCTTTTTATGATAAAAACTCTCAACAAATGAGGTATAGAAGGAATGTTCCCCAACATAATAAAGGCCATATATGACAAGCCCACAGCTAACATATTCAACAGTGAAAAGCTGAAAGCTGTTCCTCTAGATCAGGAACAAGACAAGGATGCCTACCTTCACCACTTTTTTTTTTTTGGAGTAAAATTGCTTTACAATATTGTGTTAGTTTCTGCTGTACAATGAAGTGAATCAGCTATATGTATACCTATATCCCCTCCCTCTTGGACCTCCCTCCCACCTCCCCCATCCCACCCATCTAGGTCGTCACAGAGCACTGAGCTGAGCTCCCTGTGCTATACAGCATGTTCCCTCTAGCTATCTATTTTACACATGGTAGTGTATTTATGTCAAACCTAATCTCCCAATTCATCCCACCCTCCCCTGCCCCGCTGTGTTCACATGTCTTTCCTCTATGTCTATGTCTCTATTCCTGCCCTACAAATAGATTCATTTGTACCATTTTTCTAGATTCCGCATATATGTGTTAATATATGATATTTGTTTTTCTCTTTCTAGGTTACTTCACTCTGTATGACACCACTTCTATTCAATATAGTGCTGGAAATCCTAGCCAGATCAATTAGACAAGAAAAAGAAATAAAAGGCATACAAATCAGAAAAGAAGTTAAATTCTCCCTGTTTGTAAATGACATAGTCTTACATATAGAAAACTCTATAAAGAGTTTGCCAAAAATATGTTAGAAAAAATGAATTCAGCAAAGTTGAAGGATACAAAATCAACATGCAAAATTCATTTGCATTTCTATACACTGACAATGAGCTATCTGAAAAAAGAAATCAAGAAACCATCCCATTTATAATAGCATCAAAAAGAATAAAGTTCTAAGGAATATATTTAACCAAGAACATGAAAGGTCTGTATATTGAAAACTATAAGACAGTGATGAAGGAAATTGAAAAAGGACATAAGTAAATGGAAAGATACGTCTTTATGGATTGGAAGACAATATTTTAAAAATATCCACACTACACAAAGGGATCTACACATTCAATTCAATCTCTATCATAATTCTAATGGCATTTTTCACAGAAATAGAAAAGGTAATTCTAAAATTCATATGAAATCACAAAAGACCTTGAATATCCAAAGGATTCTTGAGAAAGAAGAACAAAGCTTAAGGTATCACACTCCTTGATTTCAAACTATACTACAAAGCTATTAGTAATCAAAACAGTATGGTACTGGCATAAAAACAGACACATAGACCAATGGAACAGAACAGAGAACCCAAAAATAAACTCACACACATACAGTCAATTAATCTTTGACAAGGGTGCCAAGAATACACAATGGGAAAAAGATAGTTTCTTCAATAAATGATGTTGGGAAAATCAGACCCTTACACCATACACAAAAATTAACTCAAAATGGATTAAAGACTTAAACATAAAACCTGAAACCATAAAACTCCTAGAAGAAAACATAGGAGAAAACCTCCCTGACATTGGTTTTGGCAATGATTTTTTGGATTTGACACCAAAAGCACAGACCACACAAGGAAAAATAAACAACTGGGACTATGCAAACTGAAAAGCTTCTGCACAGCAAAGGAAACAATCAACAAAACGAAAAGGCCACCTAGTGAATGGGAGAAAATATTTGCAAAGCATATATATACTAAGAGGATAATATCCAAAGTGTGTAAGGAACTCACACAACTCAATAGCAAAAAAATAAATAAATAACCCCATTTAAAAATGGGCAAAGGACCCGAGTTGATATTTTTCCAAAGAAGACATACGATATCCAACAGGTATGTGAAAAGATGCTTGACATCACTAATCATTAGGAAAATGCAAATCAAAACCACAATGAAAAGAAAAAGAAAAACCACAATGAGATATCACCTCACACCTGTTAGGATGGCCAACAGGTCATCCTTTTTTTTTTTTTGGTCTTGCTGCACTGCTTATGTGATCTTAGTTCCTTGACCAGGGATCGAACCCGGGTCCACGGCAGTGAAAGCACTGAGTCCCCGATGATGGCTAATATTAAAAAGACAAGAGCTAACAGGTGTTGGGGAGGATATGGAGAAAAGTGAACCCTCGTACATTGTTGGTGGGATGTAAATTGATACAGACATTATGGAAAACAGTATGGAGGTTTTTCAGAAAATTGAAAATAGTACTACCAGGAATTCCACTTCTGGGTAGATATCCAAAGGAAATAAAATCAGTATTTCAAAGATATATGCACTCCCGTGTTAATTGCAGCATTATTCACAATAGTCAAGATATGGAAACAACTCAAGTGTCCATCAATGGATGAATGGATAAAGAAAATGTGGTACAAAATATACAATGGAATATTATTCAGCCATTAAAAAGAAGGAAATCCTGCTTTGGGACAACATGGATGAACCTGGAGGACATTATGCTAAGTGAAATAAGCCAGACACACTATGAACACAAATACTGTATAATCTCACTTACATGTGGAATATAAAAAAGTCAAACTCAGGGGCTTCCCTGGTGGCGCAGTGGTTGAGAGTCCGCCTGCCGATGCAGGGGACGCGGGTTTGTGCCCCGGTCCGGAAAGACCCCACATGCCGCGGAGCGGCTGGGCCCGTAAGCCACGGCCGCTGAGCCTGCGCGTCCGGAGCCTGTGCTCAGCAATGGGAGAGGCCACAGCAGTGAGAGGCTCGCGTACTGAAAAAAAAAAAAAAAGTCAAACTCAGAGAAGCATAGAGTATGGTGGTGGTTGCCAGGGGCTGGGAGGTGGGGGAAAGGAGGAGATGTTGGCCAAAGGGTACAAATTTCTGGTTATAAGATGAATAAGCTCTAGGGATCAAATGTACAGCATGGTAACTATAGCTAATAATATTGTATACTTGAAATTTGCTAAAAGATTAGATATTAAGTGTTCTCAACACACACATGTGCAAAATGGTAACTACAGGAGGTGATGGATGTGTTAATTAGCTTGATTGTGGTAACCATTTCACAACGTTTACATATATCAAATCATCACATTGTATGTGTTAAATACATAGAAATTTTGTTAATTATACTTCCATAAAACTGGATGAGTCAATAAATAAATATTGTCAGGGAGAAACAAACCAGATGGTCTGACAAAGATGAATCTGTTTTGCACATTTTGAGAGGTAAATTAATTAGCAGAGCAGTAAGTCTATTCATTCTGTCCCTGAGTAGGTCTACTTGAGGTATCAGAGAAAACAATTTCAGTTGTTTCTGGATTCTGTGAATACCTGAGTTGTGAGCTAGAGCATAGGTGATGGGACACACCTGTGTGACGTCTGTCGTCCTTCCATCAGCAGCTTCTTGGTTCATCCAGGTGTGCACCATTTCCCTCATCAGAATTTCTCCACAACCCCCTCAAAACAAGCTCGGACAGCACCACTTTTGACCATGAGGCTTTTTTTTGCCTGGTGTGATTAGCTGGATCCCAGTTCAGAATAACGGTTTTGTGGCAATATTTAAGACTCTGAATCAAACAGTGGAGAGGGCAGAATGATCTGAAAACAATCACAAGTATTGTGAGAACATACCTTGCATTCAGTTTTTTAGTCAACTGAGGCCTAATTAGGAGAATAAGTGTCAAGGATCAGACTGGTCAACTCTCATTTATCAAGTGGCATTTAAAAATTGATGGACTGTTTTATCTCTTATCTGGGTCAGAGTCAGAGGTAAGTTACAGGTACCCCATTTAAAAATATTTTTTAGCCAGGGTGGAAATTCTTGTACAAACCAGTGAAATCCAGAGTGTTAGGTGTCTTCTGAGAAGTCAACACATCATACTCCTAATAAGATATCAGTTACTGGGAGTTTGGTTTGATCACATGGGATGTCCCAATAACAAATGTAAAAAGTGGAAATTATTAACTTTTCACAGTCTACTTAAAGCTAATATTATACCGATCCATATAAAATGTAGGAAACTTGCAATTATAAAGGCCATTTACCTCATCCTGTACTTTATACTATAGTTGTCATATGTAGTATATCTACATATAAAATACTCTTTTTCTTCTCAATTTCTTTAAAACACATGAACGTTTAAAGCAAAAAGTATATTGTGAGGTCTGTAATATATTTATATACATATTTTCAGTGCTCCTAGTCCTTTCTGAAGATCTTTAATTTCACCTGGGATCATTTACCTCTAGCCTGAAAACTCCCTTTAGCTTCTCTTATAGTACAGACCTACTGGCAATAAATTCTCTTAGTTTTCATTTATCTGAAATTGTCTATTTCCCCTCCATTCTTGAAGAATATTTTCATTGGATGTAGAATTATGGGTTGACAGATGGGTTGATAGTAATATCATCGCCATTATTCCAGCACTTTAAAGTTGTTCCATTGTCTTCTGACCTCCATTATTTACGATAAGTCAGCAAATTGTACAAGCTTGAACTGAAAGGGACAGTTCTTTAAATCCCCAACTTTCTACAGACAAGAGGAAGGTTGGCAGAGAAAGCTATTCAGTTACAGAAATGAACCATGTTTTATGGGAAAGCATGGATGATTCAGAAGCCAAAGCCAAAAGCCCAAGGGTAGAGCTAAGAGTCATGAAGAACTACTCCCAGGGCCTCTAGACAACACACACTCCCTGCTCCTGGAGCAGAAGGGAGCAGCACATGTTCTTAGTGAGATTTCAGAAATGCTATAGACCAGTGCTTGCTGTGTGGGGTTATCTATTGTGGTTATCCTGTCCCTTCCTCACCCTTGCATGTTGGGTGAGCAGGGTGAACTCCTTAGTTCACAGTTCTTCAGATCATGAGGAACTATGCCCAAGAAGCCTCGTCTGCACCTAAATCTGATTTAGTTGACCAGATCCTGGACCTCAAGTCTGGCTGATACCATAAGAGGATGAGACTTTGGGTGGGGGGTACTACGTTTGTTCCCTTTCTTAATTTTTTCCCCTGAAGTTAATAATTGCCTTTGTACCTACCCAAACTTTCCAAATCTCCACCAGGTCAATCCCATTAGGGAACATATCAGTTCCTTTTTTTTTTTTTTCTCTTTTTCATCCCTCCTTGATATACCCATTTTCCTTTCTCTGGGATAGTTCCTCTCTAAGCACCACTGTCATCCTGGGATGTCCCTTTAACTGTCATCCTCGGAATTCCATTTGCCTCTCTCCTGGTTTGGATTCCCTGTCCTGGGTCTCACATCTTCCTCTTTCTTGATTTACATCTTGTTTTAGTGTAGCAAATCCTCCAGTTGTTTCATCTGATTGAAAAGACAGCTCAGTGGCACAGTGTATCATGATGACAGTGTGACATTGTCAGCATTCCTGTCTCTTTTGTCACAGTGTTCCAGTGAAGGCTGCTCTCTTTGTTTGGGGCACAGCTGCCATTCTGGAATCTCCCTTCACCAGCATACTGCAGATTCCCTTCTCTCTTCTGAGTTTCATCTCTGTTTTCCACAGCCCATATTTCCTACTTTCTTGGTTTATTCCTTCTTTAGTCAGAGAACATCTTCCCCCCAGTGGCTTCCCAAAAATCATGCCTTGGGGATAAATTTTCTGAGAAATTCCATGTTTGAAAATGTCTTTATTTCACTCTTACACTGGAGTCAGTGTCATAGCTATTGCTTCTTGATGACAAGTTTCCTTCCCTCCTCCTTTCTGCTAACAACCTCTGTCCTGTGGTCACATAGTGGCCATGCGACCAGCCTGGGCTACTTGTGGGACAGTTAATATCCTTCCCTAGGATTGCTCACACTGAGTGGGGCAGAGGAGGAGCTGTAGCCCACTTAGCTGGCATTCCTTGAGGAAGAGACTCCAGTGTGCCTGGCTCCAGGAGTCACCTTGGAGACTGGAGAATGCATCACCACCAGAGAGTGGCAGCACATCCTGGGGCTAAGATGGAAGGCCATCTGCACCACCCTGGGTCCTGAAGCTCTTCCTTCAACTGGAGCATCACAGAAAGGTCCCATGAACTGGGTCCCATGAACCAGGACCAAAGGTCCCATGAATACCTGTTGTGTTCCATGAGTCTCAGTTGGAGATTAATCCTTTGTCAGTTGCTTCATTTTCAAAAATTTTCTCCCATTCTGAGGGTTGTCTTTTCGTCTTGTTTATGGTTTCCTCTGCTGTGCAAAAGCTTTTAAGTTTCATTAGGTCCCATTTGTTTATTTTTGTTTTTATTTCCATTTCTCTAGGAGGTGGGTCAAAAAGGATCTTGCTGTGATTTATGTCATAGAGTGTTCTGCCTATGTTTTCCTCTAAGAGTTTGATAGTGTCTGGCCTTACATTTAGGTCTTTAATCCATTTTGAGTTTATTTTTGTGTATGGTGTTAGGGAGTGTTCTAATTTCATTCTTTTACATGTAGCTGTCCAGTTTTCCCAGCACCACTTATTGAAGAGGCTGTCTTTTCTCTGTTGTATATTCTTGCCTCCTTTATCAAAGATAAGGTGACCATATGTGCATAGGTTTATCTCTGGGCTTTCTATCCTGTTCCACTGATCTATATTTCTGTTTTTGTGACAGTACCATACTGTTTTGATTACTGTAGCTTTGTAGTATAGTCTGAAGTCAGGGAGCCTGATTTCTCCAGCTCCGTTTCTTCTTTCTCAAGATTGCTTTGGCTATTCGAGGTCTTTTGTGTTTCCATAAAAACTGTAAAATTTTTTGTTCTAGTTCTGCTGTTACCTACTTTTGAGAGAAATCCACATGACTGCAGAAGCCCTCCTAGATGATCACTCCTGAACATTCTGCAAGCTTTTCTTTTGGATGGTCACTCCTGAACATTCTGCAAGCTTTCCTTTTTAAATTTCAAAACAACAGCTTTTCTGCTGTTGTTTTGAAATTTAATTTTTTTTCAGTCATTATATTTTCTAAAAATCTTTACACACATTCTTTTAAAATTTCCCCTTATATTATGAGCATTTTCCACATTTACCCACTCTCCATGGAAATGTCATTTTTTATTAATTATATTCAAAGGAAGTTTTATTTACCATCATCCAACAAATTTTTGTTTTTGTTTTGTTTGTTTCTGCAATTATAAATGACCTGGCCACTGACACCTTCATGCTTTTTCTGTATTTAGGATTTTCCTCTTAGAATAGATTTCCAATGATGAATTCACTGAGTCAAAGGAAATAACTATTTTTAAAAGACAGACCAATTTATGGAAGGGTTGTGCCAGTTACATGCCCACCAGCTGGGGCATTTCCCCACGTCCTTGACTAACAGCATTCCAAGGTCAAGCTAACTCCACACAGGAGAACAGTATCTCCTTGCTGTGGCTTTGATTTGCATTTCTTTAATCACTGAGGCTGAACATTTCTCAAAAAGTCTATAAGCCAAATTGCTTTCCTCTTCTGAGACTAGTCTGTGTCCTTTGTTCTTTTCATCTTTAGGGGCTCAGGGTTTTTCTGATCAATTTCTTAAGCACTCTGGACAATAATGTTGTCATCATTTGGCCACATTTCCTGCAAATATTTTTCCTATTGTTTGCCATTTTATTTTGAAACCAACTTTGCTTGTATTTTTTAGTTTATGGGCCACATCTCTTTTCATTTGTGTTGTGTACTGTGACTTCTAACATTAGAAAACATGCCCCCTTCCAGAGTTGATAGATATCCACGTGTTGTTTTGTTTTGTTTTGTTTTTTAAGGAGAAACTGATAAAACATATTTATGTCTCTGAATCCCTCTGGATTCTAATCCTCCTCACCTGTTTGGCGGCAGGAGTGAGGAACGGACCTAGCTTCTTGCTCACCCTGCACCCCTACCCTCAGCTCCCTGCTCAGTTGGGGGTCCACAGGCTCCGGGCCAACGGGTGTCCAGGGTACACGGGTGCTCTTTCTCTAGTCACTGGAGTCATCAGGAGCCCAACCTTCCCCGGTGTCCCCACTTTCTGATCACCTCTCGACTTTTGTTGCTTGCTTGATTTCAAGGCACAGCCTTCTTAGAATTGGCTTTTAAAACCAAAGGCAGAGAAAACCGAGAAGGACCTGAGAGTAAGTGGTCGGCCCAAAAGAATCTGAAAGGCCTCTGAGATCCTGGGAATTAACCATCAGGCCTGGAGAAATGTGGTTACCCTGACGTTCTGAAACACTTTCCAAAGTTTATGATTAGACATTTTTTATTTAATTCTGTCTTGCCGTCTCCTCCACACCGTTCACCTTGATGTTCCCCATAACTGGACAGTGCTGGGCACCCAACGTGCTCAAAAAACACTTGCGGACTGAATGATTCTAGAATCCCTCTTCCCATACTCTGCTCCTCCCTCCCCGAGGGACCCCACTCGCCCAGACACCCCACCGGGAACTCCGGGACACAGGACAGAGGGGTCGCAGAGAAGGGACAGGGGAGGCAGGGGGGGCGAGAAAAGGCGGGTCAGCGCCTGGGTGGCAGTCACGAATTCAGGGTGACGCCTCCTTCCCCTCACAGGGCTGATGGAGAAGCAAAGTGAGAATTGGGGTGAGGGGGTCAGGAGAGGAGGACAACGGACGGTGGGAGTGCTCGCGGTGTGTGTGTCGGGGAGGTGGGAGGAATGGGAAGAAGAGGGACAGTGAGGAGGTGAGAGACCCCCCCCCACCCCACCCCCGCACACACACACCCAGCATCCTGCCCGGCCCGCCCGGCGCTGCTGCCGGCGGCCACTAGAGGGCAGAACTGCGCTGACCAGGAGCTCCCGCGAAGGCCAAGGCAAGAGGGCGGGGGGTTGCCTGACACCCAACCCAGCCCCGGAGACCGCGACCCCGGCTCCGACTACCCCCCGGGGCGCACCGTAGCACACCCAGGCCACGCTCGCACCCACTGCGCAGGCGGGGAGGCTGAGGCAGGGCCCTGCCTCTTATCCTGCGCTCCCCATCCCAGTTCTGGAGGGGATCTGCCGGTCCTGGTCCCTTCCTCCGGCCAAAATCCGAAACCGCCGCCTGGGCGGGCAGTGGCCGCCGAGACCCGACTCCGCCTCTGACGTCAGCCCCATACCCCAAATAACTTCCTCCAGGAGTCGCTTCCGTGGCGGCCGCAAGTCCCGGACACGGCCAGCCGCGCCCAGGGCTGGGTTACCCGGGGACGGTCATCCCGGCCCGGCCTTCCCAGAACCAGCTTCCGCCCCGCCCACCCCGGCCCTCGGGTTCCGGG
>NW_020174705.1:2317690-2339893 GCF_003031525.2 Neophocaena asiaeorientalis asiaeorientalis | reverse complement strand
GGTTGGAGGGTGCCGCCCCGGGGACGGGAGGGAGGCAGGGGAAGGGAGGTCATGGCCACCTTGGGGCCGGTTCTGGGACTGCTGGGACCCATTTCCTGGAGGGAGGGCCGGTGAGAGCGCTGGGGTTGACTCCCGACACCCCGCTCCGGACTCCTTCCCTTCTCTCCTTTGTTCCATAAGCACAGGTGACCTGGACTTTTCCGTGCCCATCCCCCCTCCCCCCAAAAGTGTAAGCCCCAGTCCTGGACTCTTTCTTTCACTGATGTCCGGTACATAGTAGATGCTCAATAAATATGAATGAACAAATGAATGAATGAAACAGGGAGGGTCTCATGGGCAGACTGTAGTCAGCTTATGTGGGGCCTGTGGTCAGTTGGGGGATGCAGTCAGCCATGGTGGGGGTTGGAACCCCATGCCACAAGCACCTAAATGGGGCAGATGCACCTTGGCCCCCAAACCCCAAGGTGTCTTAGGGTGAGGGGTCTGGCCCTTTGGGGCTCAGGGCCAGGTCATGGAGGAGTCGGGGTTCTGGGGTGCCTCCTTCCTGCTGAGAGGAACTGGGCGGGCCAGGCTGACAGGTCCAGTGGCATAGCCAAGCTGACACTCATCTCCAGCATATAACCCCACTTCATGGAGCCCCGAGTGTTGTGCTAGTGTTCACGGAGCTCCTGCCACTGCTGTCCCCTGCCCGGCAGGCACTCCAGCCAGGCCAAGACCATGAGGCAGGTGCCGGCTGTGGCCCTGCTCCTGCTCCTGCTGCTGCTGCGGTTTGGTGAGTCCTAGAGGCTGCAGGGCCCCTCTCTCCTACCTGGAGCTGTAGCTAAGCCCCCACTCCCTGGCCAGACCTGGGGCTGCAGCATGGGCCTCTCCTCCCTGCCCCAGGGGGAAGGTTCCAGACATCCCACCTCGGGGAGTGAAGTGGGGAAGGCTGGATCGGGGTGTGGATGCAGGCCTGGGAGGAGCCCAGAGGCAGTAACCATAACCCTGCTTCCCTTGCCTTGGGCAAGCACAGCCAAGCTCTGGGCTTGGCGCTTCTGCTTCCTCTCATCTGGGCCTCTCTCTCTTCTCCAAGGGCTGCATGGGTGCAGGATCTGAACTCAAAACCCCTGCCCTCCAATCCCTGGGCCACTGTTCGCTGGGCCCGGGAGAGGTAGCTGAGCTGCTGCCTGAGCCTGGGATCCTTGGGAGGCTGGTGAGGGCTTAGCAGGGAGCAGGGGGACAGGGGTGCAGGCTCCAGCTCCCACCAGAGAGGGAGGGTATGGGAGGAGCAGGCCCTGAACCCCTGTCCCCTCTCCCAATCATGGGTCAGGGTTAGCAGGTGCCAGCCAGGGGACCCACCTGCAGGCCCCTCCCAGTGGGCGGGCTGCTCTCTGCCAGGGAAACTCTCCCACATTCCTGGGCCACCTCACTTCCCTGTCCTTAAGTCACCTCCCAGGGCCAGGCCGGGTCACCCCAGGCTGCAACTCAGCTAGGGCTCCAGGCTTTCCACCAGGGGAGGAGGGCACCAGGGCGGCACCTTGGTGGGGAGGCCCCAGCCTCCCCGGGCTCCACAGGGCCTCCCCAGGTCTCGCTGCCCCGCCTACCTCTCCTGGCCTCCTGGTTCAAGAACCACAGCGTTCTTTGAGGGAGCCCATCTCCGCCAGGGTGTGTAACACTGTGATTGCTCCTGGTGGGTTGAAAAACCAAGGTCATTGCCAAAATGGAAACAGCGGCCTGCACTTGGCTCTCAAACAGCTGTGACCAGAGGCCTGAACTCCTTCAACACTGTCCTTGCCCCTCATCCCTGGCTGTTCCCTCCTAGAGCCTTGGGTCTCTCCTATCCCCACTAGCAACTAGCTACAGAAGCATGAGGGCCCTGGGCCCAGAGGAGGGGCCTGACACCCCCACCAGCTCACCCAGCCCCTATAGGATGCCCACCCTGCAGAGTCCAGGTCTCCACATCACCCCTTCCCAGTCAGCCGTGCTCCCACAGCTGCTCCCATTCTCTCCCTCTTATACATTCCCCGGGCTCAGGCCCCCTGGATGTGGGCTTTGCCTTCACAGAGCTCCTGAGCCCATAGGTGAGATGAGACAATTCTACCCCCAGGGCAAGGTAAGCAGAGCTCTGTGAGGGCAGGCAGGAGGACAGAAAGCTCAGAAGAGGGAGCCAGGCTTCCCAGACAGTGCAAGCAAGGAGGACTGCCTGGAGGAGGAGGCATTTCAGTTAGGCCTGATCTGGATTAGGACCATATAGAATCTGGATTTGTAGACACCAGGAGGAAAGGGGTGCTGTGGGCAAACATTCAGAGGCCGGAAGGCTCAATCCGAATGAGAAGCAGAGTTGCATTAGGCTGGGGTGAGGAAGACTGCAGAGCTCTAACGGGGTAGGGGGTGGGTGTGCTGCCAGGCAGGGTGCGAGTGTCCTTGATCCTGGGAGCAGGCAGTGGAGGATCCATCTGCATGTATGGGAGGGGGGATGGCTGTGGGGAGAATCTGGACAAGGCTCTGGAAAAGTCCCACAGGGAGGGAACAAGCCTGAAAGCACGTTAATGCCAGCGAGGACAAGGTGAATGGGAGCATCTTGCCAGCAGAAGCATCAGCCTTAGAAAGAGCATGGGGTCTGGTGTTATCAATCTAATTAAATCATATTATACTAAGATGAGGGGCTGGAGGGAACTGCCCTCCTGGGGGCATTTGCATTTTAAAAAGGCGCCTCATTAACACAAATCAATGTCCAGGCAGAATTCCTGCTCTCCCCCACCCCGCGCTGGCCTGGGCTGACTACTTCCACCCTCACATTTCTGCTTGGCACCTCTACTTTGAAGAGTGGCCAGTCCTGCCTGTGCCTCCTCAGGCCCCTCCTCCTCCTCTTGCTCCAAGCACAGCTCCCCCCCACAACCGCTTCTTCATCCAGCACCCCCAGCATTGGGGAGTGCACCCCTTAGACTGCAAGAATGGGGGTCCTGTAAAAATCCCCAGGGTCCTTGGGCGCCCCATAGAGAGGCGTGGCTCAGCCTGGTCGTTTCCTGCCCCCAGGGCCCCTCAGCTGCCTGGAACTGGTTACCAAGAGGGGCTGGTGTATAGGGGGAATACTGAGGGCTGAGGTGGGGAGAGGCTGTCCTGAGCCCCCCACCCCAGCTCTGATCAGATCTGCCCCCAGTGAACCAGATATGTGAGTGGGGCTCTCTCTACAGGGCGGGTATTTCTGGAGTGTTGCTGTCACTGGGCTGGGGACTGTCGGCCTGGCTGGGGTTTCCGAGCTGGGGCGGGGTGGGGGGGTCCTGTCAAAGCCAAGTAGCAGGCCCTGTGCCTATGTCCAGAGACATGGGGGCAATGGATCCTGGGGAGATGGAGGCCATTACCGAACGGTTCCACCCTCACACCTCCCCTGTCTCTCCCATGGGCAGGGGTGCCATGGCCCAGCAGGGTGCCCTGGGCTCCAACTGCAAGCATGCTGGAATGTCTGAGAGAGGGGTTGGCTCTTGGGAATCGAATCTTGGGAGGACTGACCCATGACCACTGGCTGGCCTTTCTCTACTCCCCTGAGACCCGAGTATCTGGGCTGTCGCCCCAGGACTCCAGCCAGACATGGAGCCCCGCTCCCTCTATCTCATCCTTCATCCCAGCCCCGGGCTGGTGGAGAGGGATGGAGAGGGAGATCCCACAGCACCAGGGCCGAAGGCTGGATATTCCACAGAGCTTCCGACCAGGACGAGTGTGGGGTGTGGAGGGAAGGCCCTGTGGGGACAAGAAGGAGTCCTCCTGCCCCAAACAGGAGAGTCAGCCCTGACAGGGTCCCCTCACTGGCATCTCCTGATTGTTTCCCCCTGTGGCAAGGGGCTTTTCTGCCCTTGCAGGTGAGCTCTGGCCCACAGGCCTGGGCTGTACACATCTTGGGGGCCAGACCTGTGGGGAACTGAAGGCCGCTGGCCTCTCCTGCCAGGTCCCCCTGTGGGCCGTCCTGCTGAGTCCTCAGGAGGTTGTGTGTGGAGCAGATGAGGGGCTACGCTGACCAGCAGTGGTGGGTGGGGCGGGGAGGAGCAGACCTCAGCTTCAGCTAAGTTGGCTGATCACCCTCTTTTTTCTCATTTCCAGGGACTCAGGAGGCTGAGGCATTAATTGGTAAGCATCCAAGTCCCCTGGGTCGGGGGATAGGAGTGGGCTTGTCTGAGAGCTGCAAGACTAATCAGAAACCCACACCCTCACACACCCCCGGAATGAGACCCAGAATGAATGATCCGGGCACAGGGAATCCCACAGTGCAGGAAAGTTGTGGAGCCCAGGCAGGAGTGGAGGAGGAAGGTCTGACACACAGTGCAGGTGGCACAAGAGGGCCATCAAGGCAGGAAGCATGGAGAAGGGGGGCAGGGAAAGCAACAGAAAAAAAGGTAAAGACAGAGTTGGAAGACCACTCACCTACCCTACGTGGGACCCTCCCAACACCCACTGACCTTCCAGGAGCCCATTTGTCAGGCTCCGTGATAAGACCTTTACCCGTGTTATCTCACTCCCCGCCCCAGGTAGGTCTGATGTCACCATTTCATAGGTGAAGGGAGTGGAGCCCATGGTGGTGGGGGACTTTCCCAGAGCTGGGAAGGGTCTGCCTGTGTCAGAGGCTGACCTGATGCCCAGGCCTCTGACTTGCCTAAGGTCCCCAAGCAGGTCAGGGGCAGGGAGGCCGGGAAGTGAACAGAATGTGAAAGTGTGGGTTTGGGGGTATGGAATCAGAGCCGATGGAACTGGCCCCCAGTGAGCGCACCCCTGGCTGTGTTCCCCTAGCCTGCGGAAGCCCAAGGATGCTGAACCGGATGGTGGGCGGGCAGGACACCTTGGAGGGCGAGTGGCCGTGGCAGGTCAGCCTTCAGCGAAATGGAAGCCACTTCTGCGGGGGCAGCCTCATCACAGAGCGCTGGGTCCTCACCGCAGCGCATTGCTTCTCCAAGTGAGTTGGCTGAGCCCCGACGCTCCCCCTACCCGCCGCCTCGCCAGCACAGCCAGCCTCCCTCCCCACCAGGGGCGCAGACAATGCAGACAGAACACCTCCCACACCTCCCCAACCCTGCAAAACGCCCAGCTTCAGCACCGCGGACAGCGCCGACCCGCTGCAGTGTGGGGCGCTCAGGCTGACCACCTATGGCGGGCGGGTTCGGTCTGCATTATCTGAGCTTTCCCTACCAGAGCTCCCTTTAGGTCCAACCTCAGGGCCAGCTTCCAGCAGCAACCCCTGCTTCCCAGCTCTTGCTCCCCCCAGCCCAGCTGGGAGGGGTACACTCCCCTACAGCTGGTCTCACCAGTGAGGTGTTTTGCCAGACCTGGGGCCTGCCCCTGCCGATGCTGGCAGGCTCCTCCCATGCCCTGGCCCTCTTCCCCGTCCCCCTCCCACACCTCAAATCCAAGACACTCCCTTTCTGGCTGGGACTCTGGGTACAGGTGGACTAGAGCAGAATGGCCTTAAGGTCACCTATGCCGTCCCTAACCAAAGGGCCAAGTCACCCAATCCCTACTACCATACTATGACCCACCTGGTCCTAGACCTTCAGGGTTTCCCAAGCATCTTGGCTCTTGCCTCACCACAGCTCTGCAATTCTTTTAAAACCTCACATTTTAAGTTCAGCTATTCGGGCTCAGAGGGAGTAGGTGGCTTGCCTAAGGCTAGGCCCAACCCCCAGATGCACCCCGGTGGGTGATCATCTCCTTCAACCCTCACAGCAAGCCTTTCAGGTGGGGACTGGTAGTGTCCCCATTTTACAGACAAGGAAGCTGAGTCACAGAGAACTTACTGGGTGACTTGCCCACGGTCGCCAGGCTGGCCGGGGTATAGCTGGGAATTAAAGTCAGGAATTAAAGCTGCTTCAGCTTCTACCCCCTTACCCACCTCATCCTGATGTATGTCCCACTGGAGATTACTTTTTTGAAGACAATGTACAGAGAGATGTTGGCACCATGGGGAGCCCAACTCCTCCCTCTTTCCCATCTCCATTTAACTTCCACCAACTCCACCTGTGAAGCCCTTGTGGGGCTGCCTCACACCAGCTCTCTGCTCTCCCACCAGCACCTCTGAAACATCCCTGTGCCAGGTCCTGCTGGGGGTGCGGCAACTGGTGAAGCCAGGGCCGCACGCCATGTACACCCGGGTGAAGCGGGTCAAGAGTAACCCCCTGTACCAAGGCATGGCCTCTAGTGCCGATGTGGCTCTGGTGGAACTGGAGGCACCTGTGACCTTCACCAATTACATCCTCCCTGTGTGTGTGCCTGACCCCTCAGTCATCTTTGAGACGGGCATGAACTGCTGGGTCACCGGCTGGGGCAACCCCAGTGAACAAGGTAATGGGGCAGGGCCAGGAGAGAATGCGGGACATGCCTAGAGAAGGCAGCGTGGGGGCCACTCTGAACCAACAATCTTTTTCTGTTGATATTGGTGCACATGATCTCTACTCAAATGGGTGGAGTAGGTATGGGAAAGGGGCAGTAGACTCAGGAAGAGGAGGCATGGGGAAGTGGAGAGTGGGGAATAGAAAGAGCCCAGGCTGGTGGGTAGGAGGAGGGAAGAAGGCATTCTGTCTCACAAAGCCCCCAGCCAGAAGAGAAGGTCTAAACGCAAGCAAGAAGTGGGGAGGGACAGTTGTGGTTCTCAAGAACCCAGGGCCCCAGAGTCCTTAGTAAGACTGTCCACTGAGTCGCAGGCTGTGTCTCCCCTCCCTAGACCACCTGCCCAACCCCCGGATCCTGCAGAAACTCGCTGTGCCTATCATTGACACGCCCAAGTGCAACCTGCTCTACAGCAAGGATTCTGAGCCTGGCTTCCAGCCGAAAACCATCAAGGATGACATGCTGTGTGCTGGCTTCGCCGAGGGCAAGAAGGACGCCTGCAAGGTAGGGACCAGGGTGGGCCGTGCCAAGGCTGAGCCCTGCTCCCCAGACCCCAGTCAAGGTGGAAGCCAGCCCACCTGGGACAAGGGATAAGGCCCCAGGAGGCGGGCCCATGGGGTCAGGACAGGGCTGTGCATTTGACCAGCTGGGAAAGCAGATTCCTGGACCCCACCCGGGGGAGTAAGGCAGCAGGTCTGCAGTGGGACCCAGGAAACTGCATTTTCAACACACTCTCCTGAGATGAATCAGGGTGGATAGTCTGGGGATGTTAGAGAAATGGGCACCCCAGGTCAGAGAGGAAGGACTGGGTGGGGGGGTGGGTCCTGGGCAGGGAAGAACAGATAAAGGGAGGCAGACAGGCATGTGTGCACCCATGTAGCTGCAAAGCCTGCCTCTTGGGCCTCTGTGGACTCTTAACGGTACCTCTTCTTCACCTGCAGGGAGACTCGGGGGGCCCCCTGGTGTGCCTTGTGGGTCAGTCATGGCTGCAGGCTGGGGTGACCAGCTGGGGTGAGGGCTGCGCCCGCCGGAACCGCCCAGGTGTCTATATCCGGGTCACCTCCCACCATAACTGGATCCATCGGATCATCCCAGAACTGCAGTTCCAGCGGCCTAGCTCGGGTGGCCAGAAGCGGGACCACCGGGGCCAGCAGCCCCTCGGTCGGAACTTTGCACCCTGCCTGGCAGCCCATGCCATCCTCCTGGTCCTCATGGCCCTGCTCACCTTCCTCTGAGCTGCGCTCAGGCCAGTGGGCCAGTGGCGCCCCGGAGCCTGTGGTGTACATTTGTAAATAGCTCTCCAATTCTCCCTACTCTCTAACACCCACTTATTTTTATTTATGTTCACTCTCCAATAAAACCCTAACCTCAGTGCCGGCTGCCTGGGTGTAGACCCTCGGGGAAGGATGGGGCCGGTGCTGGGCAGGGGGTGTGGCGGATGAGGCTCCCCAGTGGAAGGAGCTATAGCAGGCACACTGGAGGCTAGACATCACTGAGTCCTGTGACACCTGTGGCCTGACCCCCTCACAGGGGCTTCCCTGACCCGCCCCCCCGCCTCAGCATCCTTGCCAACGTGGTCGTCACCATGAGTGTTGCCAAGGGGTGCCCTGTGCTGGGCACTGGGGGCAGCAACAGACACTAGCAGGGGGCCCGGCAGAGGGTCCTGAAGGAGGGGGGCTCTGCGGGGCGTGGGGGAGCACAGCCCCCACTGCCTATGTCTGAATCACCCTGAACTTCTCTTGGCTGTCACACAGAGAAGGCAAGGCCCAGGCCACTCGGGGCCATGGACGTCGGCAGGACAGGCCCCCCACCGAGACAGGCCAAGGCTTCAGCAGCTCCCTGGGCCAGGACCCCCTCCTTCTTCCTTCCACAAAGTTTGGGGTTCAGGCCATCCTTGCAGCAGTCTTTAATGGTTTCTGCGAGGATCCCTGGGGAATTCAGGAATGAGCTGCAATCCTGCACAGAGAGCCTGGTGTTTGGCCCTGCCCCCAGGGGCCCCACCCCAGCTCCGCTGCCCCCTCTCGTCCCTTGTCCTGTCAGTAGCTCCACGCCACCCCCCTCCCAATCCTCCCGTGACGACCTGTGGCCACCAGGAATCCAGCAGAAATAGGTCTCAGAGCCGAGGCCCCAGCTCGCTCTGGCCCTGCCTGTCCTGGCCGCGATGGTGCGGTTGCCCACGGAGGTGGCCCCAGGTTCTCAGCCTGGCCCAGCATGTCCACGGCAGGCCTTCTGAAGTCGGACTGCCAGCTCCCCAGTGTGGGCTGATTCCTGAAAGGCACCCAGCCTCCTGCCGTGCTCAGTGACCATGAACAGACGAAGAGGCCTGAGAGGGCAGGGCCTCGCACACCACACACGCACACCCATGCTCACATGCTAGTACATGCACACACTTGCACACCCACACACAGAGAAACATGCACACGTACGTGAGCACGTGCACAGGCCCAGCTGGCCTGGCAGGTGCTGGGAGAACGCAGGCCTGGGTATTTATGGAACGTATCAATAAGCACTTAGCAGGCACCTGCTGTGGACCGGCCCCAGGAATGGAGTGGGGAACACACACTGAATTCGCCTCTGCTCTGCTTTGCCTGGGCATGTTCCTGCCAGGCAGGGAGCACTGCTTGGTGGCCCTCCAGGGACTGAGCCATCTGAGGGCTTTTTCTCCAGAGCAGAGATGGATTCCGAGTCCCGGCGGGGAAGGTGGGGGCGCGGGGCAGCAGGTGCACTGAGGCCTGATGGGGGGACGACCGGGCTGTGGGTGTCCTGAGAGTGGCCCCAGGGACAAGTTCTGGGTCATCTTGGCTGGGAGCAGGGGCTGGCCTGGGTCCTGCAGCTTTGGAGAGAGGCGACCCTGCTGTGGGGAATAGAAAGAGCTTCAGGTCCTGCAGTGATGGGGGTCAGAGGAGGTTAGGTGGCCCATCTGCCACGTCTGTGGTGAGAGGCCAGGATGGAGCCCAGGTGAGGGCCAGGCCCCCCTTGGAGGAGGACTTGCCACCCTGCCCCTGCCTCTTCTTCCTGCTGTCTTAGCTTTCTGAGTGCCATGGGGTCCCCCATCACCCCACCATCCTCCTGCTTCTGCTACAGGGCAGGGGTCTGGTCAGGGTCCTGTGGGCCTAACAGGGAGGAGGGGCGAAGATGTCAGGGCAGCCCAGTGCTCCCTAGTGACGCCCCACCCAGCCAGGCTAGGAGAACGAGGCTAGGGTCCTGGGTGGGTCCCAGGCGGTGGCCAGTGTGCGACCCTAGGGCACAGATCCCCCATGCCCTGGGCTCCCTAAACCCAGGGTGGACACTCAACGAGACAGCTGCAGGAGGGGAAGGGACACACTCGTGCAGAGACTAGGGGTTTAAAGGGAAGCAGGTTTTATTCACACTGTTCACAGTGTGCTCAGTGCTGTGAAGGGGAAGGAGAGAAGTGCCCCCAGCTGTCACGGGTCCCCTCTCCCACCTGGATGGGGCGCCACTCAGACACAACTTTCCATGCTGCCCCCAAGCAGCGCCTCAGGGCCACCGCCTGGTGGGTGGGGGCCCCACCAGGGCCCCGCCGCCGGCTGCAGGGAGAAGGCTTTGGAGTGATAGCCGGCTGGCACAGACCACTAAGCCGTGGCGGGCGGAGGGAGCGGGGCTCAGCCCAGGGCAGGGCCCACCTTGCAGCAACCAGAGCAGCCAGCAGGTGAAGCCACAGGAGGGGGCCACAACCGAGCCTGGAAATCCATGTGCACACACACCATACTGCACGCTTAGGATCAGCCTGTGGGAGCCCCAAGAAGGAAAACCACTGGGCCAGGACTCCAGGACCCCTAACCCTTTCTGGACTCAAGGATCAGGGGTCAGCCATGGTCCTGATGCCAACACCTGGAGCAGGCAGGGGTGCAAATCAAAGCCCCCCCCACCAAACCAGAGACACCGTCCCAACCCAGGAATTGTACACCAGCGTCCTGATTTGCAGTTTGTCTCAGGGAAGCACGGCTCAGTCCAAAGGGGCCAGAGCGGCACTGCCTCTGCTCACAGACGCCAGCCCTGGAAACACGACAGACACTCCAAGAAGGCTGAGAGTTTGGGTTGCAGGAGACTCCGGCATCTCGGGGTCAAAGACATCCTACCCAACCTCTGGGAGCCAGAGCTCTCCAGGGAACACGTGGAATGGGAATTTCCTCAAAGCCTTGGCGTCCCGGGAGTTTCTGAAGAGCCACCACCAGGGGGAGCCAGAGTGGCTGTGAGGGGTGCGGGCCCAAGGAATTTCAGAGAAATTTCTCTGAAGCTGGTGCTTCTGGCCAGGGAAAGAGACAAGACAGGTGCACACACTTGATGCAACGAGGCATCCGTACTTTTAAAAAAGTCTCTTGAAGATGATCTCCTTGGCCCAAGGGATGGGGTCACGATACCATCAAGAGATGATGGGTGAGGGCCGGGGGCTGGTCCAGCCAAGGCGGGGAGACAGGCCTGTGCTGCTCTAACCTGCCAGCCCCAGGCTGGACAGTGACACAGGCGGCAGGCCCGGGGCTGCCACGAGCCCAAGGCGGCGCTTCCGCAGTAGTGGCTCTTCCGTGCATTTTAAGACACTAACAGTTGTTCTGCTCATTCATAAATACACAATTTTATTTGCTATTTTTCAGGGGAAACTTAGGCATTAAACTGTAAGCTGATAAAATACGGATACCTAAAAAAGTACAAAAGTATAAATATCCCCTTACAATAAATTTTAGTGAATTAAGTCTTAATATCTTTAAATTAAAAAAAAAAAACCCACAAGCCTATCTATTACGTCAAGGTCACAAATCAAACAACGCTAAATGGCCAGCAGCGCCCCACTGGTACACCCCGAGGCCAAGGAGGGGCTGCCCAGCCCCCGCGCGCTCCACCGGGAGGACAGGTCACCAGGGCCAAGTGTGTCCTACAGAAAGATTGCTATAAACGGATGAAGCCAAACATTTAACAACATACAACAGACCTTACAAAAGGAGGAGGTAAGTCCTAGGTGCTGGAGAACTTGGTTCATCAGGTAATATTGGCAAAGGAGAAGAGGGCACAGGCAAGAAGCCTCTGGAAGCGTCTGGAACCAGACAGCGGTCGGTAGGCACAGCTCCCCTGGAAGCTGGAGGTCAGGAGGCAGAGCCGCCTGCCCGGCCAGGCCCCCCAGATGGACAGGACCCACGACCAGCTGAGGAAGGTCTGTTCTCAAAGCATGCGGACAGCGGTTTTCAAAGGAATCCCAGTAGCTCCGTCACGTCAGGGGGCAGGGCCCGTGCAGCCTGTGTCCCCACCGCCCCAGAAACGTCAGAGAGAACTGCATAGTTACACGAGAGAGCCGGCGAGAGAGAGATGTTTGTGATGTGCTGTAAACATCCAATTTCCAATGTGACCTGGAGTTTCAGCTCCAGAAGCCGGGTGGACAGGCTTCCCGCCCCGACCTCCATCCCAGGCGAGACCAAGGCACTGATGGGCGCCAGCTCCCCCTGAGCCCCAAGGTGGGTCAGACGAGGCAAAACTTGTACCTCCCTTTACATGACTTAACAGATCAGCCCAAAAGGCAGCAGCACTTTTAGGCATTTCTAAGAAGTGAAAGCACTGGGTTGTCTATCCACAATTGGAAAGAAAGGATGCAAAGGTCTCTCGCCTGGAAACTACAAATGGAGAAGCCTTGACTGTGCCAGGCCGGATCAGGCCAGTGGAGCCCAGCTCTGAAGGAGGACCGGGAAGTAGTGAACACGTGGAGGCTGGGAGAAACCACCAACCGGTCATGTCTGGGAGGCACAGCAGACCCCCTGCCCTGAGGAAGAGGGCCTGGTGCATGCCAGGGTGACCAGCAAGCACCCAGAGCCCAGGGCTGTGGTGCTGCGGCCACTTCCTACCAGCAAGGCCCAGGCTCTGTTACAGACTGTTTATGTAGCACCAAGAACGCTGTCCTTTAAATGATCTTCGGTGATTAAAGGGTCAGTCAGGAGCGCCCTGCCTCAGGCCCGAGCGGCACTTGTGAAAACCAAGCGGAGGGCCCTACAGAGGCGCCCGCCCAGGCAGCATGCCGCCTCTGAGTGGCGACGCCCGGCCTCGGACAGCTGGTCCTGTCTCTCACCACCCACCTCAGAGGCAAAAAAAGGATTCACACCCAGATCTCTAGAGAAATTGTCAAAAGCAGGTTTCTTCTCACGGCCAAGCTTCCTCGACATGGCAGATCATTGCATCTTGGGAAAAGGTAAAACGTCTCTTCAGTTGTCAACACTGTGTTCCTCACATCCTTGAACCCCGTTCTTGCAAAATCTGAAAATGCCAAATGCAGACAATGAGGACTCGGGCCCTGAATGGAAAGGCAGCCTGCAGCCGGGAGCTTCACGGCCCTGAGGCCAAGTGCCCTGCTTGGGGGTGGAGCCCACCGCAGGCCAGGGTCCGAGAACGGGGACCCCGTTGTGCAGGCCTAGCTCGCCCACCTCCAGGCCGCACACAAGGGGCAGGCCTCCCAGCTCTCCACCTCTCCACCCGAGCCTGACATCACCATGCCTAGGAAGTAGTGAACCTGTGGAGGCTGCGAGAAACCACCGAGCAACCACACCTGGGAGGCAGCAGCAGACCTGTCCTCAACCCGGCGCCTCCCGGGCCTCCTGAGACATGCGGCAGGGCTCCGGGGAGATGACTCCTCATTGAGGCCCCAAGGACTTCTGGGCAGCATCTCTCTCGATGGCCTCCTGAGGATAGGAGGCTCCCTGCTCCCAAGGGTGCCAAAGCCCACCTGGCGGTTTAACTGCCCACCGACTCCTGATTTTCTCTCCAGCCCAGCTTGATCCCGGGCAGAAGACACATGTGTGCAACCAGGGCCCCATGGGCCGCCAGCCCAACCTGCCCCGCCAGCCCAACCTGCCCCTCTTCTTTCTTCCATGCCCCATCATAAACCACGTCCCTTCCACCCTGCAGCCACACACCCAGAAACCTGGCCCCTGGGATTACTGTCACCCCCACATCCATACGTGCCAACTTGCTCCCCACACTGCCTGGCTGGGGTCACATCTTCTGTAAATGGACCACCCTCCTTGAGGGTGCCAGCCGCCTCCTTGCTACAGCCAGACAGGACTCTCTGGGACACACACCTGACCCCACTGGGGGACCCTGCCAGCCCTCGGCCGCCATGCTTGAGACTCTCCCTCCCACTCCTCCTCAGCACCTCGGAGCCAGAGCAGCGCCCCCACCCGGCCTTCCTCGCCACTGGAACCATCCATGCCTCCCATCTTCCCCCAAATCAAGCTGCGAGCTCCTCAAGGCCACAACCCCATGGGAGCCAGGGGAGACTTTGGAGCTGGCAAAGTGGGCTGTTTCGACACGTCAAGCGTGGCTACTGAGCATCAAGTAACCAGGACAGAAAGGCCACACGTCCCGGCCAAGCCCAACCATGCCCAGGCCAGTGCTGTAAGATGACCCTCCCTGCGATCCCACTGGCAGCGAGAGTGGCCTCCTGGGGGCATTTTCCACTTGAATTTCAGAGCTAAGAGAGATACGGCCCTGAGGACACTGTGTGTTGCTGAGCCCTGGACCCGGTGCAACGCAGGGACATGCCTGGAAGGGGCCCGCCCTGCTCATGCCAGGCCCAGCTCACACGGATGCCCAGCCAGAGTGAGGCCCTGCGGGCACAGGCAGACTTCTCAGGCTCATGGCCAGTGGCTACCGGCCCTGACTCCAGCTCACTGTCAGGGCGGCTGTCCAGAACCACACGGCCCATCTCTCACGTCCCCCGAGGGCTTGTTCAAATGACTCAAGAGAAGCCCAAGCTCTCCAGGCTGTCCCCTGACGCCCCCCCATCCCTGTGGTTCCCCAGGCCTGTCCCTCTCTCTCTGACAGCTCCGAGGCCGTCCAGGAAGCACACCCTCTTGCCCGCTGCCCATTCCCCAGTAGGTGCACCTTCCACTGTGCTGGGGGAACAGCACCCCAGGCTGAAGGCCCCTCCTCAGGCCAGACAAGGACAAGCCCCTAAGCCCGCTCACTGGGAAAGCCCAGGAGGCCCCTGTCAGAGGGACATGGTCTGAGGACGTGACTTGGGGTGAGGGTGGGTCCCCACTCAGCCCTAGAGGACCCTCTGGCCCCCATGGTGCTAGTCCCAGCCCCAAGAAGGTCTGCCACCCTATCATCGTGGCTCTTTGCAGGGAAAGCTGGAGTTTGGGGGGCCATGAAGCCGAGAGCTGCTCACTCAGTGGGAGCCCAGCAGAGCAGACGGTGTCCGAGTTCACAGGCCTCAGTGGTGGAAAGGACAAGGCCCACTAACTACCACGCGGCCTGGGAGCGAGGTGACAGCACAGGAAGGGCCGCCCTGCCAGAGCCAGAGCCCCAGTGACTATCTCCTAACAAGGACAGAAGACCCCTCCTGGGACCTGTGACGGTCACGGCCTGTCTGCCCTGGAAGGAGCTCTCACTTGGGCTGCCGCCCACAAGAAGGCCTGAGCTGGGCCACAGGGACTGAGCAGGCTGTGCATGGCACATGGCACCCCCGCCCCCCGCCCCAACCCAGCGGGCCCAGGGGCCAGGGCCACACCAAGGCTGCCCTGCCATCAGCTCACCTCGCCCCTCCCACAGCCCAGACCCTGGCAGTCAGGGCCACTGAAGCGGCTCCTGCCAGCAGATGTGAAGTCTGTAACTGGGGGTGGGGGGTGGGCAGTGCTGCTGAAAGAAGCCCCTCCTCCCTCCTGGAGGTTGGCTCCTCTGTCCCTGCCCCCCCACCCCACCCCGTGTCCCTGGCTCCTACCACAGTTGACCATCAGGCCAGGCCAAAGTCAAGCTGAGCCCCTAAGGTGCAGTCACTCCAAACCGAGACGGGCCACAAATGCAAACTACCGCCTGATTTCAAAGACTTAAGAGGAGAGCGAAGTAAAATATGTCAGTGATTTTTTAGGTTGAAATGACAATATTATGCATGTAATGGGCTAACAGTATCAGCATCAATTTCACGCATGTTTTTACTTTCTTAACGTGGCTGCTAGAAAGTTTAAAACAACAGATGGAGCTCGTGCTGCACATGCCCTGGACGGCAGTGGTCCAGACTAGGGCCCGGCAAACCTTTCCTTAAAGGGCTAGGTAGTAAATACTTCAGGATTTCCGAGTCAAGAGGTAAAGCTGAGGATATTATGCACTCATTTAATCACCAGAAAAATAACCACTAAAAACGCAAAAGCCATTCTTGGTCTGCGTTCCCAGACCAGACCCATAGCCAGATGTTGGCCGCCTCTCAGCACGTGGCCGGCCACAGGCTCTTCCCAAGCTCCTCACCTGCAGGGCTTGGCGGGGAACCCCTGCATGACACCTGTGCCCTGCCCTCTCTGGGCCTCACTCTCCCCTGTGCAACACGAGGGAGCAGACGAGGCGCTCCCTGCTGATGGGATCCTGGCTGAGCCACAGGTTTTTGACAACAAGAAGGGCCAGGAGGCAGCAGGGACTTGAGGAGCAGCGAGGGGCTGAGGGGGCGTCCACGGAGCCTCTCATGACAGGGCAAACAGAAGGAGGGTCCCCACAGACTCCTCTCCACCAGCACCCCTAGTCTGAGGCATGAGGGAGTAGGGTGCCACAGGCTTTGGTGTCGGGATCAGGGCCCACTCTCTGTGGCACAAGCTCCGACTCCTTGGCCCTGAGCCCGTGGGTAGACTGGTGACAGTGGGGAGACTGGCGGGCTGGGGGCTGCGTGTCCCTAGGGGGCGCAGGCCCGCGTCCCTGCTGCTGGCACCCATGGCAAGGAGGCCCTTCCCAAGCCTGACACACACAGCGCGGAGGTGCCTCAGCCAAGGTCCCAACCCCACCCACACGGGCATCCTCAAGGGGACAGACAGCCCCGCCCTGAGACAGACTGGCTCCAGTGCAGATCTATGCGCTGGCATCTACCATGGAAGGTTCTCTGTCAACTACAGGCATGAGACAGACGCAGCGGAGGAGGGGCTGGGATCAAGGAGACTAAGGTAGGTGGTCAGTTTCAAGGGCGCAGGCTCACCATGACATTTACACTTAATCTGAGTCATTCCCTTCGTGACCCGTGTCCTCGTCGTCACTCTGGCTCGGCACCGGCAGGCGGCAGGGAGGAGAAGAAGAGAGGGACCATCAGTGCAGGGCGAGGCGAAGAAGAGAGGGACCGTCAGTGCAGGGCGAGGCGGGAGGCAGCAGAGGGAAGCCCACCCAGACAGGCCAGTCTCCACGGGACAGCAGAGAGCACGGCGCTCAGGAATGGACCTAAAGTTGTGCTGTGCGGCGAACTACAGGCCAGCCTCGTCCAGATCACACTGTGGGGGGAAGCACGACGTCCCTGGGCCCCAGCACTCCCGAAGTTCCAGTTTTCCTTCCCTCTGTGTTGTGAAAAACTGAACCTTGCCCAAACAGAGGTCTGGCCTTTGCCCTTGGCTCCTGGGAGGTCATGACCTCCAGGACACACCAGTCTGACCATGTGATGGGGGGGGTCAGTTGGCTGGGGGACTGGAGACTGCAATCAGGCACATGGGTGATCAACTGTTGATCAATGGATCAATCATGCCTACATGACTGAGCCCAGTAATATCTCTGCACACGGAGGCTGGCGGGGCACCCCCGGTGGGCGGTGCTCTGTGCACGGTGCCACGCATCCTGACTGCACAAGGAGCACCTCTGCGACATGAGCTCCACGTCTGGCATACTTCCTGGCCTCTGCCCCACACACCCTCCCCTGGCAAGTTTGAAATCCCCCCTCTTTCTGTACTTCCTGTAATAAACTGTAACTTTGAGCAGAACAGCCAGCAGTGAGTTCTGAGTCCTCCCAGCAGATCATGGAGTAGTAGAGTGGTTTGGGAAGCCCCTGAAGTTGGGGCTGCTCTCAGTGGACCGGTCCCCTCGCTGAGTTGCCCGACCCCTACCCGCTCTCTCCTGTCACTTCCACCTCAAGACACGTGTGTGTGTGTGTGTGTGTGTGTGTGTGTGTGTGTCTGGCCCGTGCTGTGGGCACCCAATGAGCAGGTCCACAGTAGTGGACCCAGTGTCCTCAGAACATGAAGTACTGCTCCAACCAGGCTGTGCACAGGTGTCCCCAGATCATGACCCCCAATCCGGCCTCAACACTTTTCCATGGCTTACAGAGGCCCTGGCTGTGCTCCACCTCCTGGGGAGCTCCTGCCACGGCCCCAGTTTAGAAGCCGCTGTTGCTGCCACACTCCAGAGCCAGGTATTTCTGGAGAGACAAATAGGGCCGCACTTTCAATGGCAAAGGGATTTGGGGTCATGAGTGGAGTTCTGTCAGCACAAACGCATCCCTTCTGCAGCTGAAAAGCCACCCGAGGGACATGAGCTCAGGCAGCTGCCCTGGAGAACTTGGCTATGAGAATTTTTCAAGTTCAGAAATAAAAGTTTCTAAATATAAGACAACTTGCAAAAGAGCCCTGCAAATGCTCAGAGAGGTATGGCTCCTCGTGAGGCTGGGGGCTCCGGGAGATGGGGTTGCCTCCTACCCTGACTCAATAGGAAGCACGTCCGCAGGCATGGCACCAGAACCCCTTTGCTCCCGGCCCATTGCGGGGACCTGCACCAACCCCCACGACAGCCTGTCCTGGGCAGCGGCGGAACAGCCCGGGCCCTGCACTTGCACCTGCAGGCACTCTTGCAGGCCAGGGGTTGGGGGTGGGGGTGGGGGCAGGATGTGAGGACTCTGGAGGCCCCAGGGCCTGGACAACTGCCCAGTCGTGCTGGGGTGAAAGAGCTGCCTCAAGCACCAGTGGAGGATGGCCACCACGGGAAGACCAGCGGGCGAGGTGAATCTGCCATCCATTCCCAAGCCCATGCCTCCAAGGAAGACCCTGAAAGGCTCACAGGGGCAGTTCTAGGCAGGTAGCAGCCAGGGTGGCACCAGTCAAGAGTGTGAGGAAGGCCTGGAGCCCCCGGTTTAATGTCATCAGTTAAAACCTCGCTGGCCTTGTCCACACTCACTCAAAACACCCTCTGACAGCATGCCAGAGCCTTCCACCAGGGCCGCCTGTGGGCCCAGGACACACAGGCTGGCTGCCACAGAGCCCCTGGGTCCCCTCAGAGCCGGCTATGGGGCTGTCCAGGCACCACCTGACTTGAAGGTCCAGAAGTCCTGCCCAGGCTGATGCTGGACTCTGCAAGGACAGACACATCTGGAGTCACCGACCTCAGGAACAAGCCCAGAGGAGATGCCACTGGAACCTGTCACCTCCAGGCAAGGGTAGCAGCTGCTCCCTGCCACGAGGCTGCCCTTGCGCTCCTCGGGAGACAGAAGGGCCAGATGTCCAGCAGGGAGCTGGTACAGTTCAACAGGAACTGGCCTGTGCCAGGCCAAGGCAACACTCCATGGAGTCTCAAAATCACACATCCTGCCGGATCTGCTCCGTTTACAAACCAGCACAACTCCCAAGCCTGGGATGGGTGTATCCGAGGCAGGTGCCACCAGGAGGCTCTGCCCTCCAGCCTCGACGTCCCCAGTACCCAGGAAAACAGCCCACAGTGGCATCACTCAGAAGCATAGCCCCCACCGGCAGGACTGGAAGACAGCAACACTTCCAGGAGCAGGCTAGCGGGTTAGAAGAGGTGAGGGCAGAAGGCCTGGGCTGTGGGAGCCGCAGCATGTTCAACAACCCCGCGCTCCACCACTCGCGTCCCGTGGACATCCGTGTCCTCTCTTCCAGGACTCTGCTTCTGATATGCCAGGCGAGAATTATGTGATGATGGACAAGCAGCATGAGGCGAGCAGGCCGCCAGGAAGCCTGCATGGCCAGGAGCGCCGCGACGACAGTAAGAAACAACACAGCAAAGGAGAGAAACCCAGCCCTGCAGAGGGCACTCGGGCCGCAGCCTCACCCACCTTGGCCTTCTCACTGGGCTCACTGGTCGTGCCATACGGGGAGTTGTGCAGCTCCTTGGAGACCACGCAGAGGAACTCGGCCTGGTCTTCACTCCCGTAGTTGTAGGAAGAGCCAATGCTGACCAGCTGGGAGGAGAGAAGGCCAGTGGGATGTGGGCAGAGAGCCTCACACACCTGGCTCAAGACCAGCCCCCCGCCAGGAGGGAAACAGCCTGCAAAGACCCCCCGGCAAAAACGGCCGATGCTCAGGGAAGCTAAGGGACAGGATTCAACCAAGAGACTTTTAACGAACTTACTGAAAATAAAGTCCCTGAACACCGACACTCAAGCTCAGACGCACCCATACACACACACCACGTGCAGGACAGGCCTCCTGTGCCAGCACGTCCAAGCTCCTCTCAGGTTCCTGGCTGGGTCCAGGGGACGCTGAGTGACCCGGGGAGGGGAATGCGACGCTGGAGTGGGCATCAAGCGGGCCAGGCCCGAGAGCAGGCAGCGGGGCGGTGGCACTCTGCTCTGCCCATAAGTTGTGCCCTCCGCACGGGCTCTGAACACACAAGTGTGAGCACACGCCCACACACATGTGAGGGCGAGTCCCTCTCCAGGGAAGCCAGGACCAAGCCTTCCTCTCACTGGGGCTACTGACTGCGAAGGGGCATAGGAGGGCCACAGCAGCTCCGACAGGCTCAGGGAGAGATGCCGGGGCTGTGTCTTCCCACACCTCAGCCACAATCTCAGTCTGGGTGTGTCCACGCCCATGGCCCTGCAACCCCGGGCCTCCAGGTCACTACTATAGCCACACAGGAGCTGAGGTCCGACCTGCCTGCTCCAGCTTAGCCCAGAGCCACCAGGGACTCTGTGTTTAATCAAAAGAAAAGCACTAAAATTGCAGTGAGCTATCAGTGGCACAATTATCGAGGCAGTGCCTGGAAGGCCCTCCATCTTTGCCTTCTCTACTGATGGAACTGCCCACGGAGGAGAGGCCAGGGGCGGGAGCGCCACGTGCAGTGACAAGGACACGGTGAGCACCGCCGAGTGAGGGAAGTGTGCAGAGCGGTGCGGGCCGCTCTGGGAAAGGAGAGGAAAGCCCCAGGGCCAGCATGCCCACCCTGTCTCTTTGGTGGAGAGAAGTGGATGGTTTTTAGAGGTTATGGAGGGAACTGACCAGACCCCCTGAGAAACTTATCCCTCCCACCCTTCCCCCAAGGCTAGGTAGGGTGCCCACCTGTCAGCCTCTGCCAGAGATAACACTCTGGATGCTGGGGAATGGGGTCCAGGGAGTTTGTGTTTTGTGTACACATACAGGTATTTGTTTTCCCAAACATGGGACTGATTTTGCAGCAATGCTGTTTTGTAATTTCTTTGTAAACCTTAGGCTTTTCAGTGGGGGTTAGATGGCTAACAAAGCGAGAGTGAAATAAAGAGTTGAGGACGGGGAGGAAAAAAAAAATAAAAAGGTCTGTTCTAGGAACAGACTGGAAGGCTGTTCTAGGTTCATAAATGCCTCTCAGAGACAGACCTGCCACCTGCGGACCTCAGGGGTGCCCGGCCCTGGGTGCAGATGGAGCAGCGCATATGCAGCCACTCATAATCAGGTCTGCCCAGGGACCACATCCTCACGAGGCGTGCAAGCCTCTCAGAACCTGGCTCTGGCCTTGTCACTGACCACTGGCCAACTCTGGGTTCAGCCCCATCACCTCGTGGGGTCCCAGGCTCCGGCCCCTCTTCCCCTGCAGTTCTGGCTCCTGTTTCTAGGAAGCAGACAAGTGAACAAACGTGACCCTGGTTCTGGGGTTTCTCTGGCATGAACGGGGGGAGCACGTTCCCAAGGGAGGAACTGGGCAAAGCAGGTGAGACTTGGGGAGAGAGGAGCTGCTCTTTGCTGTGGGTTTGGGATCCGCCCAGAGGAGCTCAGGACAAAGCCCCTGAGCTGGTCTCAGGGAGGATATGCCCATGCAGGAGGCACGGGAACCCCTTTCCCTTCCGCAGGAGCCACAGCGAGGGTGACCTAGTTCACGGATCCTGAACCAGTGACCGCAGCTCCTGTCTCCCCAGCCCTTTTCCAGGCTGCACACCAAGGGACAAAACGAGGGGCGGTGGGAGCCTTCCTTTTCTTTGTGAGCCTGGTGTGACTGTGCTGGGGTCAGGGAGTGAGGAATGCAAATGTAACCACGGGACCCCGCCGGACACCCTCCACACCCCCGCCCCAGGGCAAGGGCAGGGCATCAGAGCAGCCCTGCTGGCTACGTCTCCGGGTGGAGAGTGGGACACAAGTGCCGACTGTGCCTTTCATGACATTTCAAGAGGACGCCAAGCATTCTACAGCCTGATTCATTATTTCAAAAGACCCATAAGAAAGGGTAGCCTTAATTAGGAGGGATGCCAGGGGACCCCATGATTTCCCACCGTGGACAGAAAGCTGGCACCAGAGGAGGCTCTCAGGAGCCAGAGGGGGTGGGCTGGGGTCACAGACCTGGTCTCCGCCCTTCAGGACCAGCGCCCAGGGCTTGGGCTGGGCAGGGTCATAAGCCCAAACCTCAGAGTCTCTGCCTAAGACACACAAATAGCGACAATGAGCTTGTGGGCAAGGTACCGCCCACTCAAGAGGACATCCTTGCCGTGTTCTCAGGCCCACAGGTAATGGGCTGCAGTTCCCCAGGACGAGAGGCAGCATGCCCACAGAAACACCAGAGCGCTGTGGACAGAGGGCGGTGGGTGGGTGGAAGAGACTTGGCTCTCACCCCTTCTCACAGGCATCCTAGCAAAAGCAGAGCTGAGGAAAATGAGGGGCATGGCCGAGCCAGAGTCAGCAGCACTTTCCAATCAAGGGCAGGATAGGGGGCTGGGGGACTGCAGAGCAGCCCCAAGGGGAAGGGCATCTATGCCAGCAGCAGCACAAAGGAGCCGGAGCCCCATCTGCTCGGCCAGCACGGAAGGGCCAGGAGGGGCCAGGGCGGACAAGGGAGGGGATGGGTGCCGGGGTCATGCCAGGAGGCACTCAGGATATCGACTCCACACACACACACACACACACACACACACACACACACACACAC
>NW_020174705.1:2316518-2317460 GCF_003031525.2 Neophocaena asiaeorientalis asiaeorientalis | reverse complement strand
CACACACACACACACACACACACACACACACACACACACACACACACACACACACACGCACACGGAGATGTTAGAAAAAAGCACACAGAACAGTCCTCCCACAAAAGAATGGGCGAGACTAAGAAAAATAACTGCAGAGAGAATACTAGGGAGGTGGAACCCTAAGAACAACTCTTGCCGCTCCCCCCATCACCTGTGACCAATCTAGTCAGGACTGGTACAGCTGCTGCTTGTGAGACGTGCTGGAGACATGATGGGGACCCACGCTTCCATGAACTGCAGGCCGCCCAACACCTCATTACTGGTCCCAGGGGCCAGCTGACCTGAGGACCCGAGCAGGGCCTTTATAATTAAAAGATCCACTGTGCTGCAGGCTCAGGGGGTACTTTACCTGCTCAAACTTCCAGCCATCGGACATGGTGGAGACCATCTGCGTGAGCTCCTCCTCCTGACACTGGAGCACACGGTACACGTGCTTCACTGGCACCTGTGAGAAGGGCCACAGGTGAGGGCAATGCCCATGCCCCGCCCCCTCGCAGCCCCGCCCCACATGCCAATTGGGGATGGCGACGGGGGCCCAGGCGACGGGGGCCCAGGGGAGGCCTACAGTTCCCTTCCACCTCTTGGGCCCAGGTCGTGATGCCTAAAGAAACCCCAAAGGCATCCACCGAAGAAGCAAAACAAACATGCTGGAACAGCTGCCGTTTTCTGCTTTCCCATCCACCTCCAAAAATATTTCCATTTCTGAATTCCAAAATAAAATGAGTCATGTTCCTGAAATCCCAAGAGCACCTGTGGCTAGATGTGAATACACGATGACAGCCATTCCTGTGCCTTGGGGGAACCACAAAAAGTCTCTGAACTAAGGGGGTGCCTTGAGAGCTAAGCAGGACCAGCCTCAGCCCTGCTCACAGAAAAAAGCTCTCAGACACGCACAGCAGC